>NC_133331.1:216849277-217194277 GCF_042186555.1 Aquarana catesbeiana | reverse complement strand
GTCCGTCGTACTTACGACGTAAAGATTTGAAGCATGCTTCAAATCTAAAGTCCGTCGAATTTTAGGCTAAAAAAGTCCGTTGAAAGTCCGGAGAAGCCCACACACGATCGGATTACCAGCCAGCTTTAGTCCGTCAGCGTCCGTTGGACTTTTGTAGACGAAAAGTCCGACCGTGTGTACGCGGCATTAGACAATAGATACCTGGTTAAGGACTAAGTGATATGCAACATGGCATATACAGTGCAGACAGGATTATATGATGCACAATATAGTGCATAGAGTGCAGGAGTCAGAACCATGTAATGTACAATATAGCAAATAAAGTGAACGTTCAGACTTATGTTAATGTACAATGCAGCAAATAAAGTGCAGCTGTCAGGACTGCATAATGTGCAACATAGTGTATAGAAAACAGGGGTCAGAATTATCTAGTGCATAGAGTATAGCAGTCAGGATTATGTTACGTTCAGTATAGTATATGGAGTGAATGATCAGGAATATGTAATTCACAACATAACACTTATCATTCAGTGGTCAGGTCTATGTAGCATATACAACATAGCATATACAGTGCAGGGGTCAGGAATGTAATGTACAAAATAGTGTATACAGTACAGGGGTTTGCACTATGTAGCTTGAATAGTGCAATGATCAGGACTATTTAACAAAGTGCAGCAAAGTGCATCAGTACAGGCTACATAGAGTATACAGTGCAGCAATAAGGACTATGTAATGTACAACAAAGCACATACAGTACAGCGGCCAGAGTAAAAGCTCAGGACTATGTTATTGCAAAGCATGGTTAACATGCAATGCAATGTAAGTGTCCAAATTGTGTTGGTGGTCAGTGTGCACCCTTACATTGGTTGCCAGTGCTCAGTGCGCACTTTACATTGGTAGTCAGAGCTCAGTGTGTGCCTATACAATGATGATCAGGGATCAGTGTTCCCTACATACCTTAGTGGTCAGTGTTCAGTGTTTCTCCCTTATATTGGTAATCGGGGTGTTCCCTTATATTGGTGGTCATTGTGTTCCTTTACATTGGTTATCAGTGCATCCCATTACTTACATTGGTGATCAGTGCTTGCCCTTACGTATAATGGTGATCAGTGCATCCCCTTGCCTACAATAGTGGTCAGTGCATTCCCTTACTTAGTTGCTGATCAGTGCATCGTTTTACTTACATTGGTGGTCAGTGGGTGCCCTTGCTGAATTGGTGGTGAGTACCCAGGCTCTTATCCTGACTGTCGTCCTCTTCACAATTAATTAGCAGCATCTTGCGCAAAGATTGTAGTTCTACCTACTCTGATATCGCCTGACCAATATGGGTTTGTCCTGGGTAGACAAACATCAGATGCCACCAGACGTGTGATTGATGTTGTGTACTTTGCTGAGCGAAGTCGAACACCTTCTGTGCTGCTCTCTATAGATACAAAGAAAGGCGTTCGACTGCGTCCATTGGGGATATATGTCGCAAGTACTTAAAAAGTTTGGTTTTCAAGGATTAATTCTATCCGCTATTATGGCGCTATACTCTTCCCCCTCAGCCCAGGTGTACACAGAAACTTACTCTCCAAACCCTTTCCCATATCAAATGGGATGACACAGGGGTGCCCGCCAGTGTTGCCAACCGCCCATTAATTTACGGGCAGCCTGTAATTTTAGGCCCATTTTCGGGCTACCCGTTAAAGCCCTTTATGGGTAGCGGTGCCCGTAAAAATGATGGCCGTGGACCGACCATGCAACTGTGCATGCGCCGTTCCGAAGCCATCCGATCTTGGGAAAGCTCATACACGTTCGGCCGGGCGGCACATGCGCAGTAACGTAATGGCGCCGCCAGGCGCCATTTTTGAATGGAAGCCTGTAGTACTAGTCTAGCACAGCGGTATTCGTTCTCGGTGCTGCAGTGCCACTGCCTCACGCGAGTCGCTCGCTACTAGCCACCACAGGAGCACAGAGGAGACAAACTTACAAAGATGGCAGAGGACTCGAGGAGGACTGGGAGTGAAGCAGCTGTGAAGGGGGCAGAGGAGGACACTAATGTGCTTATCCTATGGAGAGGTGAAAGGGGCACAGGAGGAAGGGGACACTGTCACAGCCTGTGAACTGGAGGGACACAGAAGGATACTGAAGGGGGACAGAGGAGGAACCTACCATGTCCGCAGCCTTTGTCCCCCACCTCCTGTACCATGTCCGCAGCCTTTGTCCCCCACCTCCTGTACCATGTCTGCAACCTTTTTCCCCCACCTCCTATACCATGTCCGCAGCCTTTGTCCCCCACTTCCTGTACCATGTCCGCAGCTTTTGTCCCTCACCTCCTGTACCATGTCCGCAGCCTTTGTCCCTCACCTCCTGTACCATGTCCGCAGCCTTTGTCCCCCACCTCCTGTACCATGTCCGCAGCCTTTGTCCCCCACCTCCTTTACCATGTCTGCAGCCTGCAGAAGGTGGTCTCTGGTCACTAGAGCCCCACCCTTACATCAGAGTTCCCCCTTAGATCATGATCTGCAGTGTTCTCCTTTACATAAGAGTTCCATTTCACTGTAAGGGGGGAATACTGCAAACTCTGATGTAAGGGGGAACTTTGTGCTGGCTGGGTTACAGTAACCTTACCTTCATGTAAATGGAGAAAGTTGGTTTTTAACTTATGTTTAACTTAAACACATTGCTAATAGCACTAGCTATATGTTTATAGTTTAAATATTGATATTTGCACTGTTTAGCAGTGAAAACAGTCATTTTAGGTACTTTTTTCAGTGCCAGTAAAAAATGCGGCTCTGCCAATAAAATCCAGTTTTTTTGCCAGTAAAAAAAAAATTGTGTTGTTTGTAAATTTTGGCATCCTGCCAGTAAATTTAATTTCAGGGGGTTGGCAACACTGGTGCCCACTCTCCCCGGCAATCTTCAATCTAATGATTGGACCATTGGCGGAAGGGATATGCTCCCACCCATTGATAACAGGATTCCTCTTTAGACACAGACCTCATGTCATTAATTTGTTCGCAGATGACATTATCCTGACTGAATTTAGTATGATATCATATTGCAAAGTAAACCACTCTAAATCTTTAATTCTGAACCTAAATATTCTTCAGTCTGTTAAAAACAAATCTGAAAGTGAACCTACAGTACACTTGGGTTGACTTGAGTATATCCTACCTGGGCATAACAATTACCCAATCTTGCGTTTCTCAACTCCAGTCCTCAAGGCGCACCAACAGGTCATGTTTTCAGAATTTCCCTCAGATGAAACAGCTCTGGTAATTACTAAGGCAGTGAAACTGATCAAATCACCTGTGCAAAATAGTGGAAATCCTGAAAACATGACCTGTCGGTGTGCCTTGAGGACTGGAGTTGAGAAACACTGCCCTAGACGATGCCAATTATAAGCCACTTAGTCCTCATGCACATGGACGTTTTAAAAAAACGAGCTGTAAAGCTAGGTTCGACGCCTGGAAAAACCGGCGCTAAAAACGCGATTTTTACCGCGTTTTGCATTAGCGTTTTTGCGCGTTTTTTAGCGTTAGCGCTAAGTAGCGTGTGAAAAACACATCTCTCCGCTATATACACTCCCAAATTTCCCACAATGCCACAGAAACCAAAGAAAATATGTTAATGAGCATGTGTTGGTGCCATTTTGGTAGGAGAGAGAGAGAGGAGAGAGTGTTTCAGTGTCTGTTTGAGTTTTGTGTATTTTTCTGAGAAATATGGATCCTGTCATCCAGAAGATCGATGAGGCAATCCTTCTGATTGTTTTGCGGAGGCTGCGGAGAATGAGACAGGAGGAGGAGGGAAGCAGCAGACGTCAATTTTGGGTGCATCCAATGGTATCCAATCGGTTTTCTACGGGGTACTTTGGCAATATTTATTCCCAACTGCGCTCATATCCGACAAAATTCTTTAACTTTACAAGGATGTCAGTGCCGCTCTTTGATGACCTGTTGGAGAGGCTCAGGCCAAGGCTCACAAGGATGGACACTGTGATGCGTAGCTCTGTGTCACCGGAGGAACGGATGCTAGTGACACTCAGGTAAGTGAATACACATATGGGAATAGGGTCAGGGTTAGGAGATAGGGTTAGGAGATAGGGATTAGGGTTAGGAGATAGGGTTAGGGGATAGGGTTAGGGGATAGGGTTAGGGGTTAGGGTTAGGAGATGGGGTTAGGGTTAGGGGTTAGGGTTAGGAGATGGGGTTAGGAGATAGGGTTAGGAGATAGGGGTTAGGGTTAGGAGATAGGGTTAGGGGTTAGGGTTAGGAGATAGGGTTAGGGGATAGGGTTAGGGTTAGGAGATAGGGTTAGGAGATAGGGTTAGGAGATAGGGTTAGGGTTAGGGGCTAGGGTTAGGGGTTAGGGTTAGGAGATAGGGTTAGGAGATAGGGTTAGGGGATAGGGTTAGGGTTAGGAGATAGGGTTAGGAGATAGGGTTAGGGGATAGGATTAGGGTTAGGGGTTAGGGTTAGGAGATAGGGTTAGGGTTAGGAGATAGGGATAGGGTTAGGAGATAGGGATAGGGTTAGGATTAGGGTTAGGAGATAGGGCTAGGAGATAGGGTTAGGGGTTAGGGGTTAGGGTTAGGAGATAGGGTTAGGGGATAGGGTTAGGAGATAGGGTTAGGAGATAGGGTTAGGGGTTAGGGTTAGGAGATAGGGTTAGGAGATAGGGTTAGGTTTAAGGGTAGGGTTAGGACTTATGTTTATATTTTTCTCTTTCAATAACTAAATTTATTATGTTATCTTAGGTTCCTTGCCACGGGACAAAGTTATGCTTCCTTGCATCTTTACTTCCTCCTTGGCCTCTCAACGGTGTCAAAAATAATAAAGGAAACATGTGTGGCAATATGGGAGGAATTGCATAACATTGTAATGCCAGAGCCAACAGAAGACATCTGGGAATCAGTTGTGGACACTTTTTGGGAAAAAACTCAGTTCCAAAATTGTACAGGAGCCCTTGATGGGAAACACATCAGGGTGAAGAAGCCTCCCCACTCTGGATCGTCATATTTTAATTATAAAAAATATTTTTCGGTGGTCCTCCTGGCATTGTCCGATGCACACCTTAAATTTCTTTTTGTTGATGTGGGAGCATATTCCGCGAGTCGGCCTTCGGACATCGTCTACATGAGGGACGACTCAATATTCCTGAAAGCAGGCCTCTACCCTGCACTGAAGAACCCAGCTTGCCATTAGTCATGGTGGCAGATGAGGCCTTTGGACTGGCTGAAAATCTTATGAGGCCATACAGTGGCAATGGTCTCAGCCGACGACAAAAAATCTACAATTATCGGCTCAGCCGTGCACGCCGTGTTGTTGAATGTGCATTCAGGGTGTGCACGGCCAAATGGCGAGTTTTGCTGACAAGTATGCAATTGGATGTTGACAATGCCATTAAAGTCGTCCTGGCATGCTGCGTTCTGCACAATTTTCTGCGGGACAGTGACAGAAATGATGTTGAACAGGAGCTCATTAACCAACTTCAGAGGGTTCAATTTAAATTTCAACTGCACGTGTCATGAGCATTCAAAACCAATTTGCAGAATTTTTTGAATCCCCTGATGGAGAGGTATCATGGCAAAATGATTATGTCTAAAAAATATTTGGAATGCATCTACCTTTGCTTTCTTGTGTTTTTTGAAATAAAGCATTTCAAAATTGAATTTTGTTATTTTTATGTCCATTTATCAACGATTGTTCAACAAGTCAATTTGACTCTGCCTTCGGGGTAAGCCTAGGCTAAGCCCAAAAAAGAGCTAGCTTACGCTTGTCTGAAGGCAGAGTACGATAGAGTCCTTTGCACTCTGCCTTCAGGGCAAGCAGAGTGCAAAGGAGTGCTGTTGTGCATCATATAAAAGACAAATTGAACACATTTTATTTTTTAAGCAAAAAACATATTTATTAAAGGATTGGGATCACAACTGGTATTTCAAGCAAAAAAAAATTTATTTTGGGATCACAACTGGTGATAGGTGGTGGTGGATGCTTGATCGCTTTGGGGACGGGGTAATGGTTGGGCCTGGCGATCACTCCCAAAATCCTGCTGGTAGCAGGGTACAGGGTATGAGCGCTGAAAATGGGAGGTGGAAGGTGGGAATTCAGCATAGGAGTGCGGGGTATAGAACGAGGTCTGGGACGGGATAGGTAGTGGTTGGAGTTGAGGAGGGGGCTGATAGTGAGAGGGGGGTGCTAGCACTGCTGAGGTCCCAGGGGCCATTGGGGGATCATGAGAAACATTATATGGATCGCATTGGAGGTGGCCCGCCACTTAATTTTGCATGTCGGTATTGCATTGCAATAGCGTACATGCGATCCATACAAAGCTTCTCTTGGTCTCCCCCAATGTCCTCCAGGATGTGGTAAAGGCTGCGGCAGAAGCAGGCGCGTGGGTTGTTGGTGTCTAAAAAGGCATCCATACTGCGCCTCTCCTGCCGCACTTCCTGCAGCAGTGCTAGCACTCTGTCATCAGCCTCCGGATTGAACCCGCCCCTCCTTTGACGTCCACGCCCACGAACACCGCCACGACCGCGCTGCTCTCCACCTTGCTGACTGGCAGGAGACGCGGATTCCAAAGCCCTCGATTCCTGCAAAAGAACAAAAATGTTTACATTGACATGTACATGGATAGACAGACAATGAGATAGACAGGCAGACCTAAGCAGTTACCTCATCTCTGCACTCAACACCTCCCTCGCTGATTGGACGTGGAGATCCAGTGCTTGTCATGGGACTGCTTGGTCTCTCAACCTCTGCCTCTTCTGCATCCTCTCTCAGTCTAATGTTAGAAGTTGTCCTGCAGACAATACAAAATGTATAAACGTAACTACTTCAGCCCGGACCATTTAGTTGGCCAAAGACCCGAGCACTTTTTGCGATTTGTCACAGCGTCGCTTTAACAATGGTGGTCGTGCAACGTGGCTCCCCAAAAAATTTACGTCCTTTTTTTCCCCTCAAACAGACCTTTTTTTAGGTGGTATTTGATCACCTCTGGGTTTTTTTTTGTTTTTGTTTTTTTTCGGAGCTATAAAAAAGAGTGTAAATTTTTTTTTTTAAATTTTGAATTTAAATTTTTTTAAGTAATAAATATCCCCCAAAAAATAAATAAATCTAAAATTTTTTTTTGGTTTAGGCCAATATGTATTCTTCTACAGATTTCAGTTAATAATTTTTTTTTATCAAAAGTTATAGCATCTATGAAATAGGGGAGAGTTTTATGGCATTTTTCTTACTAATTTTTATTTTATTAGTAATGGGGGCGATCAGCGATTTTTAGCCTGACTGCGACAATATGGCGGACACATGGGACAATTTTGACACATTTTTGGGAAAATTGTCATTTTTACAGCGATCAGTGCGATTAAAATTGCAATGATTACTGTAAAAATTACACTGGCATTGAATGTGTTAACCTCTTCCTCTCCCTGAGATGATCGCCGGTGTGCTCGCAATGGGAAAGCGCACTGCCAAGGCAGCAACTTAAAAGGGACGTACAGGTACGCCCATTTGTGCAGCTGTGCCATTCTGCCGACATATATGTACATGTGGCGTTCGGAAAGTGGTTACAATAGCCATGGAACATACTGCCTGAAAAGCAATGTACATAGGCAAATATATTAAAAAAAACAAAAACTTACGGTCTGGTATGGCTCAGCATATTTTGCCGTAAGAAGAGCAGATTGGTGTGGTAGACGTGTGGTCTCTTAGTTGGCACTGGTGCTCCACTACGTGCCGCCTTGTCCTCGTCCGTGAGGTCCCTTCTGACACGGTCACGTAGGGACTTCCAGCGGCGCAATCTTCATTTACATTTCACACAAACAGATCATGCATTCAAGGAAAATAGACTTATTTCCTTTTTTTCTGCATTTCGCAATTCTTCCCAGCCAGGGGTAATGGCAGCACTGATGTCCTCCCAGGCTTTGACTTTGCGGATGTGGTCTCCATGAAGTGGATGTGCCACATCCCACAGTTCAGGATTGGCCTGTAAAGCGCTTATCAGCTCCACTTGTGACACAGAACTTGCCATCTTGAAATCACTAAGCACAGTCACACGGCTGTGCAAAGGACTCTTGGGTAATCTAATGTCCAGACAGGAATTTCCTGTTTTTACAGAGATTACAGTGTCCAATCATCTTTTTTGAGCAAAAAAACACGGAAAAACGCCACGGTCGCGTTTTTGCGCGTTTTTCCGCGTTTCGCGTTTTTACAGCTCTAGCGCCGCGCCTCGGAACGCACTGGTCCTGGGTTTTTTTTACAGCTTAAAAACGCCTAGGCCATTTGCAGCTCAAAAACGTCTAGGTGGGCATGAATCCATAGACTAACATAGACAGGCGTTTTTAAGCTGTAAAAAACGCTCAAAAACGTGGCTGTAAAAACGTCCATGTGCATGAGGACTTAAAGTTAATAGCTAAATTAGAGGCAGAATTGAAGAAATTAGCGCAGGTAGAAATTACATGGGTAGGTAGATTAGCTGCATATAAAATGCAGATCCTCCCCCAAATCTTGTATCTAATCAGGTCCCTTCACATCCCCTTTAAACAGTCATACTTAAAATCTCTCACCTCTTTAATGAGAGGTTTCATCTAGCAGGGGGAAATGGCTCGCTTTTCCCACACATCCTTAACAAAAAATTGGCGGGATGGGGATGATTGATCTACAAGACTACCACACAGCAGTGCATCTGGACCACCTAAAATACTGGTTTAATCCTTTGGCAGAACAATTATTGATAGGTATAGAGAAAGGACTTAGTAACACCTCCAACCTAGGATCCCTACTTTTTGCTGATGCGTGGAAACCACTTGACATTCCTTCCCACCACTAAGGCATCCATCCAAGCAAGGAGGAAAATAACAAAAAAACCCTTTCAATCTTCTCAAAAACCTGATATAAAAATCCTGCCCACCACACTAGAGCATCTCATACCGGATATCACACTTGATAGCTGGATCAAATTTGGTATCACCTCGATAGAGGACAACCTCTTAGAAGGGAAACCAAATGCACCAAAGACCACTATAGCCAAATACGAGCTTATGAACACCACCTTCTTCACTTTATACCGTATTCACCGCCTATTATTAACTCTCCCACCACCCTCAATTAACCTACACCCCAAAATCTGTCAGTATTATCTGACTCCTGCAAAAAATATGAAAGGCACATCCCTATTCTACAACCTGTTACAAGACAAAACAAAATTTTTTCAAACAAAAACTATGCTCCAATGGGAATCAGACCTCCTTTTCTGATTATCAATGGACCCAGGCTATCCAATACTCCCACATTATCACACACTGTGTGAATCACTGGGAACTTGCCTTAACCACTTGCCGACCGCCGCATGACTATATACGTCGGCAGAATGGCACGGGCAGGCAAAAGGACTTACAGGTACGTCCTTGCCTGCCCGCGGGTGGGGGGTCCGATCGGACCCCCCCCCCCGGTGCCTGCGGCGGTCGGCAAATCTCCCTCGGCGATCGGTGGTGAGGGGGAGGCCATCCATTCGTGGCCCCCCCCTCGCGATCGCTCTCAGCCAATGGGATCATTTCCCTGCCTCGGTATTTTCCATTCCAGGCCGAGGAGAGAAGACTGTAATGTGAGTGCACCAACACACTACACACACAGTAGAACATGCCAGGCACACAAAACACCCCGATCCCCCCCCCCGATCGCCCCCCGATCCCCCCCAATCACCCCCCCTGTCACAAACTGACACCAAGCAGGTTTTTTTTTTTTTTTTTTCTGATTACTGTATTGGTGTCAGTTTGTGACAGTTACAGTGTTAGGGCAGTGAGTGTTAGGCCCCCTTTAGGTCTAGGATACCCCCCTAACCCCCCTAATAAAGTTTTAACCCCTTGATCACCCCCCGTCACCAGTGTCGCTAAGCGATCATTTTTCTGATCGCTGTATTAGTGTCGCTGGTGACGCTAGTTAGTGAGGTAAATATTTAGGTTCGCCGTCAGTGTTTTATAGCGACAGGGACCCCCATATACTACCGAATAAATGTTTTAACCCCTTGATTGCCCCCTAGTTAACCCTTTCACCACTGATCACCGTATAACCGTTACGGGTGATGCTGGTTAGTTTGTTTATTTTTTATAGTGTCAGGGCACCCGCCGTTTATTACCGAATAAATATTTAGCCCCCTGATCGCCCGGCGGTGATATGCGTCGCCCCAGGCAGCGTCAGATAAGCGCCAGTACCGCTAACACCCACGCACGCAGCATACGCCTCCCTTAGTGGTATAGTGTCTGTACAGATCAATATCTGATCCGATCAGATCTATGCTAGCGTCCCCAGCAGTTTAGGGTTCCCAAAAACACAGTGTTAGCGGGATCAGCCCAGATACCTGCTAGCACCTGCATTTTGCCCCTCCGCCCGGCTCGGCCCAGCCCACCCAAGTGCAGTATCGATCGATCACTGTCACTTACAAAACACTAAACGCATAACTGCAGCGTTCACAGAGTCAGGCCTGATCCCTGCGATCGCTAACAGTTTTTTTGGTAGCGTTTTGGTGAAATGGCAAGCACCAGCCCCAGGCAGCGTCAGGTTAGTGCCAGTAGCGCTAACACCCATGCACCGTACACCTCCCTTAGTGGTATAGTATCTGAACGCATCAATATCTGATCCGATCAGATCTATACTAGCGTCCCCAGCAGTTTAGGATTCCCAAAAACGCAGTGTTGGCGGGATCAGCCCAGATACCTGCTAGCACCTGCGTTTTACCCCTCCGCCCGGCCCAGCCCAGCCCACCCAAGTGCAGTATCGATCGATCACTGTCACTTACAAAACACTAAACGCATAACTGCAGCGTTCGCAGAGTCAGGCCTGATCCCTGCGATCGCTAACAGTTTTTTTGTTAGCGTTTTGGTGAACTGGCAAGCACCAGCCCCAGGCAGCGTCAGGTTAGTGCCAGTAGCGCTAACACCCACGCACGCACCGTACACCTCCCTTAGTGGTATAGTATCTGAACTGATTAATATCTGATCTGATCCGATCAGATCTATACTGGCGTCCCCAGCAGTTTAGGGTTCCCAAAAACGCAGTGTTAGTGGGATCAGCCCAGATACCTGCTAGCACCTGCGTTTTGCCCCTCCGCCAGGCCCAGCTCAGCCCACCCAAGTGCAGTATCGATCGATCACTGTCACTTACAAAACACTAAACGCATAACTGCAGCGTTCGCAGAGTCAGGCCTGATCCCTGCGATCGTTAACAGTTTTTTTGGTAGCGTTTTGGTGAACTGGCAAGCGCCAGCGGCCTAGTACACCCCGGTCGTAGTCAAACCAGCACTGCAGTAACACTTGGTGACGTGGCGAGTCCCATAAGTGCAGTTAAAGCTGGTGAGGTGGCAAGCACAAATAGTGTCCCGCTGCCACCAAAAAGACAAACACAGGCCCGTCGTGCCCATAATGCCCTTCCTGCTGCATTCGCCAATCCTAATTGGGAACCCACCACTTCCGCAGCGCCCGTACTTCCCCCATTCACATCCCCAACCAAATGCAGTCGGCTGCATGAGAGGCATTTTTATGTCCTCCCGAGTACCCCTACCCAACGAACCCCCCCAAAAAAGATGTTGTGTCTGCAGCAAACGCGGATATAGGCGTGACACCCGCTATTATTGTCCCTCCTGTCCTGACAATCCTGGTCTTTGCATTGGTGAATGTTTTGAACGCTACCATTCACTAGTTGAGTATTGGCGTAGGGTACAGCATTGCACAGACTAGGCACACTTTCACAGGGTCTCCCAAGATGCCATCGCATTTTGAGAGACCCGAACCTGGAACCGGTTACAGTTATAAAAGTTACAGTTACAAAAAAAGTGTAAAAAAAAAAAAAAAACACAAACAAAAATATAAAATAAAAAATAATAGTTGTCGTTTTATTGTTCTCTCTCTATTCTCTCTCTCTCTATTCTCTCTATTGTTCTGCTCTTTTTTACTGTATTCTATTCTGCAATGTTTTATTGTTATTATGTTTTATCATGTTTGCTTTTCAGGTATGCAATTTTTTATACTTTACCGTTTACTGTGCTTTATTGTTAACCATTTTTTTGTCTTCAGGTACAGCATTCACGACTTTGAGTGGTTATACCAGAATGATGCTTGCAGGTTTAGGTATCATCTTGGTATCATTCTTTTCAGCCAGCGGTCGGCTTTCATGTAAAAGCAATCCTAGCAGCTAATTAGCCTCTAGACTGCTTTTACAAGCAGTGGGAGAGAATGCCCCCCCCCACCGTCTTCCGTGTTTTTCTCTGGCTCTCCTGTCTCAACAGGGAACCTGAGAATGCAGCCGGTGATTCAGCCAGCTGAACATAGAGCTGATCAGAGACCAGAGTGGCTCCAAACATCTCTATGGCCTAAGAAACCGGAAGCTACGAGCATTTTATGACTTAGATTTCGCCGGATGTAAATAGCGCCATTGGGAAATTGGGGAAGCATTTTATCACACCGATCTTGGTGTGGTCAGATGCTTTGAGGGCAGAGGAGAAATCTAGGGTCTAATAGACCCCAATTTTTTCAAAAAAAGAGTACCTGTCACTACGTATTGCTATCATAGGGGATATTTACATTCCCTGAGATAACAATAAAAATGATAAAAAAAAAAAACAAAATGAAAGGAACAGTTTTAAAATAAGATAAAAAAGCAAAAAAATAATAAAGAAAAAAAAAAAAAAAAAAAAAAAAAGCACCCCTGTCCCCCCTGCTCTCGCGCTAAGGCGAACGCAAGCGTCGGTCTTGCGTCAAATGTAAACAGCAATTGCACCATGCATGTGAGGTATCACCGTGACGGTCAGATCGAGGGCAGTAATTTTAGCAGTAGACCTCCTCTGTAAATCTAAAGTGGTAACCTGTAAAGGCTTTTAAAGGCTTTTAAAAATGTATTTATTTTGTTGCCACTGCACGTTTGTGCGCAATTGTAAAGCATGTCATGTTTGGTATCCATGTACTCGGCCTAAGATCATCTTTTTTATTTCATCAAACATTTGGGCAATATAGTGTGTTTTAGTGCATTAAAATGTAAAAAAGTGTGTTTTTTCCCCAAAAAATGCGTTTGAAAAATCGCTGCGCAAATACTGTGTGAAAAAAAAAAAATTAAACACCCACCATTTTAATCTGTAGGGCATTTGCTTTAACCTCCCTGGCGGTATGATTATTTCGGATTTTAGGTGCTGAAAGCGGTACAATTATTTTGCATGGAAATTTGGCGTTTTATATTGTAGGTCTGTAAATCTTAACAATAACACACTTAAATCTGTCCAAACCAGAGTCTAGTAGATATCCCGGGTATGATAAAGTTTGAAACACAAAAACATAAATTATAATATAATAAATAAAAATAAATAATTAAAAAAAATTTAAAAAAATAGTAATAAAATAAATTTCCCCACAATTCACTATCGCTTAATTCTGCAAGTGTTCTAATTTACTATCGCTGTTTTCTAGCTGGTCTAAAGCCACTTTTGACATAAAGGGACACTTTTTGGTTGCTATGGACAATCTCCAGTTTCCAGGCAGAAAGAACAGTGTATATCATGTAAAACTGCATGCAGGGCATGGGCCAGAGCACTGGGGACAAAAGGGATGTGAAATCATTTCATACAGTACTGTAATCTGTAAGATTACAGTACTGTATGTGTTATGATTTTGACAGTTTTTTGAATTTGCTGCCAGGCTCCGCCCCCGTGCGTCGCGCCGCTCGCAGGGAACGGAGCCTGGCACGGAGAGGCTTCGGAGGAGGACGGAGCCCTCGGACACTGCGGGGGACATCGCAGGATCCCGGGGACAAGGTAAGTAACGCCGCCCCAGGATCCTGCAATGCGATCCCGAGTGTGGCTCGGGGTTACCGCTAATGGTACTGAATTTTAACCCCGAGCCACACTCGGGAAAACCGCCAGGGAGGCTACAAAAATATATAATGTGTGGGGGTTCAAAGTAATTTTCTTGCAAAAAAAAATAATTTTTTCATGTAATCAAAAAGTGTCAGAAAGGGCTTTGTCTTCAAGTGGTTAGAAGAGTGGGTGATGTGTGACATAAGCTTCTAAATGTTGTGCATAAAATGCCAGGACAGTTCAAACCCCCCCAAATGACCCCATTTTGGAAAGTAGACACCCCAAGCTATTTGCTGAGAGGCATGTCGAGTCCATGGAATATTTTATATTGTGACACAAGTTGCGGGAAAGAGACAAATTCTTCTTTTTTTTTTTTTTTTTTTTGCACAAAGTTGTCACTAAATTATATATTGCTCAAACATGCCATGGGAATATGTGAAATTACACCCCAAAATACATTCTGTTGCTTCTCCTGAGTACGGGGATACCACATGTGTGAGACTTTTTGGGAGCCTAGCCGCGTATGGGACCCCGAAAATCAAGCACCGCCTTCAGGCTTTCTAAGGGCGTAAATTTTTGATTTCACTCTTCACTGCCTATCACAGTCTCGGAGGCCATGGAATGCCCAGGTGGCACAAAACCCCCCCAAATGACCCCATTTTGGAAAGCAGACACCCAAAGCTATTTGCTGAGCGGTATAGTGAGTATTTTGCAGACCTCACTTTTTGTCACAAAGTTTTGAAAATTAAAAAAAGAAAAAAAAAATTTTTTTTTTTGTCTTTCTTCATTTTCAAAAACAAATGAGAGCTGCAAAATACTCACCATGCCTCTCAGCAAATAGCTTGGGGTGTCTACTTTCCAAAATGGGGTCATTTGGGGGGGGGTTTGTGCCACCTGGGCATTCCATGACCTCCGAAACTGTGATAGGCAGTGAAGAGTGAAATCAAAAATGTACACCCTTAGAAATCCTGAAGGCGGTGATTGTTTTTCGGTGTCCCGTACGCGGCTAGGCTCCTAAAAAGTCCCACACATGTGGTATCCCCGTACTCAAGAGAAGCAGCAGAATGTATTTTGGGGTGCAATTCCACATATGCCCATGACCTATGTGAGCAATATATCATTTAGTGACAACTTTGTGCAAAAAAAAAAAAAATAAATAAATAAATTGTCACTTTCCCACAACTTGTGTCAAAATATAAAATATTCCATGGACTCAACATGCCTCTCAGCAAATAGCTTGGGGTGTCTACTTTCCAAAATGGGGTCATTTGGGGGGGTTTGTGCCCTCTGGGCATTTTATGGCCTTCAAAACTGTGATAGGTAGTGAGGAGTAAAATCAAAAATGTACGCCCTTAGAAATCCTGAAGGCAGTGATTGGTTTTCGGGGGCCCCGTATGCGGCTAGGCTCCCAAAAAGTCCCACACATGTGGTATCCCCATACTCAGGAGAAGCAGCTAAATGTATTTTGGGGTGCAATTCCACATATGCCCATGGCCTGTGTGAGCAATATATCATTTAGTGACAACTTTTTGTATTTTTTTTTTTTTTTTTTTGTCATTATTCAATCACTTGGGACAAAAAAAATGAATATTCAATGGGCTCAACATGCCTATCAGCAATTTCCTTGGGGTGTCTACTTTCCAAAATGGGGTCATTTGTGGGGGTTTTGTACTGCCCTGCCATTTTAGCACCTCAAGAAACGACAAACCCTAGTTTGTAGGCGCTATAACTTTTGCGCAAACCAATAAATATACACTTATTGACATTTTTTTTACCAAAGACATGTGGCCAAATACATTTTGGCCTAAATGTATGACTAAAATTGAGTTTATTGGATTTTTTTTAGAACAAAAAGTAGAAAATATAATTTTTTTTCAAAATTTTCGGTCTTTTTCCGTGTATAGCGCAAAAAATAAAAACGGCAGAGGTGATCAAATACCATCAAAAGAAAGCTCTATTTGTGGGAAGAAAAGGACGTTTGGTTACAGCATTGCATGACCGCGCAATTAGCAGTTAAAGCGACGCAGTGCCAAATTGTAAAAAGTGCTCTGGTCAGGAAGGGGGTAAATCCTTCCGGGGCTGAAGTGGTTAAAATTCTCACTCAGATGGTATCTTACCCCATGCAGATTAGCTAAAATGTTTGACACATGCTCTTCTCTCAGTTGGCGGGGCTGTGGAGCCTCAGGCACCACCAAGCACATTCTATGGTTATGCAAGCTTCTGGCAGAAAACTGATAAGGCACTAGCCTTACTCAGTTTGGGGATAGATGAATTTCCACTTATATACAGAGATATTGTGGCTAATATCCTACTGTCTGCTAAGTTGTGCATCACTAGGTATTGGAAACAAGACCTAGCACCAAATCTGTTAGAAGTTGTGAACACAACCAACAAACATTTTCTATGGGAAAAGTCTACAGCTCTCCAACAAAAAGCTCTACAAGCATTTAATCCTTTATGGAAACCTTGGTGCTTCCTATACCCCTCTTAGGAACCTAGATCTCCTTACACTCCTTTATACTCTGTTATATGTATAATATAATTCATACCTTGCATGTGCTTGTTATTTTCACCTCTGATGATAATCCTGTAGTGCCTTGCACCTGTATCTTATATCCCTGTTATACTACACTAGAGATTATTTGTTTGTTGTCTTTACTGTTATGTTATGCATTGAGATGCCATATCTTGTCATACCTCGTTAAACCCTTTAAGCGGCTACAAAAAGGAGCAACAGTGGAGGGATTATAGCGGTGCCAAGAACAAAATAATACAAATTATATATAAAAATATCAAATATCTTTCCTACTAGTTTCGCCAAAGCATTGGCTTCCTCAGGGGAATAGAATATAGGAGAATACATACATTGCTCTGAAAAAAGAAATGGAGAACACTAATTCAAAAAATAATAATAAAAATAATGTCAGATTGATGCGTGTTGTTAAATTGTTAGGCAACATGATAGTATCTGTCCAGATCCCTCACCCCGCAAGTTGCACCAACAGCCCCCCACGGATCATGGGAAATCCCATAAGCGCAAAATATCAACCAAACATACCCCAATAGCACCAAAAAACAAGGTTGTGTGATCCAATACCAAAGGAGGCAACAAGCCCACATGGCCGCATTATGGCTGCAGAGGGCCAAAGAAAGACCTGATAAAAACTAAAAAAGAAAAAATATTAAAGATAAAAAACGGAAGTGGCTCAGAAGAGCTCATATCAATATCATAGAAAGGGCTAAATCACCTCAATACATACCAATGTCTTCTACAATAAAAAGGGGCGCTGTATTGGTCCAGAAAAATGGTCCGACCAGCACAGGGCATATGCTTAGATAAGCTTGAAGGAAAGGTTACTAAATAAAGCAAAGAAAAAATGAAAAAGGTAATAGTGTGGAAAAAATGGGATAGATTAAATGAGTACATGCAGATAGAAACTCTATCCACTGCTGAGGATACTTACCCTGGAAGCAGTGTGGTACAGCCCAGGTCACTCAGCCAGCTTAGGAGTAAAGGAGATAGGCAAGGAATCGTGGTGAAGGATGCGCCAGATGTAGTGACCTATTATCTCCACTCTGGTCACCATCATATTGGCTTGTAGATTGCCTACCTGCTCCTCTATATTATTTTTTTTTTCGTTTTTGTATATGTGTCCTTATATATTGCATTATTGGTGTTTTTAATTCATTGTAATAAAATTTAATATTTTTATATATAATTTGTATTATTTTGTTCTTGGAACCGCTATAATCCCTCCACTGTTGCTCCTTTTTGTAATTTATCCCCGGGATGAGGTGCCTTATCTACTAAGGAGATTACAGCCAGCACCACTTTCTTTTCCTTTAAGCAGCTGCGATCGCGATATGCAATCTCCTGTAGTTCATTAAAAATCCAATAAAAAGTATTTAAAGAAAAAAAATAAACTAATAATAATTAGCAGCATCTTCATGTAGGTCAGAAGTGAACAGGAAGGTAGGCTAAATGGTGGAAATAAATTCCTGGCTCTATATCTAATGCTGGTGGAGGTGCCTGTTTGCTAGGCATCAATCCCTCTTGCTGAAATACAAATGGAGGTTTGGGGATGGGAGCACCACCATACCTAAGAACTGCAAGTGAGGTACTGTGTGTGCAGTGGAAAGTAATGGTGGTCAGTTCACAGCTTCAGACAAAAGGCACCAAACATTAGATGTAGGTCGTGTGCCCTGGATACCTGGTGCTAGAGATGTCACTGTTTTACCACCCCATCTTAAAAATAAATAAATAAATAAAAACACTTTAAGATTAGTATGTGAACCATAAATCCACAACTACTGCTGCTGACATGTAGTGTCCATGCAAACCCACAGCAGAAGGCATCAATATAAAGTTTTGGCAGACTCTCTAGCTCATATGGTTAAGGCTGGGTTCACACCTAATACCGATGCAACTCCCAGCAGGGGTCCTGTGCGTCCCCGTTCACCGTTTCAGGTCCGATTTCAGCCTGAATTTTTAACTGAATGCAGACATGAAATGGACCAAAAGACGGACAGGGCTCCTGTGCAAATTCGCACTGGAGCCGCAGTGTAGATATGTGAAACAGCCCCATAGAGAGCCGGTCAAATTCTCCTGCTATCGTGAATTGAATGTGGGGAACCCGCATCCAATTGGCAATGGTACAAACCCAGCCTCAAGCATTTGTAAGTATGTGAGGTGTGATCTAACAGCAGACAGTACAGAGCCTGTTCCCATTCACAGTTGAGCCCCAGAGACTTTCATTACAGCCAAGGATGTAGATTTTCAGCATGACGTGGCCAACTATAACAAAGCGTAACATAAAATGCATCATAGCCATAACTAAATTGCCTGTCTTTTCCCTGTCTTCAACAGCTCTCACTGAACTTAAAATGATGTGAATGTTTTTATAATGACTATGCATTCAGATTGCAAATGTCTTGTGCTCCTGAACTGCATTCAGTAATTATGATAGAATTGCTTATATCCACTTTCATTAGCAAATTCATCACCATTATCCAATTTATCTGTCTGTGTGTGTGTGTATAGAATAGGTAAATGAGTGATGTCAGTGCTGTCTACCCAGGGTTCTGACACACTAATGTCATCCTCACTGTCATTTCTGAATCTGTCAGTGCTAATATAAAGAATCCTAGGTGTATGCTGAGAGGACATTGTGATAAAAATGGCAAAATACATAGGGGTCAATTCACTAACGGTTACCGCATGCAATAACATGGTTATTTAAAGAAAAATTGAAGCTTTCTAAAAGTTTTTTTATTTACCTTTAGACATCATCTGGAATTATGTGTTAGGTTGGAAATCTGTATATAATTATTGTAATAAATATATATATTGTAGTACAACTTGTGGGTGATTACAAATAACACAAATTCAGTAGTAGTGGAGATCTTAGAAGGAGGAGAGGTAATTAAGTAGCTGTGCTTGCTCTCTGTGTTTGTGGGAGTCGACAGCTACTGCTGCTCTGTGTCATTGAGCTCACATCAAGCTCTTTACTGCCACCTCTGGCTGCTTCCTGTATGTGCGCCCCTCGTGTGTGCTGCCTGTAATGTATTTTCACAGGGACATGTGGAAACAGGACCTGAGACAAGTAAGACCACCTTACAAGTGGGGACTGTGAGTACAAGTGAAGGGAGGAGGCTGTTTGTGTACAGGGGGGCAGAGCTGTGTGTGTTTACAGATGTGTGTGTGTGTGTGTGTGCGGGGGGGGCTGACATATCTACAAATGAGGGGGGGCAGCTGAGTGCGTACAAGTGTGAGGGGGCTGAGTGCGTACAGGTGGGTGGGCTGAGTGCATACAGGTGTGAGGGGGGCTGAATGCGTACAGGTGCGAGGGGGGCTTAGTGTGTACAGGTGCAAGGGGGGCTGAATGCGTACAGGTGTGAGGGGGCTGAGTGCGTACAGGTGCGAGGGGGCTTAGTGCATATAGGTGCGAGGGGGGCTGAGTGCGTACAGGTGCGAGGGGGGCTGAGTGCGTACAGGTGCGAGGGGGGCTGAGTGTGTACAGGTGCGAGGGGGGCTGAGTGCGTACAGGTGCGAGGGGGGCTAAGTGCGTACAGGTGCGAGGGGGCTGAGTGTGTACAGATGCGAGGGTGGGCTGAGTGTGTATAGGTGCGTGGGTGGGCTGAGAGCGTACAGGTGTGTGGGTGGGCTGAATGCGTACAGCTGTGTGGGTGGGCTGAGTGCATACAGGTGTGTGGGTGGGCTGAGTGCATACAGGTGTGTGGGTGGGCTGAGTGCGTACAGGTACGAAAGGGGCCGAGTGCGTACAGGTGTGAGGTGGGCTGAGTGTGTACAGGCATGATCAGTGAAGGGGGGGTGCCAGATATAGGATCCGCCCCGGGTGCCAATTGCTCTAGGTACGCCCCCCAACTGTCAGATATAGATCCAGCCAGCCCCGCCCACTTAAGAGGACTGGAGGAGGATTAAGCAAGGAGGACTCATCGCTGCCTAGGCTTCATCACAGGAAATCCTGAAGTCAAGTGGCATACCTTTCAGCAGTGAAGAACCACAGGCAACAGCAGTTACATTAGGAGGAACATAATATATATTAGAAAGTTGGAAGTGGAACAGCTATTTCTGAAAAGATCATATCATCTGTCCTGTCCTGTATACAGCTATATACACCCATCTTCCTTCCTGTATTCCTTCATCATCACTGACTGCAGATATCTGTCCTTTATATATAGCTGTATAGAGGACAGATGATGTATATCTGCAGTCAGTGATGATGGAGGAATACAGGAAGAAGGTGGGTGTATATAGCTGTATACAGAACAGATGATGTTTATCTGCAGTCAGTGATGATGGAGGAAGGTCTCTATATAAAGGAAGGAAGGTGGGTATATATATATATATATAGCTGTATATACCCACCTTCCTTCCTGTATATAGAGACCTTTCTCTATCATCACTGACTGCAGATATACATTATCTGTCCTGTATACAGCTATATACACCCACCTTCCTTCCTGTATGTACTGCTACCATCCACCCCCTCTATACACACATACTGAACACCCTCTGTACTGTACAGGCCGCATTTGATGGGCACAGTGAGGCTGCAATTGATGGGCAAATGCCTGAGCTTTATGTGATAATGACTAAGGTCCTCCCCTTCATGACATTGTTGAAAAGGGGCGGAGCATGGGTGACCTTAAAATTATGCCCCCCCTGAAAAAAGTTATGCGGACGCCCATGCCTCTAACCTTTACCTAATCCTTTGGCTACCCTTTACATTTAGCCCCTCCTTTAGAGGCTCAAAACCTAAAGTGGAAGAAAACCCGAACTACAACTATTCTCATAAATTTTTTTTTTCCAAACTGTTTTTATTAAATTTTTTTTCCAGTTTACAAATATAGACAGTATTTCTTGTCATACAGTGATATATATTCTTTCAGGATTCCTTATATAATAAAAACAAAGTATGACAAAATAAAGCTTATTCTATTGTGATGAGCTTAAACAGTGAGATATCTATGTAGATAAAGCAAAGGAGATTCAGGATGACTTCCCTCAGCTCCGAACACCCCAGTTGGGTTCAGACTGTGTCTGGAGGAGAGGGTTGGCACCCCCTAAATTGCATGCTATCTGGTCATTTCTTTTTGTGGCATATGTAAGCAATGAATACCAATATCACAATTGTAGTTAGATATCTCTAGGGTAATATGAGTAGAAATAAATGATAGGGGGGAAGGGAGATAAGATAAAGTATAGAAGGGGGGGAAAGGACGGAGGTTGGAAGGGCCTAAGGACGGTAAGGGGGTGGGGGGGAGGAGAGGATGATATGTTCTGGATCCTCTCCGGCTTCTGTCCCGAAGTTTGATAGTGTATTTTGAAGAATTGTTTGGGTGATGTACATTTCATAAAGGTTAATATTTTGGATAATAGCAGAACTATTTTGGGTGATTGAATCAATAAGTGAGGCCATTGAGCATTTATTGAAGTGTGTGAGCCGTGTATATTACTTAGAGGGGTTACTTAGTGTACTATAGTCGGAAGATGATTGGAAGTGGAGCCAGCAACTCCATTTTTGGGTGAATTTAGCAGGATTTTCCTGAGCTATATGAATTAGTTCTTCCATTTCTGATATTTTTCGGATTCTAGCGAACCATTCTCTTAGGGTGGGTGTGTTTGGAGAGTTCCAATGTATGGGGATGCATTGTTTCGCCACGTTTATCATGTGCATTGCCAAAGATTTGTGGTATGTTTTATGTGGTAGCGGGGATATGTGGAGTAGGAATTGGGCTGGGGACAGTTCAAGGTCATATGATGTGACTTGTGAAGTGATTCTATGTATGTCCTTCCAGAATGTTTGTATCAAGGGGCAAGACCACCATATATGTAGTAGTGTTCCCTCTTCTGTCTGACATCTCCAACATTTCGCTGATGTAACAGGGTAAATTTTGTTTAGTAGGGAGGGAGTACGGTACCACCGTGAGAAAATTTTGAATCCATTTTCTTGTGTGGTCACGCTTCTCGATCCTTTATGTATGTTGAGAAAAGCTTGTTCCCATTGTGTTTCTGAGGGTGAGATAGAGAGGTCTTTTTCCCATTTTTGACAGGCAATGTTCTGGTTAGTCTGTATGTTTGTGAAGAGTAGATTGTGGGTTATGGAAATTAAATGTGATTGTGTACTCTTTTGGTTACATATTGTCTCAAAGGGGGTAAGTGGTCTTGAGCATGTAGCTTGTTTGTCTTTTAATTGTAGGAAATGAGCAATTAGAATGTATGTCCAGGGGGAGATGGGTAGGTTTCCTGTCTGGGTAGAAATTTGGGAGGCAGTGAGAATTTTCCCTTGATGGAAGAATTGATGTGCCTTTATGTTATCTTGTGGAAAGTTCTCGGATAGGAAGCTTTTATGCATTCCAGGAGGAAAATCTGGATTTAATTTCACAGGGGTTAGTGGACCTGGTGTAGAGGATATTTTTGCTTGGGAGCAAACTTTCTTAAAACACTTAAGAGTAGGTCCTATTAAGGGGTGTGAAAATAGTGTCATAGGTATGTGTTGTAGATTTAACCATGGTAAAGAGGCTAACGGTAGTGGTGTGAGGGATGCTTCCTATTCTCATACATTTTATCTCATCCCTCCTCCTACCTATCCTGTCTAACCTGTAAACCTATCTGTGTGCGTGCCTATTTTCAATTTGTTCCATTCTGCTCAAATTATCCTACAGCTATGGCTCCCCTGTGTCAGCGAGTAGCTGCTGCAGAGGAGAGGAGGGAGAACCGGCAATGAGTGGGCCATGGGAGCCCATGGTTGACATCACGGCTTCCTGAATGCAGTAGTTGTTGAGTACTACCTTACACAGAGCTGTGGGATCACATGACTGGACTGGAGTGGGTAAGTACACAGATTTTTCTACAGGTTAGGCAGAATAGATAAAACTAGAGAAAGGGAACATTTTTAAGGACAGTTATAGTTAGGGCTTTCTTCAACTTTAAAGCTGAATTCTAATCTTACCTTCCAGTGGTATTAAACCCAAAAGCAAATATTTAATATATTGCAGCTTACCAATTTTTAGATGGCTTGCTTTCTTCCATGTTCATCTGGCGATCCAGTCAGCAAGCTTGTTGTTTTTCAAAAGCACAAGCTCTTTAGCAGAATCAGTTTATATGGATGAGTAAAACCACTTACCTCTTGCAGGGGTGATTAAAATGATCAACTTTTATTTATTCATGCAAAGCCTTTATCCCAAAACGAAAAAACTGCTTGCTGTAACTGCTTATAAAGTGTGAGCTAAAGTTTTGTTTCAATTTGTTAGTGTATCTAAATCTGCTAACACATTTAATACTCCCTTCCCCTCTAGACTGACAATGCTGCTGGCTGATACCTCCTGTTCTCATTCCTCCAGAGTTGTGTCTCACTAACACAGGAGATGTGTTACTGGCCAGATCAACAGGTGAAAATAGAAGGAAAAAAATCAAAGGAAAGAAAACGAATGCAGCTTACCACATCTATTTTTTGAGGAGCTGCAAAAAATACAGGTTTTTTAATTTTTTATTTTCAGTGACAAAATTTACAATATACCAGAAAAAAAATTGATGAGATGTCTCACCAGAGGATGTTAGTATTTACGTTTAGAGAAGGCGCTAAGGTGCAGGAGGCATGCCACTGGATTCTGTTTCAGGGAAAGTCCGTGAGGTCGTGACACAACCAAAAAATATATAGATTCAAAACCCTGGCCAGGTTACATCTCCAGAAATTATGGCTGACACTAGGGAACATGCGGTGCACCCTAACTAGGACCCTGTACCCGCTCTCCTGCAACCTATAGGAGATACAAGACTTATACATAAAAAAAGAGGATAAAATCTCTCTGTTTAGGTGTCGGTTGTAAATCAAGATTCTTCTCCCAGGCAGCAGGGAAAGGGGGGAAATAGTCCTTCGGAGGCGTCACTAACGTAGCGTAGGCCATGGAAAGACTGTGCCTAATAGAAGCAGTAGAAATGCATTCCTGTTTGAAAGAAGTGGGTAGAAGGATAGAGGCTGGTGAGCCCGGGATAGAAAGTAATTTGATAGGCTCCTCTCCCATAGTGAAACTTATTAGTGATTTTGCTGCACAAAGTGGTCTTCCAACAGTGTGTGTTTTGCCGCGTACACACGATTGGAATTTCCGACAGAAAAAGTCAGATGGGAGCTTTTCATCGTATATTCCAACTATGTGTATGCCCCATCTGACTTTTTACGTCCAAAATTCAGACGGACTTAGAGTCCTCAAGGAGGTTGGTTTGTGTTGTTGTCCCTTGTTAATTTGACATTGTCTTTTTGAAATGTACCTGCCTACTCACAAACAAACTGTCCTCTTTGTAGAAAAACACATAGGCAAGTATTTTCAGAAAATAAAATATCAATTTATTCTGGGTAACAGAATAAAGAGGAAGGCAATGCTGGAGAAACTTTTGGAATTTGCAAAGCCTTTTGGCCCCCAGGGCAGACATCAACTCCGTGGAAAATAAAATTGTTAGCTTGAGGAGTCCATATAATTTGGAGCCCAATCTGGACCAGGACTCCCAGAGATCAGGACCAGCAGCAGATGACATATGTCCCCAGGCTGTGGTACTACACCAGCCTGCATCTTCTGTCAGACCAGAACGAACCCAGGCCATCACTTTCTTCTCTTCACTGCAGCCTTCCTTCTATGCTTCCATGCACCCTTCCCTGCAGCCTTCCCTTCAGCCTTCCTTGGAGACTGTGGCTCTGGTGGTGGACTTGTGGCAGGAGGAGGAGGATGGGCGAGCTCACATATGCAGCTGTTCTCAGTCAGCTGGCCCCTCAACCCCTTCTGAAGGGCCTGAGCAAAAATTCCCTCACAGATGAGGCATTGGCCCTCCTCCAATTTCTGCAATCTAGTGGCTAGATAGCAGCCATAGGCCTCTTCAGCCTCAGGGGGGCTTCTGAGGACATCACTTGCTTCCCTAATGAGGCCCAGTGCTACCTCCTCTGTGATAGTCCCCTTCCTGGGCTTTTTTGTTGTAAGGCGGAGTGGAGCCACCTGTGATTGGGTGAGGCCACTAGGCCTGCCCACCTCCTGGCTGACACTGGGCCCGGCCACCTCCTGGCTGACACTGGGCATGGCCACCTCCTGTCTGACACTGTAAGCCACTTTTCAGACCCTCCTCCTGGCTGAGCTCATCCTGTGTATAAAAAAGGGACATAGTTTTAGTTTTTGGTTCATCAATCACACACAATTTTCAGCTCATGACTTGCAAATTGAATGTTAATAAATAGAAAAGACTATCATTCTGACCCCAGCATTTTTCATTCTTGTCCCAAACATTTTGGCCACTACTGTCTATTGATATGTAAATCACTTTTTTTAAATCATTAATTTGTTATCAATTATAACATCTGGTTAACATCATTAATATTAGAACAATAAATATGTATAGCTGGGCGCATCCATTTCTTCCAGGATGGAAGGCCCAGGTTGGTCCTCGTCAGCTTCTGCTGGGTTTGAGGGAAGGGGGGAGGGAAGGCTGCAGGGATTCCCTGGCTTCAGTCTGGTCATCCAGAAACCGTTGTTTGTTGAAGTACCACAGTCTGGGTACATACACTTGCACTGCTGCTGCTCCGGATCTGAGTGATTTCTGGATCTTATTATGCTCCTTCTTATACATGTTCCTCAAGATCCCAATTTTCTTTTCCAAGAACACGATGGTTGCATCGGGGACCCAAGTCTTCACAAATTCCAGAAGTTTCTCCAGCGTTGACATCCTAGCTTGTTTATTATAATATAAGCTGTGTTTCACCTCCCATAAATTCCTCATCTCCTTGTACCTGTGTATGAAACTGGCCATGAATTCTGGGTACTTAAAGTGATTCATATTTACTCTAAGACAATACACAAGACAAAAACACTAATGTCAGCCTAAACTCTCATGATCTTATCCCAATATAGGTCTCAATCTTGAAGCAGTATAGGCCACTGATGGCCCAAGTTAAAATTTTACCTTCGTTTAGGACGCTCGCCACTTCTGTTCCTCCTTCCTCCGCACACAGAATGTAGGTACGACACGTGTTTTAGCTCGATATACACTGCGCATGCGTGGAACTCCACCCGCATCGCCCGCCCCTGATGTTCTTTCTAGTCTATTCCTCAGCCCTTCTCTTTCGGCGCATAGTAGGAGCGACATGGCGGAGACACAGCAGGTGTGTGTTTATTCCAGTATCGAGGAGGAGGAAAGCCTGGAGCCAGAAACGTCCCAATCCCGGAGGAGAAGATTTAAGGCCTCAAATATGGCCTTTGTAGAGATGGTGGAAATGGAGGACATCTTAAGGAGGAACAACGTTTCAAGGAGCAATTGAGGAAACACTGGTCAGACCTGAAACTGAGGGAGCAGGATCAGTATAGAAAGATCAAGAAAGTGCTTCTAAAAAGTATTTGTTGTGTGTTCCTATTATTATTATTATTACTTGCATGCTGCTCCATGTGCTTTTCTTTACTGTTGTACAGTTTAAAATGGCGACTTTCATGTTCGTGGGCACAGTAATCGGTCGTAATAAACATTGTTTGCTCATTGAATACGATGTTTTGGGCATATGCAGGGTAATTATATTTGGTCATGCCTATTTCTATAAAAATAAGTTTTGTACATTGCTGTCTAGATGTGTTTGTAACTAGAATGAAATGCAAGCTTGATTCAGTGTAATGTAAGGAGAGGACACTCAGCAGCTGTTTACACACCTGGATTCAGGAGCACTAGTGTGGGACACTAGAAAACAAACTTTTTAGGGTGTCCCACACAAGTACTCCAGTGGATACTTGGGGTGTCTCCATGTGTGAAAATTGTCACAAAAAGGTAAGTATTCCAGCTTGGGTAAGGTAAAAAATCATGCCTTCAGCTTGGAACTGCCAAAACAGACAATTGTACCCCACTTCCCAGCAATGTTTCATATTCCTATTTCTGGGCTCAAATACCTGTGTGCTAAGTAGGGATGAGCCGAACACCCCCCGGTTCGGTTCGCACTAGAACCTGCGAACGGACCGAAAATTTGCATGAACTTTAGAACCCCATTGACGTCTATGGGACTCGAACGTTCAAAATCAAAAGTGCTCATTTTAAAGGCTAATTTGCATGGTATTGTCCTAAAAAGGGTTTGGGGACCCGGGTCCTGCCCCAGGGGACATGTATCAATGCAAAAAAAACTTTTAAAAATGGCCGTTTTTTCGGGAGCAGTGATTTTAATGATGCTTAAAGTTAAAAAAAAAAAAAAAAGTGAAATATTCCTTTAACCACTTCAGCCCCGGAAGGATTTACCCCCTTCCTGACCAGAGCACTTTTTACAATTTGGCACTGCGTCGCTTTAACTGCTAATTGCGCGGTCATGCAATGCTGTAACCAAACAAAATTTGCGTCCTTTTCTTCCCACAAATAGAGCTTTCTTTTGATGGTATTTGATCACCTCTGCCGTTTTTATTTTTTGCGCTATACACGGAAAAAGACCGAAAATTTTGAAAAAAAATGATATTTTCTACTTTTTGTTCTAAAAAAAATCCAATAAACTCAATTTTAGTCATACATTTAGGCCAAAATGTATTTGGCCACATGTCTTTGGTAAAAAAAATGTCAATAAGTGTATATTTATTGGTTTGCGCAAAAGTTATAGCGCCTACAAACTAGGGTACATTTTCTGGAATTTACACAGTCTTTAATTTATGACTGCCTATGTCATTTCTTGAGGTGCTAAAATGACAGGGCAGTACAAAACCCCCACAAATGACCCCATTTTGGAAAGTAGACACCCCAAGGAAATTGCTGAGAGGCATGTTGAGCCCATTGAATATTCATTTTTTTTGTCCCAAGTGATTGAATAATGAAAAAAAAAAAAAAAAAAAAAAAAATTACAAAAAGTTGTCACTAAATGATATATTGCTCACACAGGCCATGGGCATATGTGGAATTGCACCCCAAAATACATTTAGCTGCTTCTCCTGAGTATGGGGATACCACATGTGTGGGACTTTTTGGGAGCCTAGCCGCATACGGGGCCCCGAAAACCAATCACTGCCTTCAGGATTTCTAAGGGCGTACATTTTTGATTTTACTCCTCACTACCTATCACAGTTTTGAAGGCCATAAAATGCCCAGATGGCACAACCCCCCCCCAAATGACCCCATTTTGGAAAGTAGACACCCCAAGCTATTTGCTGAGAGGCATGTTGAGTCCATGGAATATTTTATATTTTGACACAAGTTGCGGGAAAGTGACAATTTATTTATTTATTTTTTTTTTTTTTGCACAAAGTTGTCACTAAATGATATATTGCTCACACAGGTCATGGGCATATGTGGAATTGCACCCCAAAATACATTCTGCTGCTTCTCTTGAGTACGGGGATACCACATGTGTGGGACTTTTTAGGAGCCTAGCCGCGTACGGGACCCCGAAAACCAATCACCGCCTTCAGGATTTCTAAGGGTGTACATTTTTGATTTCACTCTTCACTGCCTATCACAGTTTCGGAGGCCATGGAATGCCCAGGTGGCACAAACCCCCCCCAAATGACCCCATTTTGGAAAGTAGACACCCCAAGCTATTTGCTGAGAGGCATGGTGAGTATTTTGCAGCTCTCATTTGTTTTTGAAAATGAAGAAAGACAAAAAAAAAAATTTTTTTTTTCTTTTTTTAATTTTCAAAACTTTGTGACAAAAAGTGAGGTCTGCAAAATACTCACTATACCTCTCAGCAAATAGCTTGGGGTGTCTACTTTCCAAAATGGGGTCATTTGGGGGGGGTTTGTGCCACCTGGGCATTCCATGGCCTCCGAGACTGTGATATGCAGTGAAGAGTGAAATCAAAAATTTACGCCCTTAAAGCCTGAAGGCGGTGCTTGGTTTTCGGGGTCCCATACGTGGCTAGGCTCCCAAAAAGTCCCACACATGTGGTATCCCCGTACTCAGGAGAAGCAACAGAATGTATTTTGGGGTGTAATTTCACATATTCCCATGGCATGTTTGAGCAATATATCATTTAGTGACAACTTTGTGCAAAAAAAAAAAAAAATAATAATAATTTGTCTCTTTCCCGCAACTTGTGTCACAATATAAAATATTCCATGGACTCGACATGCCTCTCAGCAAATAGCTTGGGGTGTCTACTTTCCAAAATGGGGTCATTTGGAGGGGTTTGAACTGTCCTGGCATTTTATGCACAACATTTAGAAGCTTATGTCACACATCACCCACTCTTCTAACCACTTGAAGACAAAGCCCTTTCTGACACTTTTTGATTACATGAAAAAATTATTTTTTTTTGCAAGAAAATTACTTTGAACCCCCACACATTATATATTTTTTTAAAGCAAATGCCCTACAGATTAAAATGGTGGGTGTTTAATTTTTTTTTTTTCACACAGTATTTGCGCAGCGATTTTTCAAACGCATTTTTTGGGGAAAAAACACACTTTTTTACATTTTAATGCACTAAAACACACTATATTGCCCAAATGTTTGATGAAATAAAAAAGATGATCTTAGGCCGAGTACATGGATACCAAACATGACATGCACAAACGTGCAGTGGCAACAAAATAAATACATTTTTAAAAGCCTTTAAAAGCCTTTACAGGTTACCACTTTAGATTTACAGAGGAGGTCTACTGCTAAAATTACTGCCCTCGATCTGACCGTCGCGGTGATACCTCACATGCATGGTGCAATTGCTGTTTACATTTGACGCCAGACCGACGCTTGCGTTCGCCTTAGCGCGAGAGCAGGGGGGACAGGGGTGCTTTTTTTTTTTTTTTTTTTTTTTTTTCTTTATTATTTTTTTGCTTTTTTATCTTATTTTAAAACTGTTCCTTTCATTTTTTTTTTTTTTAGTCATTTTTAATGTTATCTCAGGGAATGTAAATATCCCCTATGATAGCAATAGGTAGTGACAGGTACTCTTTTTTGAAAAAATTGGGGTCTATTAGACCCTAGATTTCTCCTCTGCCCTCAAAGCATCTGACCACACCAAGATCGGTATGATAAAATGCTTTCCCAATTTCCCAATGGCGCTATTTACATCCGGCGAAATCTAAGTCATAAAATGCTCATAGCTTCCGGTTTCTTAGGCCATAGAGATGTTTGGAGCCACTCTGGTCTCTGATCAGCTCTATGGTCAGCTGGCTGAATCACCGGCTGCATTCTCAGGTTCCCTGTTGAGACAGGAGAGCCAGAGAAAAACACGGAAGACGGTGGGGGGGGGCATTCTCTCCCACTGCTTGTAAAAGCAGTCTAGAGGCTAATTAGCCGCTAGGATTGCTTTTACATGAAAGCCGACCGCTGGCTGAAAAGAATGATACCAAGATGATACCTAAACCTGCAAGCATCATTCTGGTATAACCACTCAAAGTCGTGAATGCTGTACCTGAAGACAAAAATATGGTTAACAATAAAGCACAGTAAACGGTAAAGTATAAAAAATTGCAGACCTGAAAAGCAAACATGATAAAACATAATAACAATAAAACATTGCAGAATAGAATACAGTAAAAAAGAGCAGAACAATAGAGAGAATAGAGAGAGAGAGAATAGAGAGAGAACAATAAAACGACAACTATTATTTTTTATTTTATATTTTTGTTTGTGTTTTTTTTTCTTTTTTTTTTACACTTTTTTTGTAACTGTAACTTTTATAACTGTAACCGGTTCCAGGTTCGGGTCTCTCAAAATGTGATGGCATCTTGGGAGACCCTGTGAAAGTGTGTCCTAGTCTGTGCAATGCTGTACCCTACGCTAATACTCAACTAGTGAATGGTAGCGTTCAAAACATTCACCAATGCAAAGACCAGGATTGTCAGGACAGGAGGGACAATAATAGCGGGTGTCACGCCTATATCCGCGCTTGCTGCAGACACAACATCTTTTTTGGGGGGGGTTCGTTGGGTAGGGGTACTCGGGAGGACATAAAAATGCCTCTCATGCAGCCGACTGCATTTGGTTGGGGATGTGAATGGGGGAAGTACGGGCGCTGCAGAAGTGGTGGGTTCCCAATTAGGATTGGCGAATGCAGCAGGAAGGGCACTATGGGCATGACGGGCCTGTGTTTGTCTTCTTGGTGGCAGCGGGACACTATTTGTGCTTGCCACCTCACCAGCTTGAACTGCACTTATGAGACTCGCCACGTCACCAAGTGTTACTGCAGTGCTGGTTTGACTACGACCGGGGTGTACTAGGCCGCTGGCGCTTGCCAGTTCACCAAAACGCTACCAAAAAAACTGTTAACGATCGCAGGGATCAGGCCTGACTCTGCGAACGCTGCAGTTATGCATTTAGTGTTTTGTAAGTGACAGTGATCGATCGATACTGCACTTGGGTGGGCTGGGCTGGGCCGGGCGGAGGGGCAAAACGCAGGTGCTAGCAGGTATCTGGGCTGATCCCGCTAACACTGCGTTTTTGGGAACCCTAAACTGCTGGGGACGCCAGTATAGATCTGATCGGATCAGATATTGATCAGTTCAGATACTATACCACTAAGGGAGGTGTACGGTGCGTGCGTGGGTGTTAGCGCTACTGGCACTAACCTGACGCTGCCTGGGGCTGGTGCTTGCCAGTTCACCAAAACGCTACAAAAAAAACTGTTAGCGATCGCAGGGATCAGGCCTGACTCTGCGAACGCTGCAGTTATGCGTTTAGTGTTTTGTAAGTGACAGTGATCGATCGATACTGCACTTGGGTGGGCTGGGCTGGGCCGGGCGGAGGGGTAAAACGCAGTTGCTAGCAGGTATCTGGGTTGATCCCGCTAACACTGCGTTTTTGGGAACCCTAAACTGCTGGGGACGCTAGTATAGATCTGATCGGATCAGATATTGATGCGTTCAGATACTATACCACTAAGGGAGGTGTACGGTGCGTGGGTGTTAGCGGTACTGGGACTAACCTGACGCTGCCTGGGGCTGGTGCTTGCCATTTCACCAAAATGCTACCAAAAAAACTGTTAGCGATCGCAGGGATCAGGCCTGACTCTGCGAACGCTGCAGTTATGCGTTTAGTGTTTTGTAAGTGACAGTGATCGATCGATACTGCACTTGGGTGGGCTGGGCCGAGCTGGGCGGAGGGGCAAAATGCAGGTATCTGGGCTGATCCCGCTAACACTGTGTTTTTGGGAACCCTAAACTGCTGGGGACGCTAGTATAGATCTGATCGGATCAGATATTGATCTGTACAGATACTATACCACTAAGGGAGGCGTATGCTGCGTGCGTGGGTGTTAGCGGTACTGGCGCTAATCTGACGCTGCCTGGGGCGACGCATATCACCGTCGGGTGATCAGGGGGCTAAATCTTTATTCGGTAATAAACGGCGGGTGCCCTGACACTATAAAAAATAAACAAACTAACCAGCGTCACCCGTAACGGTTATACAGTGATCAGTGGTGAAAGGGTTAACTAGGGGGCAATCAAGGGGTTAAAACATTTATTAGGTAGTATATGGGGGTCCCTGTCGCTATAAAACGCTGACGGCGAACCTAAATATTTACGTCCCTAACTAGCGTCACCAGCGACACTAATACAGCGATCAGAAAAATGACCGCTTAGCGACACTGGTGACAGGGGGTGATCAAGGGGTTAAAACTTTATTAGGGGGGGTTAGGGGGGTACCCTAGACCTACAGGGGGCCTAACACTCACTGCCCTGACACTGTAACTGTCACAAACTGACACCAATACAGTAATCAGGAAAAAAAAAAAAAAAAAAACCTGCTTGGTGTCAGTTTGTGACGGGGGGGGTGATTGGGGGGGGATCGGGGGGCGATCGGGGGGGGGATCGGGGTGTTTAGTGTGCCTGGCATGTTCTACTGTGTGTAGTGTGTTGGTGCACTTACATTGCAGTCTTCTCTCCTCGGCCCGGAATGGAAAACACCGAGCCGAGGAGAGATGACATCATTTCCTCTGCCTCTGTGTACAATACAGAGGCAGGGAAATGATCCCATTGGCTGAGAGCGATCGCGAGGGGGGGGCCACGAATGGATGGCCTCCCCCTCACCTCCGATTGCCGGGGGAGATTTGCCGACCGCCGCAGGCACCGGGGGGGGTCCGATCGGACCCCCCACCCGCGGGCAGGCAAGGACGTACATATACGTCCTTTTGCCTGCCCGTGCCGCTCTGTCGACGTATATAGTCGTGCGGCGGTCGGCAACTGGTTAAATATCGTACCTGGGGGGTGTCTATAGTATGCCTGTAAAGTGGCACATGTTTCCCGTGCTTAGAACAGTCCCTGCACAAAATGTAATTTTTAAAGTAAAAAAAGTCATTTAAAACTGCTTGCAGCTTTAATGTAATGTCAGGTCCTGGCAAAATGGATGAAAATCAGTGAGACAAACGGCATGGGTACCCCCCATTCCATTACCAGGCCGTTTGGGTCTTATAGATATTATATAGATAGTATAGATATTAAGGGTAACCCCGCACCTAAATTAAAAAAAGGAAAGGCGTGGGGCTACCAGGCCATATATACTCTGAAAAGCAGTATACAGGCGGTGCAAACAAGACAGGGACTGTAGGTTTGTTGTTAAGTAGAATCTGTTTGAATTTTGAACTGGTATATTTTTAACGTGTTTAGCTCCAGCCAAAAAATCTATTTTAAGCTTTTTGGAAAACATAGGGAAGGGTTATCACCCCTGTGACATTTGTTTTGCTGTCTGTGCTCCTCTTCAGAAGATTTCACCTCATTTTTTGTCCCAATGACAAATGTTTTTTGAAAATTTGGGTTTCTTTGTGAAACAAGGATTGGTGATAAAGCATCAGTGGAAAGGAGAAACGTTTTTCCCATATTAACTCTTACAGGAGAGAATTTCCCTTCCTAGGGATAGATTTCATCTCACTTCCTGTTGTCTCCTTCCGTTTGCAAGTAGGAGTCGTTTGTAAGTTGGATGTTTGAAAGTAGGGGCCTGACCTATATACTCAGCAGAAATTTGGGCCTTAGGTGTTGTTGTGGCCACAACACTGTAAGCCCTCACAGGGCCCTGCTGTGAAATATTAGATCAAGAATTGTAATTACATGCCCCTGTTGAACAGGGGAAGAAAAATTGGGCCTTTGGTGGTGGTGGTGGTGCTGGTACCACAACACTGTAAGTCCTCACTCGCTCTTAGTGGGCGCAGAAACGGTCCCTGCTGTGAAATATTAGATCAAGAATTGTAATTACATGTCCCTGTTGAACAGGGGCTGAAAAATTGGGCCTTAGGCACTGGTGCTGGTGCCACAACACTGCAACCCCTCACAGATACTCTAGTTGAAACGCAGAAACGAGCCCTGCTGCAAAGTATTGCATCAAAAATTGTAATTACACGCCCCTGTTAAACAGGGGCTGAAAAATTGGGCCTTAGGCACTGGTGGTGGTGCCCAGAACCAAAAATGTTCTTACAAGCTATTAGCGTGATCATTGAGGAGGAAGAGGATAATTACTCAGGATAGTCACTCAGCATCAGCATAGGCAGTCTTTGAAGGGATCTGAGATTTCAAAAAAAATTATTCGGTTACATCAGCATCAGGTGCTTGGTAGCTGGTGGTGATCCAAGACTGATTCATTTTTATGAAGGTCAGTCGATCGACTGAGTCGGTGGACAGACGCACTCTGTGATCAGTTACAAAGCCTCCAGCAGCACTGAATGTGCGTTCCAAAAGAACGCTGGATGCAGGATAGGCCAGTAGCTCAATTGCATACTGTGCAAGCTCTGGCCAGTGATCCATCCTCAAGACCCAGTAACCCAGAGGATTTTCGGTGGGAAAGGTGTCCAAGTCAGATCTTGCCCCTAGGTATTCCTGCACCATGTAAAACAGACGCTGGCGATGGTTGCTGGAACCGATCATAACTTGGGGCTGCGGACCAAAAAATTGTCTGAACGCATCGGTCAGATGGCCACCTTCTCCACCGCTCCTTCTTTGACTGACGGAAGCCTCAGCAACACGTTGTCCAGAAACAGGAGTTTGTAACCTCCCAGTCTCTGGGAACGCGTTGCACAGACCTTTCTGCAAGGCCTCTCGAAGATGTTTCATCCTCTGCTCCCTCTGCGATGGCAAGATAAGGTCCACAGTCTTACCCTTGTAACGTGGATCAAGGAGGGTTGCCAGCCAGTATTGGTCCTTCTCCTTGATACCACGAATACGAGGATTCTTACGCAGGCTTTGCAGGATCAGGGAGGCCATGCAGCCTAGGTTTGCTGAGGCATTCGGTCCGGAGTCCTCTCGGTCACTAAGGACGACATGGTCCGCAGCCACCTCCTCCCAGCCACGTACAAGTCCATGTGTTTCTTAGGACTGATCCCTTAAAGACTGCTGCTGATGCTGAGTACCGGGCTCCACTTCCATACTGACACAATCCTCCTCCTCCTCCTCCTCATCCTGTGTGATCGGTTGGTACGCAGGAACACTGTCTGGATAAAGGGGGCCTTGAGAGCTAAGGAAGTCCTCCTCTTCCTGCCTCTGTTCTGCCTCAAGTGCCCTGTCCATTATTCCACGCAGCGTGTGCTCCAACAGGTGGACAAGGGGGACAGTGTCACTGATGCATACACTGTCACTGCTCACCATCCTCGTGGCCTCCTCAAATGGTGACAGGACAGTGCATGCATCCCTGATCATGGCCCACTGGCATGGGAAAAAAAAACAAGCTCCCCTGACCCTGTCCTGGTGCCATAGTCGCACAGGTACTCATAGATGGCCCTCTGCTGCATGTGCAGCCGCTGCAGCATGGTCAACATTGAGTTCCACCTGGTGGGCATGTCACAGATTAGGCGGTTCTTGAGCAGGTTAAACTCCTTTTGGAGGTCTGCCAGCCGAGCACTGGCATTATATGACCGGCGGAAATGTACAAGACTTTCCTGGCCTGCCTCAGGACATCCTGTAAGCCTGAGTACCTGCCCAAGAACCGCTGCACCACCAAGTTAAGGACGTGAGCCAAACAGGGCACATGGGTCATTTGTCCCTGTCGGAGGGCAGAGAGGAGGTTGGTGCCATTGTCGCAAACCACCATTCCTGGCATGGCGTCAACCATCTCTGAACCTGCCCCTGCAGAGCTGACAGAACCTTTGACCCAGTGTGGCTCCTGTCCCCCAAGCACACCAGCTCAAGCACCGCATGGCATCTTTTGGCCTGCATACTTGCGTAGCCCCTTGAATGACTACAGAGCACCGCAGGTTCAGAGGACAAAGCACAGGAAGAGGCCATGGAGGAAGAAGAGGAGGGGTGGAGGAGAGAGGTGTGTCACAATCATTAGTAGTGGCATTTTGGAGGCGTGGTGGCGGAACAACCTCCAACACTACTGCACCTTGTCCTGCATCCTTCCCAGCTGCCAGCAGTCACCCAATGCGCGGTGAAACTTAGGTAACGTCCCTGTCCATGCCTGCTGGACCATGAGTCAGCGGTAATATGCACCGCAGCAGTTGAAGTGCTGGCAATTTTGCCAAGCTAGCATTCAACCGCTGGGCATTTGGATGGCTGGGAGCGAACTTCTTTCGGCGGTGCAGCAGCTGGGGCAGGGAAATTTGCCTGGTACAATCTGACTTCAGTGTACTGAAAGCAGATTGCCCACAAGTACTTGGCTGTGACACATCTAATTCTACACCTTCATTCCTCTCAGTGCAGGTCTCAGAGAGGACTGAAGGTATAGTGGGGTTGGAGATCTCAGCTGATGAGGAGCAATGAGAGGTCCTCTTTGTTCTTTGGTGTGGGTCTTTTAAATACGCTTGCCAAGGAACTGCATGGCAGGTCAACATATGTCTGGTCAAGCATGTGGTGCCCAAGCGGGAGATGTTTTGGCCACGCGAGATACGCTTGAGACACATGTTGCAAATAGCAGAGGTGCGATCTAATGCACTCATCTCAAAAAAGGCCCACACCAAAGAACTTTTTGAATAACGCACAGAGACTGCAGCGCCCTGCACATGCGGAGCTTTGGGGTGTGATGCAGTCAGTGTGCTGCCCTTAGGCTGGCCCCTGGAGGGCATCCTGCCTAGTTGGTGATGTGCCGCCTCCTCCTCCTCTCAGGCACCCACGTTGAGTCAGTGACCTCATCATCCCCTCCCTCCTCATCACTGGAGCAAACCTGGCAGTATGCTGCAGAAGGGGGAGCATGACTGCCAGATTGCTGTCCTTCTTGGGCACCCCCTCTGTCCATGCTCACCTTACTGCCTTCATCTAGCTCAGTATCATCATCAGAGCCTTCCAAATGCTGGGTATCCTCCTGGAGCATGTACCCAACACTGTGGTCAAACAGATCGAGGGACTCCTCAGGAGGACATGGTGGGGCTAGGGAAGGAGTCACTGATGACATTGAGCCGAGGGAAGAGGCCGCTGCTTTGCCAGACAAAGTACCCTGAGCATGGGTGAGAGAGGATGAGGAGGATGAGGATGGCTTGGTCATCCATTCGACCAAGTCTTCTCCATGTTGCGGCTCAACGCGGCCAGCTGCCGAAAAAAAGGCCAAGCGTGTCCCACGGCCATGTGCTGATGAGGATGCACCGTCTCCATGACCAGCACTGTTGCCTCTAGACACAGAGCCTGCTTGCCCTCTTTTATTGGCTTGTGACTGTCTGCCTCTCCTTGTTGGCCTTCCAGACATACTAATGGCCTGTAGCTGCACTAAGCTGGGATATATATATATATATATATATATATATATATATATATATATATATATATACTGATACTGCAGCTAGCAAAATCAACTGCCTGCCTGTAGTGTGAGAACACCACCAACCTTCTGCAGGGAGCTTTAGCTGAACACTGTGCAGAGCTAGCAAAAAACTAACTTGTAACTTATTTAGCTGCCTGCGGTAGTGATAGGATCAGGAAAACACCACCAACCTTCTACAGGTAGCTTTAGCTGAACACTGTGCAGAGCTCGCACTACACTAACTTGTAGCTTATTTAGCTGCCTGCGGTAGTGATCGGATCAGGAAAACACCACCAACCTTCTACAGGTAGCTTAAGCTGAACACTGTGCAGAGCTCGCAAAAAAATAACTTGTAGGTTTAGCTGAACACTGTGAGGAGGACGCACTACACTAACTTGTAGCTTTAGCTGAACACTGTGCAGAGGTCTCACTACACTAACTTGTAGTTTTAGCTGACACTGTGAGGACGCACTACACTAACTTGTAGCTTTAGCTGAACACTGTGCAGAGGTCTCACTACACTAACTTGTAGTTTTTTAGCTGAACACTGTGAGCAGGACGCACTACACTAACTTGTAGCTTTAGCTGAACACTGTTCTGAGGTCTCACTACACTAACTTGTAGTTTTAGCTGAACTCTGTGAGGAGGACGCACTACACTAACTTGTAGTTTTAGCTGAACACTGTGAGCATGACGCACTACACTTACTTGTAGTTTTAGCTGAACACTGTGAGCAGGACGCACTACACTAACTTGTAGCTTTAGCTGAACACTGTGCAGAGGTCTCACTACACTAACTTGTAGTTTTAGCTGAACACTGTGAGGAGGACGCACTACACTAACTGTAAATAGTCTAGCTGCCTGACTGTGGTACTAATAGGATTAAAAGAACACCAGCAATTTTCTTCAGGTAGCTGTAAATACTGTAACAAGACAAGCCTGCCTGTCAGTAGGAAGATAACAGGAACGGATCTAGCTAAACTGAATACAGTGTGTGTGTGTGTGTGTGTATGTATATATTATATATATATATATATATATATATATATATATATATATATATGCAACATCTGGGATGCATATATACACAATACACTATAAGTGTAGCTAACTCACTGACTGTCCTGCCTAATCTAGCTAACTCAAATGAAATTACACTGTCTCTCTCTCTCTATCTAAGCACGCTGGAACACACTACACAGGGCCGCCTTGCAGGCGGCCTTATATTGTGTGGGGCGTGTTCTAAACCCCCTGAGCCATAATTGGCCAAAGCCACCCTGGCTTTGGCCAATTACAGCTCTCTCTACCCACAGCGCTGTGATTGGCCAAGCATGTGGGTCATAGTGCATGCTTGGCCAATCATCAGCCAGCAAAGCACTGCGATGCCGCAGTGAATTATGGGCCGTGACGCGCCACGTGAATTTGGCATGAACGGCCCATAACGTTCACAATTCGGCGAATGATCGAACAGCCGTTGTTCGAGTCGAACATGGGTTCGTCTCGAACACGAAGCTCATCCCTAGTGCTAAGTATACCTTTTGTTTCATTCTCATAGGGGAGCAAAGACTCAGAGGACACCACTCAGAGAACACCAGGAACCCCACACCTCAGAAAGAAGGGGAACCCAGCACAAAACCACACCCCGAGGATCTGCAGGAAGGAGAGGTGGAGGAAGTGGGCGAAATTGTCACCACAACAGGTGATTGTCTGACACCCCAGCTTCAGGTAATATATGTATGCCTGCATATTTATAATACATGTTTTTACTAAAATTTTTAGGTGATGTGCTGGTTGTGGAAGAGCAAGCTCTACATTTCACAAGTACAAGCGCCCAAATCCTAATCCAGGACATCATGGTGTGCAATCGTGAAATAGACATCATAAGGCATAAACTCAATGTTCTTGAACAACATGATTGATGTGTTGGGGAGAATCTAAATATCTTCAAAATGCCACCATTTTAACTTTTTTTTGGACTAAACGAAAATATTCTTTGTACATTTTAAAAGCCAAATTCTGAAGATACACACGGTGTGTCAACATGTGCTATCTGCCATCAGGGGATATCAGTGTACGAGTTTTGTGGGTACAACCCCTTCCTCGTAATTCTGGTAGGTGAGAGGAAGGGGTTGTACCCCAAAAACATGTCCATTGATCCCCCATGATGGGAGATAGCACATGTTGACATTAGGCATGGGATCAGGAGGGAAATATTTATTTTGACTCCCAAATTATGTACATCTTCAAAATTTGTCTTTTACAGGGGTGACATCACCCCATCTGATGAAGGCAATATCAACACATTTTGGACATAATATAATGTCTGATATTGCCTTCAGTTTTTCTACGTTGAACTTTGTAAGTTCCAGAGTTGTGTATGTTATGTTTTGAAACATGCCTGTTTATTTTACAAAAAAAAATTTATAACGCACATGTTAATGTGCACAGAGTAAAAAGTTTGTTAATCAACAATGTGTGACTTAGTCTTTCATGGCTCAATACCAGTTTTTTAAGTAATTTTGTGTTTACAGTGACAATGGGGCTTATTTACTAAAGGAAAATGCACTTGGCACTACAAGTGCACTAGGAGAACCTAGGAGACAGCTAAAAACAAACACAAGCAATAAAGAAAATTCAAGATTTTATCAGATCATTTTTATTTTTTTTTAATTAAAAATGTATTTAGACATTGTCTGGCATAGCAATGGCCCCCCTACCCATAAAATAATTGATACATTTCTGGTGAGATTCACGGGCGATTTGGGGTGCCAAGCCAGGACGGCCAGTATTCAGGCCCGTCAGGGGATTAGCAGGAAGTCCGGTCTCAGGCCCAACTGAAGCAAGATAATTTTCATAATTTTTCCGTAAAAAATTGTGCAATATGCAGCAGAATATTATTATGTGGTTCATTTTGTAGTCCGCCATATGTATTGCTGTCAGAAACAGGTGGAACTGGCTGGCCATTATCTCGAAGGTATTCTCAACGACTCTTCAGGCTCTGGCCAGTTGGTAATTAAAAACCTTCCTCTCCGGGGTGAGGGTCCTCTGGGGGAATGGCCTCATCAGGTGCTTGCCCAGACAAAATGCTTCATCAGCAATAAAGACAAACAGGAGTCCTTCAACATTGTCCGCAGCAGGTGGCAATGCCAGGCCACCAGTCTGGAGACATCGGGAAAACTCCATCTGGGCGAAGACTCCTCCATCCGACATCCGGCCATTCTTCCGCACGTCCACATAGAGGAACTCATATTGTGCAGAACACTACCGCCATCAGCACTATACTATTAAAACCCTTATAATTGTAATGCCCCGTACACACGGTCGGATTTTCCGATGGAAAATGTCCGATCGGAGCGTGTTGTCGGACATTCCGACCGTGTGTGGGCTCCATCAGACATTTTACATCGGATTTTCCGACACACAAAGTTTGAGAGCAGGCTATAAAATTTTCCGACAACAAAATCCAATTGCGTCAATTCCAACCGTGTGTGGCCAGTTCCAACGCACAAAGTGCCACGCATGCTCAGAAGAAATTCCGAGATGGAACAGCTCGGTCTGGTAAAATTAGCGTTCGCAATGGATACAGCACTTTTGTCACGCTGCAATGTAAAAAAATGGTTTAATACAGCGCACTCTCTTCTTCTTTATAATGTGAGAAGAATTAAGTAGTTTTGCTGCTCATATTCACACAGACTTCTCTCAAACTTCTTTCTTTATTATTTATTGGGATTCCCTCAATATATTTTGATTTGTCACATCTAACAAAATTATTTTTGGGTTGTTTTCTGTTTTTTTTTTTTTTTAAAGGCTGTTTTTTGTTTTTTTTGGGGGTTTGTATTTTTTTCAAGGCTGATCTTTGTTTTATTTTTTGGTTCGTTTTACTCCCTAATATTTTTGTGTGTGTTTTGTGTGTCAAGTTACCACAACACCATTGATATCTTATATTTTTTTTTTTTTTTAGTTTTTTTTTTTTTTCAAAAAGTTTTTATTTGATTTTCAAATGAAAAGGATACATTTACAGTTTAGTATTGTGTACATTCAGATTTTGTAGCATGTACTGAGGCGACAAAGAAAAGTTTAAACTTAGATACAAACTTAGTTTTAAGTAGGGGAAAGATTCCAATGAATTTACCCATAGGAGTTGGCTGAAAGAGTACATTTATCAGATCGTAACAATTCCATTTTTAATTACAATTTATGGATACCTGGATGGATCTGTTTGGGAAGTCCCTACTTAAATTAACTTATGCGATAGTAATATTACAGAGAAGAGAACAAAAATGGGTGAGGGGGGGGAGGGCCCCCTACATGGAAATAAGTAAAATAAGAGAGTTGGTAAGAGGTAGTGTAATATATGATTGTCCAGGTTTATAAGGTCCCATTAACAACATTAACATTGAGCAGGGTGGTGTCAGAGATTAGAATGGGTTTCCATTTGAGCTAACTTGAGATGGCATCTGATGAGAGGTGTCGTAGTAGGAGAATGAGGATAGGCTGACGTTTGCTATTTCCTCCTGTGAGAGGGAGGAGAGCATAAAGGCGTGCCACTTGGAGTGAAAGTGTTCTGAGGCGTTTTTCTTTTTGAAGTCCGTGTTTAGTCGGTCTTTGATGAGTAGATGCATGAGATCTCGCTTGATTTGGGTGATGTTGGGGCATATAGGTGAGATCCAGTTTTTCAGAATAGTTCTTCTTGCGATTAGGAGGCATGTCAGGGACCACACTTTGTGTGGGGTAGCATCGTTCGAGGTCATTGTGGGTCCAGCAGAGACATTGGCGGTGATGGACCATGGCAGAAGTATTGGGTCCCAGTGGCCGAAGATGAGGAGCAATGGATCCTTAGGTAGTTTAATTAGGGTTACTTCGAAAATGTAGGCGAGGACTTGTTCCAGAATGTGGATATGTATGAACAGTCCCAGAAACGATGTGCCAGAGATGGTTTCTGGTGGTTGCATAGTGGGCAGAAGGCTTTGCTTTTGTCCGTTTTTGATGAAAGGAAAGGCATAAAAGCTCTGTGGGCTATTTTCAGCTGTGTTTCTCTCCATATTTCGTTGGGTGTTAACTTTTGTACAGTATTGAGTCCATGGAGGATTTTGTCCACTAGGTTTGGGTCCGGGAAGTCTTTGTTCCAGTTTTTAATTGAAGATGATGAGGGGGGTAGAGAGGACTTGTTGAGGAGAGGTTTGTAAATTTCTGAGATGTTGTATGAGTTATTCGAGATCATTTGGTCTGTAACATTGGTTTGGAACCTTTTATCGACTTGTTTGCACGCCTCCCTTAAAAAACTGGTGCATTGACCATAGTAGAAGTTATGTGTTGAGGGTAGAGAGAATGTTTCCGCAATACTGGCAAAGGGTAACGGTTGACCTGTCCATTTGTTACAGAGGAGGGAGAATTTAGTTAGGCCTTTCTGTTCCCATATTTCAAAAGATTTGTGTTCTAGACTCGGCGGGAAAGCTGGGTTTCCTTGAATCGGGAGGTGAACCGACATAAAGGGGGATATCTTGAGTATTTTCCGGGCTTCTCTCCATGCCACTGCGGTGTCCCTTAATAGGAGATTATGTTGGTAGGGAAGAGGGACTGCCTTCCATCTGCAGTGTAGGAGGGCTACTAGTGAGTAGGGATGGGCCATGGCAGATTCCAAAGAAAAATTTGAGTAGCGAGAGGATTGCGTTATCCAGTCTAGACTAGTTCTAAGCAAGCATGCTATGTTGTAAATTCTAATATGGGGGAGACTGATGCCCCCTTCGCGTCTGGGAAGATATAGTTTTTTGAGAGCTATATGTGGTCGTTTGTTTTGCCAAAGGAATTTAGATATAGAGTTATTTAGTGAAGTCACATCTTTATGATGGAGAAGTAGTGGGATAGTTTGCATTGGGTATAATAATCTAGCAAAACTGACCATTTTCACTAAATGACATCTTCCCAAAAGCGAGAGGGGTAGATGCATCCAGATATTTAGTTCCTGGGTTATTTTTGACAATAAAGGAGGGTAGTTGAGGTGGTATAAGGAAGAAGGGAGTTTTCCATTTTTTATTCCCAAGTAAGTGATATGGGATTTAGCAACAGGGAAGATTGAGTGCTGGGTCCATTTTGGTAGGGCGTGGGTACCGATGGGAAGAATTTCGCTTTTGCTGTAGTTTATACGGAGACCAGAGCACAAGCGAAATTCGTCGAATACATTTTTTATGGTAAGCATATCGGAGGTGGGGTTGGCTGAGAATATAAGGACATCATCTGCAAATAGGGATGTACGCAGGTCATGTGTGCCTATCTTTATGCCATGAAGGGGGGCTATTGATGTTAGGTATCTGGATAGTGGTTCTAGTGCGATATTGAAGAGGAGTGGGGAAAGGGGGCAGCCTTGGCGTGTGCCCTTATGGAGGCGGATTTCTTCTGATAGAAGGCCTGCTACCACTAATCTGGCTGTTGGAGCTGTGTACATGGTGGTGATAAGATGATGGAAGGGACCAATGAAGCCCATTGCTGACATTGTCAAGGATAACCAGTCGAAGCTGACGTTATCAAAAGCTTTTTCTGCGTCTAACGTGATAATGGCATGATCAGTGTTTGGGGAATGGAGTGCATGTTCGAGTGCTAGCATGACTTTGCGGATGTTAAGGGTGGCAGTTCTTCCTTTGATAAAGCCTGATTGGGCGGGGTGAATTAGAGAGGGCATAATATCTGCTAGTCTAGTGGCAACAATTTTTGAGAGGATTTTCACGTCTAGGTTGAGTAGGGATATGGGCCTATATGAGCCTGGTTCCTGAGGGTCTTTGCCTTTTTTTGCCAATAGTTTTATAATGGCTTGGTTCCCTGATTGTAGGTATGTACCTCCTGACCATATATTCTGATAGACTTGGAGAAGAGTGGGTTCCAGAAGGGGTTATAGGGTTTTGTAGAATTCACTGGTGAAGCCATCTGGGCCTGGGGCCTTAGAGTTAGGTTCCGGATGGTTACCGAGAGTTCAGGGAGCGTGATAGGTGCATTGAGGGCTTCTAGTTGTGTTTGGGATATTTTGGGTATAGTTATTTTTTCGAGAAAAGCGTGTGCTTTTTGTGTATCTATGGGATCTGAGGCATAAAGAGTAGTGTAAAATTTTTGCATGACTTTGTTAATTGGGAGTGGGGTGGTGTGTATGGCGCCTGTATCGTCACGTAGAGATGTGATGTGTGTGGGGCGGTATGGACCTTTGCATAATCTGGATAAAAGTTTTCCTGCTTTGTTTCCGAATTTGTGGAATGTAGCATCTAGATGGGCCTTCTTGGTTTTTTCCAGGGTGTTTACCCAAGTGTCAAATTCTCTTTTTGCTACTTGCCATTCAGAGCGTGCGGCTGGGGAGTCTTTAGTGTATAGTTCTCGTTGTGCTTGATGTAGGCAGGAGCTAGCTTCTTTGTATTTAGTATGGGTGTTGCGTTTGTAGGAGGCTGCATAAGATATGATACGGCCCCTTAGGAATGCTTTACCAGCGTCCCAGAATAGGTTGGGATCATGAATGTGTGGGGAGTTATTTGAGGAATATTTTGCCCATGCTTCTGAGATATAATGTTGAAAGTCCGTGTTGTTATGCAGGTAGGATGGGAATCGCCATATGTTGGGGTGTGGGGGTAAATCAAGGTTGTCGAGTGTCACCTCAATAGGGGCGTGGTCAGAGATGGATATGTCGTGAATAGTGGAGTTCTGAAGGAAAGGGAGGAGATTGTCAGAGCCAAAGAAATAGTCTATCCTAGTGAATATTTTGTGTGGGTTGGAGTAGAAAGTGAAGTCCCTGTCTGTTGGGTGGGATAGGCGCCATAGATCCTGAATGTGGATGGAATCCATGGTGCTGGCCAGGAGGGAGGGGGTTGGGGGGTTCGTGTCCTGTTTTGGTCCTTTCGGAGAGGATCTGTCATCTATCTGATGGAGAGTGTCATTAAAGCCTCCTCCGATCAGGTGGGGGTGATGCGTGTTGTTTAGAAGCCAACTGGTTAGTTCAGTGTAGAATTGTCTGCCTGGGTTGCTGGGGGCGTAGACGTTAGTTATTACTAGTTCTTTGGAGCCTATTTTGACGTGAGCCGTGAGTAGACGGCCCTGTGTGTCATTTTTCACAGACAGGACTGAGCACGGGAGATTCTTGTGTATGAGCAGGAGAATGCCAGCTTTGCGTCCAGCTGCCTCTGAACCTAGAACCGTGCCTACCCAGAGCTTCTTCATACGGTGAAAGTCTGGGGCAGATAAGTGTGTTTCCTGTAGTAGTGCTATGTCAGCTTTGAGCCGTTTGAGATGCCTTAGGATTTTCATTCTCTTTTGGGGGGATCTGAGACCCTTTACGTTCCATGAGATTATTTTCATATTAGGGGGGGTTGAAAGGGGGTATGTGTAGGTAGGTTTGGTTTAACATTATGTGTGTGGTATGGTAATGTACCTGCTGTGACCGGGGGCATGACGTTGTTATATGGGAGGAGATTTAAAACGGAAGTGCACTTGATTTGGTAAGGGCCATGGAGGAGAAAGGGAAGAGGGGGAGGGGGCATAACATATACAGGGAATAATAAACAGGAGAGTGTCACAAATAAAACCATTAAACATGAGAACTTTGCTTTTTTCCACATGGCGTCACTGTGTAGGTCAACTCCCATATCAGGACCGTTGCGGTATATCCCCAGTGAGCCCTTGGAATTTAGCCAGGTATTCGTATAGGCACCAAGGGGTAATATTCTTGGGGGAAAAAGGGGGGGGTGGGGTGCAGTTAGCCGTACACAGTGAGGGCAGGAGGACGTGAAGAACATATTTCAGAAAAGTACTACTACGATGTAACCTAGAAAAATGGAACATAGAAAATGGCTGTATATAACAACATTATACATTACGTGTCGATGCACGATATAGAATAGGAGGAACCTGGGGGGGACAGAGGAATCTGCTGTCCAAAACTTTGAGACCAGAGAGGTAGGGTGCCGGTTTCCATTCAGCGAGCAGTGTAGCGGTGCTGATCTGGGACGGATGATCTGAAGCGCTTGGGAGAGTCCTTGCGCGGGCTTCTTTGATCCAGGGAGCGGTTGAGTTGCGAGCCTTTTGAAGGGGTGTGTTGTTGCGTGTTGGGAAGCAAAGACCGCATATAGGCTTCTGCTTCTGAGGGTTCCTGGAAGGAGAGTTGGTCCCCGCTTGGCGTCTTAAGGTGTAGGGTAGCCGGGAAGGCTAAGGAGAATTTGATTTGTTGTTTAAAGAGTTTGGAGCATATCTGTTGAAAGGCCTTGCGTTTCTTGGAGACTTCGATGGAATAGTCGGCAAAAATCAGGACCCTCACCCCGTCGATTTGAAGCGAGCGGGTTTGTCTGAATTTTTGGAGGATAAGAGCCTTATCAGCGTAGTTCAGGTATTTGGTTATGATGGGCCGAGGGTTTTTCTTCACTATAAGACCCCATCCTGTGAGCGCGCTCTACCGTGCAGGAGCCTGTTAGGCCTAGCGCCTCTGGGATGCGTTGAGAGCAGAATTCCGTTAGGGCAGATGCTTGGAGCGATTCGGGTATCTCCACGAATCGCAGGTTGCTCCTTCGGGATCTGTTTTCCAAATCGTCAAGTTTTTGGAGTATGTATTGGTTTGTCTTGTCTTGTGCTTGTTCCGTGGCTTGAGCTTGGTACATCTCTTCTTCCATGCTTGATTGGCGATGTTCTAGCTCGTTTAGCCTAGTGTTATGTTCTCCTAGCTGGGCCTTTATCTGTTTCATCCCCGCGTTTACAGCCTTTTCCACTGATGCAGATATCATGGGGGATAGAAGTGCTGCTACAGCTTGTGCAATGCGTTCTGTTTTGTGATCCCCGGCAAGCTGTGGAGATGTGGCTGATAAGGAGAAGGCCTGGGAGGAAGCTGCTTGAGGAGAGGAGGAATGAGATTGTGGTTGGGCAGGAGATGGCTGAAGGGATGTGTGTGAAGCATTGTTTTCACTTACTTCCATCTCCGCCGAGTGCTGCTGCTGCGCGCCTGTGTGAGCTTCCGTGTAGGCCGAAGCCGGGGCCTCGATTTGCGGCTGGGCCGGCGGCGCCGTCAGGGCCGTATTGGAGCGGGAGCCGCAGACCTCCACGAATCGGTGCATGTAGTAGGTATGTATGCCCAAGGTGGCCGGGGGTGTTGGTTGGCTTCTGGGCAGGCTTTTTATGCCGGTTTGGTGTCCTCAGAGCGGGAGCTGTGTGAGGGTGCAGCTACTCCATGCGGCGCCGGAACCGGAAGTTTTTTTTGAGTTTTTAACATATTTATTGAGATAACTCACAGTACAGAATATATACTTCAAAAGACAAAGTTCAGTTTACATTAATATCTCTTTACATCCAAAACTTTATGTATGCTCCACATAAAACGAGAAATGAAACATATTGTTAACGTCAGCAAAATTGGATCTGAAGCCTCATAGGGCGCATAGAACTATGGACTGACCAGACACCCCTGACGGGATCACACTGTGTCCTGGTCTAGACCTGGTTGAAACTAGGGATGAGCCGAACACCCCCCTGTTCGGTTCGCACCAGAACATGCAAACAGGAAAAAAGTTTGTTCGAACACGCGAACACCGTTAAAGTCTATGGGACACGAACATGAATAATCAAAAGTGCTAATTTTAAAGGCTAATATGCAAGTTATTGTCATAAAAAGTGTTTGGGGACCTGGGTCCTGCCCCAGGGGACATGGATCAATGCAAAAAAAAGTTTTAAAAACGGCCGTTTTTTCAGGAGCAGTGATTTTAATAATGCTTAAAGTCAAACAATAAAAGTGTAATATCCCTTTAAATTTTGTACCTGGGGGTGTCTATAGTATGCCTGTAAAGGGGCACATGTTTCCTGTGTTTAGAACAGTCTGACAGCAAAATGACATTTTGAAGGAAAAAACTCATTTAAAACTACCCGCGGCTATTGCATTGCCAACAATACACATAGAAGTTCATTGATAAAAACGGCATGGGAATTCCCCAAAGGGGAACCCCGAACCAAAATTTAAAAAAAAAATGACGTGGGAGTCCCCCTAAATTCCATACCAGGCCCTTCAGGTCTGGTATGGATATTAAGGGGAACCTCGGCCAAAATTTAAAAAAAAAATGACGTGGGGTTCCCCCTAAATTCCATACCAGACCCTTCAGGTCTGGTATGGATTTTAAGGGGAACCCCGCGCCAAAAAAAAAAAAAAACGGCGTGGGGTCCCCCCCAAAAATCCATACCAGACCCTTATCCGAGCACGCAACCTGGCAGGCCGTAGGAAAAGAGGGGGGGACGAGAGTGCGCCCCCCCCCCCCTCCTGAACCGTACCAGGCCACATGCCCTCAACATTGGGAGGGTGCTTTGGGGTAGCCCCCCAAAACACCTTGTCCCCATGTTGATGAGGACAAGGGCCTCATCCCCACAACCCTGGCCGGTGGTTGTGGGGGTCTGCGGGTGGGGGGCTTATCGGAATCTGGAAGCCTCCTTTAACAAGGGGACCCCCAGATCCCAGCCCCCCCTGTGTGAAATGGTAAGGGGGTACAAAAGTACCCCTACCATTTCACTAAAAAACTGTCAAAAATGTTAAAAATGACAAGAGACAGTTTTTGACAATTCCTTTATTTAAATACTTCTTCTTTCTTCTATCTTCCTTCATCTTCTGGTTCTTCTGGCTCTTCTGGTTCTTCCTCCGGCGTTCTCGTCCAGCATCTCCTCCGCGGCGTCTTCTATCTTCTTCTCCTCGGGCCGCTCCGCACCCATGGCATGGGGGGGAGGCTCCCGCTCTTCTCTTCTTCTTCTTTTCTTCTTTTCTTCTTTTCTTCTTTTCTTCTTTTCTTCTTTTCTTCTTTTCTTCTTTTCTTCTTTTCTTCTTTTCTTCTTTTCTTCTTCTCTTCTTCTCTTCTTCTCTTCTTCATTTTCTTCTCCGGGCCGCTCCGCACCCATGCTGGCATGGAGGGAGGCTCCCGCTGTGTGACGGCGCTCCTCGTCTGACAGTTCTTAAATAACGGGGGGTGGGGCCACCTGGTGACCCCACCCCCCTCTGATGCACGGGACATGACGGGACTTCCCTGTGGCATTCCCCGTGACGTCACAGGGAAGTCCCGTCAAGTCACCGTGCGTCAGAGGGGGGTGGGGTCACCGGGTGGCCCCGCCCCCCGTTATTTAAGAACTGTCAGACGAGGAGCGCCGTCACACAGCGGGAGCCTCCCTCCATGCCGGGATGGGTGCGGAGCGGCCCGGAGAAGAAAATGAAGAAGAGAAGAAAAGAAGAAGAGAAGAAGATGAAGAAGAAGAGAAGAGCGGGAGCCTCCCCCATGCCATGGGTGTGGAGCGGCCCGAGGAGAAGAAGATAGAAGACGCCGCAGAGGAGATGCTGGACGAGAACGCCGGAGGAAGAACCAGAAGAGCCAGAAGAACCAGAAGATGAAGGAAGATAGAAGAAAGAAGAAGTATTTAAATAAAGGAATTGTCAAAAACTGTCTCTTGTCATTTTTAACATTTTTGACAGTTTTTTAGTGAAATGGTAGGGGTACTTTTGTACCCCCTTACCATTTCACACAGGGGGGGCGGGATCTGGGGGTCCCCTTGTTAAAGGGGGCTTCCAGATTCCGATAAGCCCCCCGCCCGCAGACCCCCACAACCACCGGCCAGGGTTGTGGGGATGAGGCCCTTGTCCTCATCAACATGGGGACAAGGTGTTTTGGGGGGCTACCCCAAAGCACCCTCCCAATGTTGAGGGCATGTGGCCTGGTTCGGTTCAGGAGGGGGGCCGCACTCTCGTCCCCCCCTCTTTTCCTGCGGCCTGCCAGGTTGCGTGCTCGGATAAGGGTCTGGTATGGATTTTTGGGGGGACCCCACGCTGTTTTTTTTTTGGCTTGGGGTTCCCCTTAAAATCCATACCAGACCTGAAGGGTCTGGTATGGAATTTAGGGGGAACCCCACGTCATTTTTTTTTTTTAATTTTGGCCGGGGTTCCCCTTAATATCCATATCAGACCTGAAGGGCCTGGTATGGAATTTAGGGGGACTCCCACGTCATTTTTTTTTTTTTAATTTTGGTTCGGGGTTCCCCTTTGGGGAATTCCCATGCCGTTTTTATCAATGAACTTCTATGTGTATTGTCGGCAATGCAATAGCCGCGGGTAGTTTTAAATGAGTTTTTTCCTTCAAAATGTCATTTTGCTGTCAGACTGTTCTAAACACAGGAAACATGCGCCCCTTTACAGGCATACTATAGACACCCCCCAGGTACGAAATTTAAAGGGATATTACACTTTTATTGTTTGACTTTAAGCATTATTAAAATCACTGCTCCTGAAAAAACGGCCGTTTTTAAAACTTTTTTTTGCATTGATCCATGTCCCCTGGGGCAGGACCTGGGTCCCCAAACACTTTTTATGACAATAACTTGCATATTAGCCTTTAAAATTAGCACTTTTGATTTCTCCCATAGACTTTTAAAGGGTGTTCCGCGGCATTCGAATTTGCCGCGAACACCCCAAATTGTTCGCTGTTCGGCGAACTTGCGAACAGCCAATGTTCGAGTCGAACATGAGTTCGACTCGAACTCGAAGCTCATCCCTAGTTGAAACTTATGTAGAAAATGCCCTACCCATTAGAGATCAAGAGCTGCCTCCCCGGTGCCACTGATTCGCAACAGAGAGACTGCACCGATCCCCAAGGGTGAAACTCTGCACCTTATAACATAGCAAATTATAATATCTCGTACAGAATTAGAAGAATAGCCAACACAAACTTGATTTGTTAAAAGAACCGTAGTCATCTATCCTTGCATTATCTGGGGAATAGATGAAATAGGTAGAAGGTAAAGAAGAAGAGAGAGAAGGAGAGAGGGATAGAGATAGAGACGGCCAGCACTCAGTTCATGTATAACTAACCTGAAGAGGAGGTTCCAGGGACCAGGATCTGAAGCCTCATAGGGCGCATAGAACTATGGACTGACCAGACACCCCTGACGGGATCACACTGTGTCCTGGTCTAGACCTGGTTGAAACTTATGTAGAAAATGCCCTACACATTAGAGATCAAGAGCTGCCTCCCCGGTGCCACTGATTTGCAACGGAGAGACTGCACCGATCCCCAAGGGTGAAACTCTACACCTTATAACATAGCAAATTATAATATCTCATACAGAATTAGAAGAATAGCCAACACAAACTTGATTTGTTAAAAGAACCGTAGTCATCTATCCTTGTATTATCTGGGGAATAGATGAAATAGGTAGAAGGTAAAGAAGAAGAGAGAGAAGGAGAGAGGGATAGAGATAGAGACGGCCAGCACTCAGTTCATGTATAACTAACCTGAAGAGGAGGTTCCAGGGACCAGGGAGAGACCTATATGCCCAGCCCAGGGCTCCCAGATTGCTTCAAAGGTTTTGAAATTGTCCTGAATTTTGCTTACTACCCTCTCCTGGGTCATGATCCAGGAGATTTTGCGTTTAGCCGCTGCTAGGGAAATTTTTGATGTCTTCCAGGCTTTAGCGATAGTAACTTTCGCTCCTAAAAGCATGAAAGTAACCAGCCGATGGGAAAACTTAGAAATCTTTGGGATTTGTTCATTCAGTAGAGCAATTTGTGGGGTCTTAGGGATTGGTAGGTTTGTTACTTTGCGGATAAGATTAAAAATCTTATTCCAAAAACCTCTAATTCTTGGGCATTCCCACCAAATATGGAGCGTGGAACCCTGGGCTTGGCAATCCCTAAAACACAGAGGAGATGAGGAAGGAAACATTCTGTTCAATCTTAACGGAACCAAATACCATCTGGTCATGACTTTCCAATTAGCTTCTCCTAAAGAAATATTCATTATACCTTTGTGAGCTCTGATTCCTCTTCTGTGCCATGTCTCCAGGTCCCAGGTCTCTTGTAAGTCCTTCTCCCAGGCCTCCATATAAGAGAATTTAGTGACGGGTTCTAATAGGGAAGTATATATTATGGAGATGCCCCCTTTATGCTCTGAACCCTGGCCACACCAGCGTTCATACTCCGAAAAGGTCGGGGGGGGGGCGGGTTCGTTTTTCCAAATTGTATGAAGAAAGTGGGAAATTTGATAAAATCTAAATTTTTCTGAGGCCGGGATCTCCAGCTTATCCATACAGAATTTCAGGGAAATGGGGCCCGAAGGAGTAAAGTAGTGTCCAATCCTGTACATCCCCTTATCTAACCACCATTGAAATGTTTTGATATCCATACCCGGTCTGAAGAGGGGGTTATGGAAGATGTGGGCCAGCGGTTGAATGGCGGACATCAAGGAGGGCGAGTGTTTTATAACATCCCATAATCTCATGGAATGTGAAAGAGCGGGGGACATGATAGGGGGTCTATTTTTGTGAGGAGACCAAAGGAGAAAATCTAACGTGTATGTAGGTACCGCCTGTCTTTCTATATTAATCCAATCTGGGATTTCGTGTTTGAAGTAGATCGTTGATAGTTGGGCTAATCTGGCAGCTTGGTAATATTTGAAAAGGTCTGGAAGACCTAGACCTCCTTTTGTTTTTTGGCTGTATAGGACTTTTCTCGCTAGTCTATATCCCTTCTTACCCCAAATGTATTTGATTATTTTGTCTTGAAGTGATTTTAAGTGATCTTTCTTGATAGGAATCGGGAGGGAACGGAAAAGATAAAGTAATCTGGGTAATAGAGTCATTTTAATGGAATTAATTTTACCTATCCATGAAATACTGTGATGGGACCAGGCAAGGAGATCCCTCTCTAGTTTACGGTGCATGGGAGGAAAATTTGCTTGATATAAGAGTTCAAATTTTGAGGTGAGATTTATCCCTAAATAACAAATTGAATTGTCGCTCCACTTAAATTTGAAGGACTGTTTCAGTTGGTCTACTAGGGCTGTGGGAAGTGAAACATTCAGTGCTTGTAACTTAGCCATGTTCACTTGTAGACCCGATAAATCCCCGAAAGAGTCCAGGAGTTTGTTAATATTAGGTAAAGAAGTGATTGGGGAGGTGACGAAGAGCAGAATATCGTTTGCGAAAAGAGCGCATTTATGGACTGAGTGTCCGCACCTTACCCCGTGGATATTGACGTTTGTTCTGATTGCAATGGCCAATGATTCAATTGCAATGGCAAAGATTATTGGAGAGAGAGGACACCCCTGCCTGGTCCTTCTGAAAATCGGAATGGGATTAGAAACATATCCCTGAAGTTTGACCCTGGCCACCGGACTCGAGTAAAGAGATTGTAGGATCCCCATAAATGTTCCCCAAAACCCCAACTACGAAGGGTAGAGAACAAGTAAGACCATGAAAGCGAATCAAAAGCCTTTCTTAAATCTAACGATAACAACAGGCCTTCCTGCTGGGGGGTTCCATCCAAAAAAAATTTGGTAAGATGAGGAGCTAGGGTAACCGCGAATGTTTTGTAATAAATGTTTGAGAAGCCATCTGGGCCTGGGGCGGAGTTAACTTTTAAATTCTTAATAACTTCTAGGGTTTCCTCAGTAGAAAAAGAAGCGTCCATCAGATCTACATGACTTTTCTGAAGGCGAGAAAGTTTTAAATCTGCCATAAATTCATCAAATCTGGACTCCCCGATATGATTTCCCTTTTTGTATAAGTTTGTATAAAAATCCTGAAATGATTGTAGGATGCGTTGAGGATTTAAGGAGAATGTGCCGTCTTGCTGCCTGATCTTGGGTAGGGCGAATGTGCGTGTTTTGGGGGAGAGCTTAGAGGCCAAAATTGTGCACATTTTATCTCTATGCTGGTAAAATTTCGCGCCTGTCCAATGCAGGGAAACCTCGGCTTTAACTGTCAGGGCCAAGTTTAATGCCACCCTCGCGGCATCGAGTTGTGTCTAATTTATGTTGCTTACATAAAGCTGTAAAGTTATCTTCCAGTTTAATAACATCAGAGGCTTTCTCTTTTTTAAGTTGTGATGTCATTTGGATCAATTTACCTCTGATCGTTGCCTTGTGGGCAGCCCAGACTGTTTCCGCCGAGGTTCCTTCTACATCATTTAGTAAAAAGAATTCCTTCAGAGCCTTCTCAATTATAGTAACTTGGATCGGGTCTTTAAGGATGGATTCCTTAATTCTCCATTGAGGGGGGGTTTATGTTGTAGCTCTCGCATCACTAGAATGACCATCGAATGATCCGACAGGGAGGAGTCCTTGATGAAAGATTTCTTAACTAGGGGTATGTGATGAGTTGAGATGAAAATGTGATCTATTCTAGAATAGGATTGGTGGGGATTTGAAAAGTGAGTATAGTCCCTACAGGTCGGGTTGGTTTCTCTCCAGATATCTGCAAGACCATAATTCAAGATCATTTTAGCAATTTTAGTGCTAATCTTTTTAGGGCGCGTCATTTGGGTTGAAGGAGGTCTAGATTTATCCAGGGATAAGTCAAATGCCATGTTGGAGTCCCCTCCCAAAATCATTATTCCCTCCAGCAGTGGTTCTAGCGTTTGAAACATAATGTGAAAAAATTTAGCTTGGCCTCTGTTAGGGGAGTAGTACGAGACCAGGGAGTACATTTGGTTATTTAGCAATCCCTTCACCAGGATAAATCTGCCCTCCATATCCTTATAAACCTGAGTTGTCATAAATTGGTAGGATCTAGCAAACAGAATTGCTACCCCCTTTGTTTTGTCCTGAGCGTTTGCTAAATAGAAGAGGGGATAATGTGCATGCAGGAAGGAGGGATTGTACTGCACTGGAAAATGCGTTTCCTGCAGGGACACCACATCCATTTTTTTGGATCGGTATTCCTGCAGAACCTTCCTTCTTTTAATCGCTGAGTTTAGTCCCTGCACGTTGTGGGAAACAATTCTAAGCAATGACGAGTTTACGGTGTTAGAAAGCGTTAATAGGTGTGGAAATAGATGTATCGTTGAGTTTCACACTTACCCCATGGAGCCTTGACTTGATCAGCCCTGAAATAGTAGCATGTTGAGACCTGGGGCCTGGAGTCTCCGGATATACAAGAATTCTCTGAGTGCTGGCAATCAAAAAGAGAGGATTAGTGAAAGAAGAAAAAAGAAAGTAAAGAAGAAGAAAAAGAAGGCCAAACAGGGGCCTGTAACGAAGGAAGGGTGAAAAGCCCCCACCTACGTTAGTAGATAACAACATTGGGCAGCCCTCAAAGAGGACTGGCATCCCATCCCCCAAATACAGAATAGCCATACTGGGGGGATGGAAGAGCACGCATGACTGCTGCCCGAGCCACAGTCGACTAAGGACTGTGATACTCAAAAAAAACCCTTGTTATATAAAAAGTAGACTTTGCATCAGAGTCCAGTAGTGTAATTGAAAAGCTGTGAAAGGAACCAGTCCGTCAGGATTTATCACAACATAAAAGATAACAACATATAAAAATTAAAAAAAAAAAAAAATAAAGGAATGAGCCAGGGTATTATTAAAAACATCAAAAAACTTGGAGCCCCTCATATGCAAAACAAAAAAGGGCTTTTGGTAATATCGGGACGGGGGGAAAATCCCCAAGTGTATGACACTTGGGGGGGGATCGTAGACTGTGGATCTTCATTCATCTTCATGTAAGTGTAGAAACCCATAATGATGTGCATCTTCCGTGAAGAAGTCCCTGAGCATCCCCAGACATGATGCCCTGGTTTAGGAGAGTCCATCTCGCTTCATGCAATAGGAATAGTTCCTGTGTCCCGTTGTGGAACGGTCCCTTCATAGGCCAAAAGGATTAAAGAGGTGATAATAGAAAAATGTGGGGAATGGTCTGTATCCATCTTGATTACATGACCTTGCTTCCAACCGAATAGGTGGTATAACGGGGTTCTATTATAAGGACCCAACCACTAAAGGTGACGTGAGGGTATGCAAGGATATTACCCTTCATGATCCTGCCATGAGGGGAGAATAAGGAAAAAAGAATAAACCGCAACGTTGAGCTTCAGGTGGGCATTTGATCCTTCGCTCGCTTGGTTTTGTTTGCCTTCCATAGTGGAGAAAGGGGGCTGGCTGGAGATGATCTTTTGGAGGAACTTGCCTGCATGTTGGATGTGTCCATGTCTCCAGACTCCAGGGTAATGAATTTTAGGGCCAACAGGACTTGCTCTCCTTCTGTGAAGGTGGAGAAAGAGTGAGTTTTTCCATTAAATGTAAACTTGAGGGCAAAAGGAAAGGCCCACCAGTATTTTATTTCTTTCTGGGAGAGAACAAGCAGTAATGGTTTTAATGCTCTGCGTCTTTGAATGGTCATCGGGGAAATGTCCACAAAGATCTGTATATCTTAACCTTGGAATGATATGCTTGACTGTTTCCTGGATATCCTCATGATCTCTTCCTTCACACTGTAATGGTGTGGTTTTACTACTATATCCCTGGGGTTCCCGTCTCTCCTGGGGGGGCCCAGTGACCTATGTGCTCTGTCCAGTTCCAGTTTGTGTGGTGGTATTGCAGGGATTAGAAGTTGTATGAGATCTTGTATGGCTTTAGGTACGTCAGATACTGATTCCGGAATACCTCTCACCCTAAAATTATCTCTTCTGGAGCGATTTTCGAGGTCGTCAATACGGTTTAACGCCACTTCCAGTTGGTCCTGTATTACTTGTATATGGTCTGTATTCTGATTAGCCCTGGAGACCGTTATGTCCAGCTTATGTTCTATGGCTTCCATTCTAGAGCCAAGGTTCTGGAAGTCTGCTCTTATATCAGCAGTGATATTGCAGGCTGTATTAGCAAGCCCTCGATCAAGCATTTCAGAGAATTTAAGGAATAAATCCCCTACGTTTAAGGGAATGTCCTGTGTCTGTCCCGAGGCCTGCTCCTGGTTGCATAATGGAGCGTTAGTGTTCCCTGGGCCTGGAGTGTTGTTCATGGGAGAAAGCATATAGTTTTCAAATGTGCGTTCAAGCAGTGAAGCTGTTGAGGCTGGCGAGAGGGTTGCAGTGTTGTGGCTACCCAGGTTCGTTTGGGGGGTGAAGGATAGAGTGGCTGGGTTAATCACTTGCCTGTGCTCCGCGTGTCCCCCTGCATGTGTGTCTCGTGGCTGAGACGCAGCCGCCATCTTGGTCGCGGCCTGCTTTCCTTCGGCCGTAAATTGAGGCCCCAGGTCTCGGCGGACCAAGCTGCTGGACATCCCGGTGTTCTATAGCTGTTCCCCGTGCTATCCCCGTCCAGATCGGCTTCCTTCGGGGCCGGTTCCTGCGCTAGTGTGACTCGTTGGCTCGGGCAGAGCGGAGCTCCTGGCTTACGCGGCCATGTTGGGAGACCCGCGCATGCGCACTCTGATCTTATATTATTTAATCTCAAGAAGGTTGCTTGGTGTTGGTGTCCCTTGTTAATTTCACATAGTATTTTTGAAATGTACCTGCCTCCTCACAAACCATCTGTCCTTTTTTAAGGAAAACACACATAGGCAAGTAGAATTGAAACAAAAAATCCTTTATTAAGGGCTCAGAACCAAACAAAGAGGGAGGCAACACTGGAGAAACAGCAGAAATTAGCGAAGCCTTGGACCCCCAGGGCAGACATCAATTATTTAACATCAAAATTGGTGGCCTGAGGAGTCCATATCTAAGGGAGTGCAGTCTGGTCCAGAAGTCCCAGAGATCATGAAAGCAGCAGATGACATCTGTGTCCCCAGGCTGTGGTACTACAAGAGGCTGCATCTTTTGCCAGACCAGACTGGACCCAGGGTCATCACTTTCTGGTCTTCTATCCCTTGCTTCCTTCCCGGCTGTGGCTCTGGTGTTGGAGATGTGGCAGGAGGAGGAGTAGGACCTGGAGGAGGAGGAGGAGTAGTAGGACCTGGAGGAGGAGGAGGAGGAGTAGTAGGACCTGGAGGAGGAGGACTATGTGTAAGGTCACAAATGTGGGTAGCACGTGTTATTTGTCCCCTCAACCCCTTATTGAGAGCTTCCAAAATTAAGGACTCACACAGGAGTCATTGGCCCTCCTCCATCTGCAGCATTTTGCAGGCAGTTATGCAAGCAAAGTCCTCCTCCACACTGTGGGGGGTTCTCAGGGCCTCTGTAGCCTTCCAAAAGAGGCCTATGGCAGCCTCCTCCAGGTTACTCATCTTCCTGCCACTTTGTCTTTGAAGGTGTAGGGGAGGGACCTGGGTATCAGGAAGCCTGCTTGGCCCGGCCACCTCCTGGCTGAGACTTCCCTGTGTATGAAAAAGGGACATGGTTTTAGTTTTTGCATCATCAATCACAATCATAAATTAGTACTCCAAACTAACATCTAGTTAAGATCATTGATTGGACAAGCAGAAATATTTAGAGGAATGCTATACCTGGCTCAAGCTGGGCTCCTCCACATGTTGCTGCCTGGAAGGCCCAGGTTGGGCGTCAGAAGCCTCAGCTGGGGGGGAAGGAAGCCTGGAAGGAAGACTGGAGAGTGATGACCTGGGTTCAGTCTGACCTGTCAGAAAATGCAGCCTGTCATAGTACCAGAGCCTGGGGACATAAATGTCATCTGCAGCTCCTGATCTCTGGGAATCCTGGACCTTCTTGTGCTCCCTTAAATAAGTGCTCCTCAGGCCACCAATTAGGATCTTCAAATAGGTGATGTTTGCCATGGGGATCACCGTCTTCACAAAATCCAGCAATTGATCCAGCGCTGCCTTCCTCTTTGTTTGGTTCTTATATACAGGGTGGTTTATCTCCCATAGACAAGGCAGCTCCCTGAACATATCAATGAAGATTGTCGTTATCTTTCAAGATATCCATTTTCACTGCAAGACACAACACAAGACAAACCCTAATGTTAGGCAAAACTCTCCTAATCTTGTTACAATATAGGCCTCAATCTAGAAGCAGTATAGGCCCAAGTTTAGTTCTTACCTTCGTTATCACGATTGGCGCCTCCGATACTCCTTCCTCCGCTCACAGATCATACGTACGCTTTATACACACTGCGCATGCGTGTAACTCCACCCACCCCTGACGTTCTTTCTAGTCTATTCCCCACCCTTTTTCATTCGGCACAGTGGGGGAAGAGCACATGGAGGAGTCAGAGCAGGTGCGTGCTAATTATAGCAACGAGGAGGAGGGGGAGGAAAGCCCGGAGCCAGAAACGTCTGGATTCAGAAGGAGAAGATTTAAGGCATCAAATATGTCCTTTGGGGAGATGTTGGAGATGGTCGACATCCTGACATCCTGAAGAGGGCCGACTATGACATTCGTAAATTGGTGTGCATCTTCAAAATTTGGCTTTTCCTGGGGTGACTTCACCTCATCTGAATGCAATATCAAACACAGTTCCTAAATACTCATGTCTGATATTGCCTTCAAGTTCTACCAAATGTGAACTTTGTACGTTCAAGATTTTTGTCTTTCTGGTTGGTTTGAAACATGCCTGTTTTATCTTAAATGGACATTTCTACTTTTTCTAATGCCACCCCAAAAATTGTTATACAACAAACATGTTGGTTTGTTTTAAAAACCTTTTCTAAATGCACATGTGATTGTGCAGGTATTAAAAAGATTGTTAATCAAGAATGTGTGGATTATTGTCTCAACGCTACAACACTTTTGGGGTGCTCTAATTGGTGTTTTCTGTGACAATGGGTGTTATTTCCTAAGGGAAAATCCACTTTGCACTACAAGTGCAGTTTCAAGTGCACTTGTAATGCAAAGTGTCTTTGCCTTTTGTAAATAACACCCAACAGTGCTTTGTATAAGGTTACACAATCACGTCATTTTCAGGATTCACCACATTTCTGTCAGGGTCAGCTAAAACAAACACAAGCAGGAAATGTCACCAAAGATTTGCTTAATGTTTTTTTTATTTGATAAAGGTTTCACACATTGTCTGGCATATTGATAGCCCCCCATCCGCAAAGAATTCAAGGTATCTTAGGCGGACATCACGGGCACTCAGGGAGGGCAAGCCAGGACGGCCACTTTCAAGCGCTGTCAGGGTTGGTTCATTTTGAATTCCGGCCTCAGGCCCAACTGAGCCAGCATAGTTGGCAGAATGTTTCCATAAAAAGTTGTGTAGAACACAGCACGCCAGGATAATGTGATTCAGTTTATACTCCGCCATATGTATGGGTGTAAGAAATAGACGGAACTGGCTGGCCATGATTCCAAACGTGTTTTCCACCACTCTTCTGGCTCTGGCGAGCCGGTAATTAAAAACCCTCTGGTCCAAGGTGAGGGTCCTCATCGGGAATGGCCGCATAAGATGGTCCCCCAGTGCAAAGGCTTCATCCGCAATGAAGACGAATGGGAGTCCTTCCATATAGTCTTCTGGAGGTGGCAAGTCCAAGCTGCCATTCTGGAGATGCCTGTAGAACTCGGTCTGGGCGATGACTCCACCATCGGACATCCAGCCATTCTTCCCCACGTCCACATACAGGAACTCATAAGTAGCCGACACCACCGCCAACATCACAATACTATTGAACCCCTTATAATTATAATAGTACGACCCCGAGTTGGGTGGTGGGATGATGTGGACGTGTTTCCCATCAATTGCCCCTCCGCAGTTAGGAAAGTCCCACCGCTGGGCAAAGTGGGAGGCCACAGTCTGCAATTCCTGTGGCGTGGAAGGAAACTGTTGAAGAAAAAAAATTAGGCTTTTTGCACATAAACATGGAAAGCAGATTAGACACAAACATTCTTGGCCAACATCAAGATAACATTTATGGGAATTTTTAAAGACCAAAGTATAAGGTACACCTATCATATTCCCCCTCCCCCCCTGTCATGGGCCATTTATAACATTATAGGGGGGGAGCTCTTGGACAGGTAACCCTCTCCACTTCATTGAGAGATGGATGCCTAAATAATGTGTATTACTTGGAACAGCCCCTCCTTAATTACACTATTAGCAGATCACTGGACAGGTAAGAAGTGTCATAATACAAAGATATAAATACACACTGTACACATTTGAGCACATTTGGACATTCTGCTATTACCTATCAAGATAATAATATGATACAAAAACTTGAAACAGTACCATTTGAAAGCATACAGGCAGGCCCTTGCACTACATGCTTTGGGGAATTCATCCATACATCTGAGCACAGAAGAGATGGGTATAGTGTGTATGGGTTTGGCAAAGTCAGCAGATAGATGATTGCGGATAGATAGAGAATTGGTATCAGCTGACTTAGCAGTTGGGGGGAGGGAGGGTTCCAAATGATTTGAGGACCCCCCAAAAAAAGCCTCTGGCATTCTGCCTGAATTTAAAGCACAAATCACATTTAAAAACATTTTAGGGGGTGTTTGGGGTAAAGCACTACTATGGAGCTGATAAAATACATTGTTAAGTGACTACATGAGGTGAATATAGGGCCAGGAGACCATGCTGGGGAGGTCAGTGAAGGCAATTAGGGAATGAGGAAAGAAATACAATATATTAGCAAACATTATATACAATAAAATGTGATATTAAAGGATACAAATCTTACCTTCATATACTCCTTCTGCAGGACCTGGATGATGGCAGAACAGGTCTCTGGGATAATGATCCCCAGAGCTTGGGGGGAGATGCCTGTCGAGAACCTGAGGTCCTGCAGGCTTCTCACCATCGCCAAGTACCGCAGGGTGGCGACGAGCCTCTGCTCCGGAGTGATGGCTTGCCTCATGCAGGTATCCTGCCTGCTAATATAGGGGGTCAGCAAAGCCAACAAACGGTGAAATACGGGGTCCGTCATCGTTCGTATGTTTCGTTCCGCCCCCCCCGGAACTTCTTCTACACTTAGCAAGTGCAGCGCTGGGATTTTTTCCATCTAATGCTATGTAAGTATGTAATGCTATTGGATTGGTGTTTGGCTCCCTCTGGTGGCCAGCTTATCTCTGAAATAAGACTTTGTTTGTTTACACATCAGAACATGCTATAGAGCATGTGCATTAAATGACTTAAAGGTTTATCTGGAAAAGACTTACTTACCCACAGTGCCTCGCTTACCTACCTATGAGGCCAAGTTAAAGAACTGCATGCTGGGTATTGAAATAAAAGGCCCAGCAAGGCTATGTGGTTTTCTCTTCCCAGGATGTGAGACCTGCCTGCAGGGACCTGTGTGGGAGTGTTCAGAAGAACGCGGCCTGCTTGGCGTGGAACGGAGAGGTGTTGGACACAGTGTGCTGGAGGCACGTGTAATCGGGTCGGAGGATCCAGGGAGCCTGAAGGAGCCTAACGACAGCCATTGTTCAGTGGATGGAGCAGTGCGGTGTACCGGAGCCCACTGGAAGCGGGACTGAGATCGCAAAGACGTAGCAGTACAGCTGTCCGGGCCTGGTGAGATTTATATAGAGCACTTAACACGGTGTTAAGACTGTGCTTAACCAGGCCTCAAACTCTGTACTCCATGTGACATTGACTGACAGTTCGGTTGCATTCTCACAGAAGAAAGTTACAAGTGTGTTGCATAATTGAGTTCACCGTTATCTACCACTTTATATTACCTTGTCATCTGCTAACTCACTGGAATACAAATACTGCAGTATAATATGGCTAGCTGAAGAAAGAAGACAAGAGACTATACCATTCATTAGGCCTTGTGTTTTCGTAACATGCTCTAGGAACTGTATTGCACCGCAGGGGGAGCTCTTGAGCATTTTTACTGTGTTGTATTGTGTTTCTAGTACAGATAGTGTGCTGCAAGTCTGGTGTGTGTTGCGTGGTCGCACTGGAAGTGAGAAGGTGCCCAGTGTCAAGGTTTTATCAGAAAAAGAAATGACTCCTGCGCACAAGTGGATGACCAGACAGGTGAACGACACAGGCCTTGCTGCCTTCAAGGATGGGGAATCCTAATAGACAATGAGAAAGAAAGAGAAAAGGGGCGCACCAGCCATGTGCATTATCTTTTTGTAAAAGTATTTATTGAATAGAAAGATAAAAGGAATTACTCACAAGCGGTTGTGGAACAAGGCACATTATGAAAAATGCACCAACTAGCAGCATGTGGTTCTAAGATTACTGTCTTAAACCAGCCTTCAGTAAACTTACAGTCTGGTTAAAATGTAACTGGCAAGAGGCTTTGTTTATTCTCTAAGCAGGTGGAGCAACGGATACCCAGGAAATAATAGAGGTACAATATATGGTTATTCCTTGTTATTGGGTTTCACACCAACACTGTTACGCAGCTGTGTCAAGTGGGTTGGGCCAATTCATTGGGGGTGGAAAAGCAGAGTACAGGCCCAATTAATTACCAGCTGCTCCTTGGGGGGTAAGTGCTACACAAGTATCTGTGCTACCATTCCTGCATTGTACACTTTTTCAACTCAAGCAAATCAAAGCCAAAAGCACCTTTTCTGCTAGAAAACTCAGCAAAAGATATCACTTGTAAAAATAACAGAAAAAAATAATAAAGTGTATATCCAGCTAAAATTATTTATTTAATTTATAAAAAAATTAGAAAAAGATTACAAACCCTGTTTGGTTTTTTAGTGCTGTCTGAGAATCAGTAACACAGTTTCCCTATACATTCTGTCCCGTGTTAATGGTTTTAAAATATCAGTTTTAACGCGATTGTATGATAATCGGATCGTTAGTACAGTGCTTTCGAGAGCCGATCATGACAATTCATCTGATTATTATTCGACCAGACAAGCACGAAAATTTTCCTTGTGCGATACTGTTAGAATATTTATTAACAAATATTAATGAATGGATTAGATCCTACAGAATAATTGAGTTAAATTAATATATACCGTATATATTTATATCTCTTCTATGTATGGAAAAAGTGAAATTATATAAAGACTTTTATATTTGTGAAAATATACATTGTTATAAACTTCATTAGCAGTTCTATGTAGAGTCAACATGTGTTAATAATTAAGAGTGAGCTGAGCTCTCACCTCCCCCCATCACAGATGAGAAGGAAGGTTTTATATTTACTTAACAAAAGTTTCAAAGTTTTAGTTAAGATCATAATTTCTTTTTATTATAATATTTCTTGATTGGGATATTAATAAGAACATTGCGTTTTAAATGAATATAATATACCTAGTGATCTATGTAGTATTTGATTTAGAAGTTAAAGGAAACTTACATTGTGTATGTAACTTTACATATTGCAGTTTTACCCACATTTCAGGAATGTCAAAGTTTAGTGACTGAATAACCCCCACCCTTGCGAGTGAGGTGGGAGGGAAACTGTTTCATTAAAAGCCCGTGGTTTTCTGTGGAACTATAAGACAAAACAAACCTTTTTAGGAAGGAGGGGTCAGATTTTAGGAGAAGGCGGGGGCTGAATTTAGGACTAAAAAGCAAGTAACAGAGAGTTTTGGGAGACAGGCACTTGAGGAGATTTGGCTGCAGACACACAGCACGAGCACAGCTGTCACGTACATGGTGGCAGAGCCCAGAATGCAGGGAGTAGCCTCTCGTGTGCCTCTGGCTTGAGAACCCCTGATAGAGAAAACAGGGACCCAAGAGCACAGGGGGCCACAAGTGCTTGGCAAGTGGCAGATGTGGAGCTGATCCGGACCTCTGGTGCAGCAGGAGGGCTGGCAGGAACACTGGAACCACTGACTGAGCAGAGAAGTACCATAGCTGGCAGGAACTCAGGAACAGCGGGCAGCAGGGAGGTGTTCTGTAGTCCAACTGGAGCACTGGAGCAACTGATAGTAGGCAGGAACACTGGAACAGCTGACTGAGCAGAGAAGTACCGTAGCTGGCAGGAACTCAGGAACAGCGGGCAGCAGGGAGGTGTTCTGTAGTCCAACTGGAGCACTGGAGCAACTGATATTAGGCAGGAACACTGGAACAGCTGACTGAGCAGAGAAGTACCATAGCTGGCAGGAACTCAGGAACAACGGGCAGCAGGGAGGTGTTCTGTAGTTCAACTGGAACACTAGCGAGGTCAGACAGGCCGGGTCAACACTGGCGGGCAGAGCAGGTACCAGACAGAGGCAGAAGAGTAGTCGGGACATGGACCGGCAGCAAACAACCATAGGATGAGGCAGGAGAATAGTCAGACAATCTGAGGTCGGGGACTGGCAGCAAACAGGAGTAGTCAGGAGCGGGCCGGGTAACAGGAATCAGGTAGACAAGTATACTGATAGCTTAGGGTCACAGGGAACCGGACAGCAAGAAAGCATGCTGACAGGCTCCTTTAAATAAGTCCATTGGCGCCAAACTCTGTCACACTGTATGTCCGCGCGCTCCCGCGCGCCCGAGTACCGATCGTAAGTGCCCGCTCGTACCACTGCGTATCTGCGTACACTCGTTCGTGCTAGCGTGCCTCTGCATGCGTTTGTTCACGCTAGCGTGCACCCGCACACGTCCACCGGCTCCAACCACTGTGCTAACAGGACGTCTTTCATGACAACAGCTACATCTACAGACAGACACACATCTGATTCGATCTTCATCTTAAGAATATTATACATTATTAATGACATTCTATAATTTGATATTGTTCTTGTAATATTTTGCTATTTTTATTATTAAATCAATTTTTTAGTTTTTACACGAGAACTGAATGGACTTTCTTGGAACTTTCCTCATCAATATGAATTATTGAAATATCGTTATTACCATAAAAACAAGAATCTCACAGATACCAGATCCTACGATTTTCATTTAGTCAGTACAGTTTCGTCCAAAAATACAATACAAATACATTACAACACATGACATCACTTCCTTTTTCTTTCTGTCGTACGAGAATTTTCATGACTTTAGTAACCTATTCAATTTCTACTTTTGACTATTAAGCAAAAGAAGTCATACAATCTGCCATACGATATTTGGATTGTGTATACGGGCCATAAGTCTGTTGCCTCCAACAACAAACAATCATGGAACCAGGTGGGAATCGTGTCCTAAACATTGACTTATAGAGTGTCACTTAACAGCGCAGTAAGACCAAATGTTTATCCAAAGCTAAAGGAACCAGAAACAGACCAAACTGTAGAGATGGTCTTAACTAATTCAATACTGGGCACTTTTACCCCTTCCTGCCTAGGCCAATTTGCAGCATTCACACTTTGAATGACAATTGCATGGGCATGCAACACCATACGCAAATTAAATGTTTATAATTTTTTTCATACAAATAGAGTTTGCTGTTAGTGGTATTAAGTCACCACTGGGTTTTTATTTTTTGCTAAATAAACAAAAAAGTCAGAACATTTTGAGAAAAAAGGGTTTTCTTTGTTTGTTATAAAATTTTGCAAATAAATAATCTAAATACATTTAGGCCAAAATGTATACTGCTAAATATCTTTTGTGAAAATAACCCAAATTAGTGTATATTATTTAGTTTGCAGGAAAGTTATAGAGTCCATAAACTATGAGGCCCGAAAATGCAAGGACAGTACAAATATCCCCACAAATGACCTTATTTTGGAAGGTAGACATTCCAGTGTATTTAGTAAGACTCATGGTAAGTTTTCTGAAGTTATTATTTTTTTTTTTTTTTACATACTGTCACCAGTGCAGTACAACATCATCATATAAATGATGTGGCACTGCTCAGGGACACCGACTGGTGACAGTATGAAAAAAAATATCTTTTTTCTTTTTTTTTTTTTTTTTTTTATATTTTCTTCTTTTATTACTTTTTTTTAAAAATTCATTTACATTATTTATTTTTTTACATACTGTGTGACCAGAGCAGTACAGTGTTACCATAATAACTGCTGGGACCTGTGTGTGTCCCAGAAATCAACAGGGCCATTCACAAAGCGCCGCATGACTCGTGCATGCACAGTAGGAAACAGGCAGTGAAGCCACAAGGCTCCACTGCCTGTTTCCCTTAGTTAGGATGGCGGTGCTGGCACCCTGGGGGGGGTGGCAACATGGCGGGCTCGCTGGACAGGTAAGTGCCTTTATTAAAAGTCAGCAGCTACAGTGTTTGTAGTTGCTGACTTAAAAAAAAAAACGTCTGGAACACTGCTTTAAGTAAAGCAAGCCTAGATTCTTGGTGAAACTCAAAAGTAAGCCTTTCTTTCAGATGATAGCTACAATTAATTATTCCATATTTTGCTATAAAAAATCTCTACAAATAACCTTAGCAACACAGGCTCACAAAGTGCTCCTGCTAAAACTTATCTACAGTTTGCTTTTGTGTAACTTTTTAATGTCCTCTGGAAAATTATATTAATAAGACAAATCTGTTAACATAGCAGTTATTGTGTTAGCACTGAAATGTCAAAGGAAAAGGAAAAAGGCCAAAGCAACGTTAGCCACAATTGTGTATTGAACATAGAGGTAGAAACCTCTGTGCAAAACTTGCATAATGAGCATGTCATAACGTTGTTTTGTATTTCTTTATACTTTGTGTGATAATTACTGAAAAAGTCAATGAAAAACGCAAACAGAGCTTTTATATAGTGCTCTACTTCCTTGTCAAATTCCTTGCTTTTGCTCTGTCCTTGAACATATTCTTATGATTTTGTGTATCTGCAGTTTTCAGACTCAGTACAGAAATACATCAGTATAAATCAAAGAACTTGACCAAGCATACTCAAATTTACAACGGCATAAAATGTCATAATAAACAATAACTCTGGTTATAAAACAACTATGTTCAGGTAAATACTCAACTGCACCTTTGTTGAGATGACATTCATCTTCTTAATGACAGGTACAAGTTCATAAATTTGTGTGATGTTTCTGCTAGGATAATGGTTTTCCTTTTTAAGGAATATAGCCTGTGGTGCACTGCAGTAGTTTTAAAAGCTTCCACTGGAAATCACTGAAAAAATGTTAAGATTTCCGAATGTAAGGCGTGTTGTCACCCTCTTACTTGGAAGATACTTTTATCTATGGTTGTTCTTAGAAGTTTATTGAACAGCATAATCAAGTAGCAATGGTGTGAAGTATCTCAAAGCAGCCAATCAGATTTTGGCTTTCATTGATAAAACTGGAAATTAAGCATATGTCTGGTAAAAAAGAAAAAAAAGAAACATATACAAACCATTTCTACAATATACTGAGATTTCCCCATGTTTTGCCTCATTACATTGCCTAACTTCCTGATGAGGATAGGCATCTACACTAAAATCCTTTTTGTCAGTTCTACTTAGTTCTGGCCTGATGGACCACAGAACACCATCTGCATTTCCATAACATGAATAAGAGGAGTTCTGTAGTTTACAGAGGTTACCTGGGCAAGGCTGACAACATGGCTTGGGGCTTTAGTGCAGCAGGGTCAGCTCACTTACAGAAATATATGAGTTTACCTGATTCCTTGCTGATAAGATAAGATAATGCCTATTTTTTGGTTTGGACTACACCATATCAGTGTTACATTTTGTCATTTCACTAAGGCATACAGTGGGTAAAATAAGTGTTGAACACGTCCCCGTTTTTCTAGGTAAATATATTTCTAAAGGTGCTATTGACAAGAAATGTTCAACACATATCGGTAACAACCCATGCAATCCATACATACAAAGAAACCAAAACAAATAAGTTCATAAATGAAGTTATGTGTAATAAAATGGAATAGTACAGGAAAAAAGTATTGAACACGCAAACTAAAATTGATTTAATACTTCGTACAAAATCCTTTGTTGGTAATGACAGTTTTAAAAGGCCTCCTGTATGGAGAAACTAGCCGCATGCATTGCTCAGGTATGATTTTGGCCCATTCTTCCACACAAACAGTCTTCAAATCTTGAAGGTTCAGTGGGTCTCTTCTATGAACTCTGATCTTTAGTTCTTTCAATAGACTTTCTATTGGATTCAAGTCAGGTGATTGGCCGGGGCCATTATAGCAGCTTTATTTTCTTTCTTTAACCACTTCAGCCCCAGAAGATTTGGCTGTTTAATAACTGGACCATTTTTTGCGATTCGGCACTGCGTCGCTTTAACTGACAATTGCATGGTCGTGCGACACTGCACCCAAACAAAATTTACGTCCTTTTTTTCCCACAGATAGAGCTTTCTTTTGGTGGTATTTGATTGCCTCTGTGGTTTGTATTTTTTGCGCTATAAACAAAAAAAGAGTGACAATTTTGAAAAAAACACAATATTTTGTACTTTTTGATATAATAAATATCCCCATTTTTTTTAAAGCTATTTTTTTCTCAGTTTAGGCTGATATGTATTCTTCTACATATTTTTGGTATAAAAAAAAAAAATCACAATAAGTGTATATTGATTGGTTTGCGCAAAAGTTATAGCGTCTACAAAATAGGGGATAGATTTATAGCATTTTTATTATTTTTTATTTTTAACAGTAATGGCGGCGATCTGTGATTTTTGTTGGGACTGCGACATTATGGCGGACACATCAGACACTTTTGACACATTTTTGGGACCATTGGCATTTATACAGCGATCAGTGCTATAAAAATTACTGTAAAAATGATTACTGTAAAAATGTCACTGGCAGAGAAGGAGTAAACACTAGGGGGCTATCAAGGGGTTAACTGTATTCCCTGTGTTTCTAACTGAAGGGGGAGGGGACTGAATAGAGGAAGTGACGTATCGTGGTTCCTAGCTATTAGGAACACACAACCTGTCATTCCTCACAGAGCAGAACAGGGATTTATGTGTTTACACACACACTTCCGTGTTATGCCCCTCGTTCCCATGATCGCTCATGGCTGGCGGTCATCGCGACCATTGGCCATGAGCATCAGCACCCCCGCAGTGCAGCAGGCACGTGCGTGCCTCCTATACCGATACCACGAGCCGACGTAAAGCTACGATGGCTCGCAGGATCGTACCGACCTGCCGCAGTAAAATGATGGCAGCTGGCCAGCAAGCGGTTAAAACCAGTTGAGAGTTTGCTTGGCTTTGTGTTTGGGTTCATTGTCTTGCTGAAATGTCCACCCTTGTTTCATCTTCATCATCCTGGTAGATGGCAGCAGATTTTTATCAAGAATGTCTTGGTACATTTTTCAATTAATTCTTCCCTCCATGACATAAAGTTTGTCCGTACCGTATGCTGAAAAACAGCCCCACACCATGATGTTCCCACCTCCAAACTTCACTATTGGTATGGAGGTGTTTTTGGGGTGATGTGCAGTGTCATTTGACCTCTGAACATGGTGTGTATTAGGGATGAGCCGAACAACCCCCGGTTCGCACCAGAACTTGCGAACAGGCGAACTTGCGAACACTGTTAAAGTCTATGGGACACAAACATTAAAAATCAAAAGTGCTCATTTTAAAGGCTTTTATGCAAGTTATTGCAATAAAAAGTGTTTGGGGACCCAGGTCCTGCCCCAGGGGACATGTATCAATGCAAAAAAAGTTTTAAAAAGGGCAGTTTTTTTGGGAGCAGTGATTTTAATAATGCTTAAAGTGAAAAAATAAAAATGAAATATTCCTTTAAATATTGTGCCTGGTGGGGGTCCTTGGTATGCCTGTAAAGTAGCATATTTTTCATGTGTTTATAACAGTACCACAGCAAAATGACATTTCTAAAGGAAAAAAAATCATTTAAAACTGCTTGCGGCTTTAATGTATTGTTGGATCCTAGAAATATAGATGAAAATCATTGAAAAAAATGGCATATGTTCCCCCCCCCCCCAGTCCATTACCAGGCCCTTATGGTCTGGTATGGATATTAAGGGGAACCCCGTACCCGAATTAAAAAAAAAAATTGCATCGGGTCCTTCCAAAATTCATATCCCAGTGGTTGTGGGGGTCTGCGGGGGGCTTATCAGAAACTGGAAGCCCCCTTTAACAAGGGGATCCCCAGATTCCGCCCCCCTATGTGAATGGGTATCGGGTACATTGTACCCCTACACATTCACCAAAAAAAAGTGTAAAAATGACAGTAGACAATTTGGGATAAGTCCTTTATTAAAAAAAAAAAAAAAAAAAGTCCAACAATTTCCATTCACCTTCAATCACAACGTGCGGCGACCCGATAAATAAAAAAAACTGAAAAAACTCTGCCTTCATGGGAGGGATCCGCTGACTGAAGCCTCTTCGCGATGACAGCTGTTATATAGTTGAGGACGGGGCCACCCGGTGACATAAACGGGTGGCCCCGCCCCCTCTGATGTTATGTGATGTCACGTAGACTTTAACAGCTTTTGCGGCTTTCAAATTCGCCGTGAAGGGGCAAACACCAGATGTTCGAGTCGTTCACTACACACAGCTTTGGTGTTTCTAATGGATGTGTGTTGAAACCCCAATGGATTTCTCCATTGATCATTTAATTAGCGGATAGCTTGTTTATATTTGAGGAAGTTATTCCATTTAGGGACTCAAACACTAGACATGTGCACACTGAAATATTTCATCTCGGAATTTCGTTTTTGTCCGAAAAATAAATTTATTTAGTTACTCCTGAAATTCGTTTTTATTTATTTTGTTTTTCTTTAAAAATTGCATTCATCCGAAAATCCAAATTAAGGTCGAATCTGTCATTGAAGGCTTATGGTGTCTGTCGAATGTTCAAAGAAGATTCGATGGAGCAGCTAAACCTTACGATGCCGTATAGTTTACCTGCTCCATCGAATCTTCTCAGAACTTTCAACAGACACCATAAGCCAAAGTACGTGTGTACTTAGTTCTAGCTATTTTACTGCTCCTAATCTTTGGTTACAATCAGCCAATAACATTCATCATCATCATTATTTTTATATTACTTCCCCCACCCAATTTCACCCGCGATCTTTTCTCCCCTACGTTGAATCTTTTCTCTCTATGTAAAATAATGTTGGACTAATAGAGCTAAGGTTAGGCACATTCGACCACAGGTTTGATGGACAGAGATTGTTATTGTCATCATCATGTCGAATCTCCTATCTATATCGAACTGTTGTAGCAACGAAAACGATAATAAAGCATTTGTTTATGTTGTATCTTTCGTTTTTCGGATTCTGCACTTTCGTTATCGTTTGTTAAAACGATAACGAAAATACCTGAAATTCGGACGAAAATGCATTCGGACGAAAACGAATGCACATGTCTATCAAACACTTACCAGCTGGTTTACGATCTGAATGAGGGTTGATTGAGTGTTGTGGCCATCTGTGTTTTGATAACGTTATCGTAATTTAATTCACGTGGTGGAGGTATTTTTCTCTTTTGTGAATATTATTATGGTGGAATCTTTTCAATAAAGAAAACTTTTTTTTGCAATTATCAGCTGTTCCTTTTTGAAGAATCCTTTCTGGACTCTCTAGTCCCCCCTTTTTTCAATATGCTGATTCGATTCAGGGGAAAACACCCTATCATTGAACTATATGTATTTAAGTGATGGTATCTGCTGCTGGGCTGTGGAATTGTCAGAATTTTTATATCAGATTATTCAATTTACCCTCCCAGAAACATTTATTAGGGTGAGACTTCTTTGACAAACCCTTTGGTTTTTTGCCAGAAGCCCTGATATGTAATTGGGTCTGCCCTACTCTCTGCATCAAGCAGCATGCAGACCACTGAAAAATTCTCTAGTGGGTCAGTTAATGGGCCAGAAAATATCCTAAAAAAGTATGTTTTATTAAAAAGCATCAAATATGTCTGATGGGGAACCTTATATAGAGCACCTAGATACCTATGACCACCTGTGGTTACTAAAATGGACTTGGCTTAGAAATGGTTATAGACACAGAGGTCTTACAACACACAGCCAATGCTGTGTGCCACCTAAAAAGAAAGTTATTTTAAAACAAACGTTGTTTAGATAGAAATACTCTATATATGTCTAAAGTTTTATGTGATAATTGGAGTTAAATACCATAACTATATTGCATCATTTGATGTAGTCCTACTGTTAGCACAATTTCAGTGTTGCCATCATGAATGTATCAGACATATTTTATTTCTTTAAAACTAAAATCTACAGCACTACTTCTGCTTCATTTTTCTTCTCAGGCAATAAAAAAACCCTTGTCACTGTGTGCTCAATCTGTATCACAAAGAATCAATGGAGCTGGCATGCTGGAATGATACAGATGTTTGACTGGAGTTCAATCATTTTAGGCTGCAGGCTCATAAAATATGTCTCTCATTTGCTGGGTGTGTTAGCATTTGCATGATAGATTCTCACCATCAGCCCTAATGGTGTTTATGAAACATATGAAACCAAGTTGAAGTGCCGGAATATACTTACTGCTTCCAGGTTGATATGCCCACTTGGCCAACCTGGTGTAAATAATTACTAACTTGACTTGTGCAATAAAAGATAATCAGGCAAATGAGACCCAGGATACTGAATGCATGCTCTGGAAATGTAACTTCAGATAAGTAATGAACCTGTCAGCTTTCAGGTGGATGTCTAACGTGATAGCTTATTGATGTAAAGTCTAGTTCATGCATGCAAATTAAAGCCTTTTTCTAGCGTTCTCTTCGAAGGAAATTCTTTGCACGCAGAATGAGTTTTACAAGATTTTGCCAACATGCAGGTAAGCCAGCTTAATACTTATCATCAGAAAATGGACTGCACGGCATATGCATTACTCAAGAAATCAGTCATTAGCTTTCATTGTCTGTTCCAGACAGCTATAACCTATCAGTTACTAATTGATTACTATGGTTCAGTGAAAGTTAGCAATTAAATGAATTATTAATAAAAAATAATTTCTGTCAGTGGAACATCTTTTTTATATGAGCCGGGAATATGCTTTTTTTTTTTTTTTTTTTTAACTTTCATCTTATTCTAAAAGCTAGGGCTGTCTGGAATAGACATCCACCAGGACTGGTGACACTGAATATCCATGGACTTGTACTTCTAAGCCCCAACATTTAGAACGTTTCTGACTTGTGCTGAGTGAACCCCTGGTCTTTGTGTATGAGAATCACATTGAACCTAGTGACACAGTACAGACACATGTTGGTAGAAATATTTCTTATGTTGTAAATGAACAAAAACTATTGCTTCTGCATGCATCCACGCTACTGTCTTCATGAACACATAGGGCTCCATTATATAAATAAAAATGAAATTTTTTTTTGTCCAGCACAACTGCATTTACATTCATTGAGTGAATTAACCAGCATTCACTTATTATTTTTAGGGATTCTTTGCACAGTGTGTAAATCTGTGGCAAGTGATCGTGAATCTTGGCTTTTGTTTTTTTTATTAAAATACCAAACGTGTTATACTTGGAATGGGTTTACACAGAGCCCTGATCCTCCTCTTCTCGGGCCCTCCACCAAGTGCCTTGCTATTGGAGTACTTGTGCTTGCTCGTTCCTGATCCCTGCACTGTGTGTCCATAAGACACACAGAACAGGGCTTAGTCCCATCCCCCTACTCCTCATCACTGGCTCTGATTGACAGCAGTGGGATCCTATGGCTCCCGCTGCTGTATCTGAGCCAATGAGGAGCGAGAGAGCTTCGGCTCTTGTGCACATAACTCGCTCAAGATTGGACTTAGACATGTATTGGGGGGGGGGGCAGGGGAAACTGCATGCAAAAGCTAAAGATGAAAAACCTTCTGCCTTTATAACCACTTTAAGGTATTTATGCTTCAATTTGAATGTTGTTTAGGCTATTTTTTCTTCTAATTAAATGTTCTTAGGCCATTGCAGTATTTATAAAAAAAATTTTAGTCGCTGCACCCTTTTAAAAAGTACTCAAAATTTCAAGGCACCCCAGTCAAAAATGTTATACGCAATTCTTTCTTATCATCACTAATAGACCTGAGCCTGGGATGATGCACAAACCATCTTAAAGAAGTTTGCTTTACATCAGAGGTCTCTCTTCATCAAATCAGAGTCCTACCATTATATCAGAGGTTCCCCATCACATCAAAGTTCTCCCTTTATGGAAGCGCCCTCCCATCTTGTCAGAGTCTGATCTTCATGTCCGAATCCCCCCATCACGTCAGAGTCCCTACGTCAAATCAAGAAGACCCTACCTTACACCAGAGTCCCCACGTCAAATGATATTGCATCCTTCAGAGTCCCCCCATCACAGAATATTTTCATCATATCAGAAGCCCCGTTGTTCAAATCACATCGTACCCCCTCATACATAAGAGTCCCCACCATCACATTGTCCCCAGTTACATCATAGTCTCCCACCAAAGAGTCTCCTCTTCACATTACAGCCCTACTTTATTGCCCCAGCAACATGGGAGAGGGTGGGAAAAGGAGCAAGTCTAGATGGAGATGCAATTCTGTCCTTTCTTGAATGCTGGGGGCAGTCCTACACCTGGATTAGCATCATTTACAATTTACAATCCATTACAACACCCTGCAAAGATCTCCAGCCACACCCATCTCAATTGCTGTTTACCATTTCCATGGAGGTAAGAGGCCAGTACACACTGAGTGTTATACACGAATAGTGATACACCGGCGGCTGTTTTGAAGAGCACATTGGAGCACTATTTGCACTTTCATTTATCATAGACTTTATCATTTTCAATAAGTGAACTTTCGCATCTGTATTGCGTTAACTGTGTGATATTGGGAATTGTCAGCACACAGTCACAATTTTTAGCACAAGCATTGTTTTATTGGTATTATACATCATCATTATTTATTTATTTTTACATATTTTGTGGTTACACTGGAATTAGGGCATTAATTTCTAGGATCATTACTGCATTCACACAGCGCTTAGCGCACGCACTCTGATTGTTTTATTTAGCACTGCTGATTATTGCTTTCAGCGATTTAACATAGCAGTATCATGCGTTTTTGCACAGTTGCAACATAGTCATTTAATGTTTATGTACACTAAACATAGGGCTATTGGTTTGTTCAGCACTGTTCATTGTTGTTTTCAGTGATTTTTGCACAATCACAACATAAGCACTTTAGTATTCATCTACACTGAACATAGGGCAACTGTTGCTTCAGTTATTTTGCATAGCATCATTATTTAATTACATAATCGCAATTAGCAATAATTGCAATTAGCGATTTTGTACACTATTTATCGCTTATTGTTAAATATTCCATATATATCATTAAACTGCGCTGAATATCATTTACTTTATACCATTTAAGTGCATTTACACAGTTTGGATCTAGCTGCAACTTATCTAATTAGCATATACTTAGCGATTTTACATAGCAGCATCATGTGTTTTTACACAGTTGCAACATAGTTATTCTATGTTTATGTACACTGAACATAGGGCTATTGGCACTTTAATATATACTATGCGTCTACATTAGTATATTAGTACCCAGACACACTATTGCATTTGCACAACGCTACGTGCACATACTCAGATTGGTTTGTTCAGCACTGTTTATTGTTGTTGTTTTTTAGCAAATTTTTTTTTTTTTTTGTTTTTTTTTTTTTTTTTTTTACACAGCATCATTATGCGGTTTTGCACAGCTCAGGCACTTTAGTATTCATCTACATTGAACATAGGTCTACTGTTGCTTCAGTTATTTTGCACAGCATCATTAGTAATTTGCATAATCGCAATTAGCGATTTTGCACATCATTTATCGCTTATTGTTAATATTTTATATATATCATCAAGCTGCGCTGATCATTATTTACTTTATTGAAATATGGCTACCTGGACTTGTTCTGTACACAGAATGTGCACTGACCACTACCCAGAAACATAATTTTCTGCTTGTGTGATTGGCTCACCAATTTTTCCCAGAAGTCTGCCTAAGATACAAGTCAGATATCAGGTATCCCCTGCAATAAAAATGTCATTTTTGGAGAGATACTTTCAATATGAACACGTCTAAAGGGATGCAGGCCTAGCAGATTTCCTCATTAATGTTGTGCAGTTGCACACCTGACAGTTAATTATGAAACCACTCCCATTAGACCCACTTAGAACAGAGGCACATACAAACACGCATGGATTATTTCAGAATAACAAAAGGAAGGAATCTGCAGCAATGTTTGTTATAATCTTTGCAATGTACATAGATCACCCAGAGGGAAATGTTTTTTTCTCAACAATAGTGGAGTTACGCTTTAAGAGCAGATGTGATCACAATATACAAATATCTAAATGGTGATTTTAGCATTGGGGAAAAAACTATTCAGTCTCTGGTTGCCTAAGAAGTCAAGTGGCCACTTAAGAAGTTGAATAAAAAGTAGTTTAACTTTAAGCTAAATAAGGGGTCCTTTACTGGTTAGAGGGATAAGTATGCAGATCTTCTTTCCACAATTGGTGTTGTCAGTGGGGAGTGTTGACAATTGAAATGGGCATCTTGAGCTAGGTTCACCATTCTGCACAGCGATTTTGATCTGACTTTCAGTGCTATTGTGTAGTGCTATTTGGATACTACTTGGATGCAGTTTGCATATTCAATAGGACCAAAATCATGATGGAATTGCACTAGAATACTACAGGAAGCTTTTCCAAAATCACTCAGTGCTGAGTCACATTGATCTAAACAGACACCATTGGAAACCATGCCATTGTCATGTGATTCTGTGTGACTCAATTTGCATCAGAAATCACACTAGTGTGAACCAGGCCTTAGCGAACACATTATACAGGGATCTGGTAAAGGGTAGAGACATAAATACATACACACTCATACACCCACACCGGTTGAACGGGATAGACTCTTCATTCAACTTTTCCAATTATATAACTATATAAAGGTCTGTTTCTGCAAGGGTTTATTTATGCAGTACATATTATTGGTCTTGTGTGTTGGACAGGGGCAGAGCTTAGTATCATCTGAATCCTGTAAAAAATAGGCACCAATCTACAGTAGATATAAAGCCATTTCGTCTTTCAGGACAGCACACTTGCGAGACCTCGGCTCTTCCCTTCTTAGGAAACACCGCCTCCACCAGACCTTTAAGTCGCCCCTTCCCTCCAGCCCGTCAGTTTTGGTGTTTCCTCCAGCAAGGAGACATCGCTAGGAACTTGGGCTATTTCAGCTGGGGAGGCTGAGGCCAGTATGATCCTGGAAGGGAGAGACAGAGGTCTCTCATACACAGCAGTACGACTGGGGAGTCCGGATACCTGCAGTGACATTGCGCTCCCTGTCCTCCCTTGGGGAATGTGGAGGCCTGGGCGTTCGTTTCTCTGCTGCCTGGGGAAGGCATTGCGGAAGTGTCCAGATCCCCCTCGCTCTAGGGCGGTCAGCATGGAGCTCAAGGCTGGGTCGGATGACGGGCGATGTCATTTCCAGCGGGGAGGGCACTTCCGTTTGACCCACGGCTTCTGGTTTCGGCCTGCAGGATGGAAAACGAGCAGTGCGACGGCTGGTGTGGGCTCCATTAAGGCTGCAGTGACAGCTAGAGGAGCATCCTGAGGCGGACCACTCCTCTGGCTGGAGGGATGTTGGAGACTGACGGTTCCCGTTCTGTGCCGGGTGACGCCAGCACCAGCCACACTAAGGTAAGTGTAACCCTGGGGTGGTGTTCCATTACCCTGTTCCCACTTAGCTCCACGGGTGAACCCCCCTCTTAGTGGTCAGAGGGGAGGAGAGGCACGTCTGGGACCCTGGTGGTGGTTGGTCCTGGGGGGTGCGCTCCTGGTGTTGGTCACATGATTTTTATTTTTTAAATTGTTTCTTATGCTGGCGGGGATTGTTTTGTCATTTTCAGGACAAATCTGCAGAAAAAACCAAGCCCTTACATGTGTTCAAAAGGAAGTGCCCATCATGTAGGAGTACTTTAGGGGAGTCCTGGGGGAAGGTTTTGTGCAATAAGTGCATTGAGGGCTTAGTCAAAGAGCACTCTATGGAACAAAGCTCTGACCTGGCAGCTTCTGTTAAGGAGCTTTCCAGCTCTTTTCAATCTTTTAAAGCACTGTTTGAAAATTTTCAGCCTATACAGACCCCAGCCAGTCCTCTGCCATCGCAGCAAGATGTCGCACCTGGTCCTTCGGGTCCCTCCATCAGTGAGGGGTTACTGGGCGGCACCAGAGAGTCTTTGGAGGATGAACCAGATAGTGTATCCATACATTCCTCAAGAGAATCAGATGGAGAGAAGGTGGACGGCGAGTCCTCCAGAACCTCCCAAAACAAACTCTCCTTTGAGGAAGTGGAAGAGCTCTTGGGAGCAATCCACACCACCCTAGGCATCCAAGAGGAGAAAAAATCTCTGTCTCTACATGACTGAATGTACGTGGGTCTTGGCGAGCAGAAGAAAAAGGCCTTTCCGGTACCTGAGGTCCTAGTAGACACCATTAAAAAGGAATGGCGGGACCCAGAAAGGTAACCTTTCTTTCTAGAGCATTAAAGCGCAGATTCCCTTTTTCAGAGGATGAAGCTGCTGTATGGAACAAGTCACCTAGACTGGATGCAGCCTTTTCTCAGGTATCCAGAAAAACAGACTTGGTGTTTGAAGATATGGGGGTGCTAGCAGACCCATTGACAAGCGGATGGATTCTCTACTTAGAAATTCCTGGGATTCCTCTGTAGGCAACCTTAAGCCTGCCATGGCCGTCACAGTGGTGGCACATAACATGGAGCACTGGCTAACACCTATTGAAACTGAGACTGCTAAGGAGACGATTCTCATCTCCTTCCCAATGCTTTTGAAGGGGATCGCATACATTGCTGACGCCTCATCGGAGTCGGTCCGAATGTCTGCTAGATCTTCTGTTTTGGCCAATTCAGCCAGGAGAGCTCTTTGGTTAAAAACCTGGCAAGGGGACAATGCTGCAAAAATCAAGATTTACGGAGTCTGGGGGCCTTCCTCCCACAGTGGGAGTCAGTTGCCTCCAATCCTTTTGTACTGGGGATTGTAAGGAGGGGGTACAGATTAGAATTCTCAAGCCCTCCCCACACAGGCTGCTAGTTACTGACTTGCCAAGGTGTGCGGATAAGGCGGCGGCATTACTAGCCTCACTGGAGGATCCAGAACAGCAGGATGTAATATCACGTGTCCCATCTAGAGAAATAGGCAGGGGTTTCTATTCCCACATCTTTGTAGTTCGGAAGCTTTCAGGGAAATTCAGGCTCATCCTGAACTTGAAACCCCTGAATCTATCAATCTCCTACAAAAAGTTTCAGATGGACTCCATTTATTCTGTGAAAACACTGCTTCCTCTGAATTGCTACATTGCGTCCATGGATCTCAGAGACGCCTATCTGCACATTCCGATCACAGAGGACAGTCAGAAATTCTTCAGACTGGCAGTAAGGTCCGGGGAGGAAGTAGTGCATCTTCAGTTCCAAGCTCTCCCCTTTGGGCTATCCTCTTCACCCTGGATATTCACCAAAGTTATGGTGGAGGCTCTGGCCTTTCTGCGTCTTCAGGAATATCGGTAATCGCATACCTGGACGACCTGCTTCTTTTTGCTTCTTCACTGGAGCAGCTGGTCCAGGATTTGCAGATAGCGAGGAGTATGTTGGAACATCTGGGATGGCTCTTAAATTTGGAGAAATCCAGCCTGGTTCCATCCCAGAGGATTACGTTCCTAGGTTACATCCTGGACTTAACCCAACGGAGAGTTTTTCTTCCCGAAGAAAAGATTTGCAAAATAGACAGAGCCTTGGCAGTTCTGCAGGGCAATCAACAAATCTCCATAAGAAAGGCCATGTCAGCCTCGGGATTGCTGACAGCTGCCCTCCCAGCAGTAAGGTAGGCAATATTGCACTTCCCCCCTTTACAATTGTTCATTCTGGAAGTTTGGGATAGCACTCAGAAGTCCCTGGACTCGGCGGTTTTCATTCCAGTACGGGTAAAGAGATCCCTGTAGAGGTGGAGGAAGGCAGCAAACCTATCACAGGGTCTGGAATGGGTACTCCCAGTGTCCAAGATTGTTACAACAGACGCAAACGGCACAGGTTGGGGAGCACAACTGGGGGCGAGCCTGGCGCAGGGGTCCTGGGGAGTCGAGACAGTCCTCGAACTGGAGAGAACTGAGGGCCATTTTTCTGGCTCTCAGAGTTTTCCAACAGGAGCTCCGGGGACATCATGTGCAGATCCGTTTAGACAATTCCTCAGCAGTTGCTTACATCAACCGACAGGGGGGCACCAGAAGCAGTTCCCTTTGGGCTCTGACGGAAACAATTTTCAGTTGGGCCGAGGTCACAGTGCTCTCACTGTGCTCTCACTATCAGCAGTTCACCTAAAGGGGGAGTTAAACCAGAGAGCAGACTTCCTCAGCCGGAGGAAGTTGAGGGAGAGCGACTGGGTCCTCAGTTAAGTCATCTACAAGATGATTATCCAGAAGTGGGGGTCCCATGTGTGGACCTTTTCGCTTCAGGAGAGAACACAAAAGCTCCCCTCTTCTTCTCCCTGAACCGATGGGATGGGGCGATAGGGGTGGATGCTCTGTCTCAGAGCTGGCATTTTTCCAAATGCTATGCCTTCCCCCTCCTGTTCTGTTGCCCACGGTCTTGAGGAAATTCCAGTTAGAGGACACGACCCTGATCTTGATAGCGCCACAATGGCCCAAGAGGCCATGGTTCTCTGTCCTAAAGAAGCTTGTGGTGGAACCACCCTGGATATTGCCGGTCAGGGAAGATCTACTCTATCAAGGCCCAATCTGCTGCCCTCAGGCGAAGAGGTGGAATCTGGCAGCCTGGCTACTGAAGAGGACAGGCTGAGAAGAAAGGAGTTTTCTGAAGGATTGGTAACAACTCTTCCAAATTCTAGGAAAGAAGAGACGCGCAAGATCTATTTGAGGGTCTGGAAAAAATTAAATTTTTGGTGCGCAGAGAGCTCCTTTAGTGTTCGCAGTCCAGTAGCAGTGCTAGAGTTCCTACAGAGTGGGGCAGATGAGGGGATGGCACTACCCTTAAAAGTCAGGTGTCAGCTTTAAGTGTATTCCTTGAACAATAGCTAGCAGTAAATCCTTGGATATCCAGGTTTTTTAGAGCTTTAAGTAGGCAGAGACCAGTCAGCTCTTACCCCTTTCCGGTATGGGATCTATCCTTAGTATTGCAGGCTCTTACAGAGGATCCTTTTGAACCTATTGAGTCTTGTACAGTGAAGTTTTTAACCCTCAAGACAGTTTTCTTAGTAGCTATCACTGCTGCAAGGAGGGTTAGTGAGCTACAAGCCCTCTCTAGGAGGGCACCTTTCTTTCAAAATTTTCCGGATAGAATTATTTTTAAAACTGATCCGGCCTTTTATCCGAAGGTGGTTTCTGAATTTCATAGAAGCCAGGAAATCTGTTTACCCACTTTTTGTTCAAATCCTGTGAAAGAACAGGAGCATGTCTTCCACAAGTTGGATGTCAGAAGATGTGCATTAAAATACCTTTTTCAGGGGCTAGGAAGGGTTCCAAAGCCTTTAGACACACTATAGCCAGATGGCTAAGATTGGCTATCAGTCAGGCCTGCATAGCAAAGGGGGTGGAAGTCCCGGAAGGTATTAAGGCTCATTCCACTAGGACTATGGCAACGTCACAAGCAGAGTGGGCTGGTGCTACACCCAATCAAATCTGCAGAGCAGCAATGTGGTCAAGTTTTAAGACTTTTGTTAATCACTACAGACTGGACTTATCGTCTGCCCAGGACCAGGCCTTTAGGCGTTAAGTTCTACAGGCAGTAGTCCCACCCTAGGGTAAGTGCTCGCTTATCCTCTCAAGTGTTCTGTCCTGAAAGACGAAATAGGGAAAATCGAAGTTACTTACCAGTAACGTTTTTTCCAAGAGTCTTTCAGGACAGCACAGGTACCCACCCACAATATTTTCTTGCCACTAGGACGTGAGAGCATCAGGAATATGAAGGTTGTTATGATGTGTTCTTATGTCTCCCTAGACTGGCCGGAGGTTCTCGTGCAAAAACTGATGGGCTGGAGGGAAGGGGTGACTTAAAGGTCTGGTGGAGGCGGTGTTTCCTAAGAAGGGAGGAGCTAAGGCCTCTCAAGTGTGCTGTCCTGAAAGACTCTTGGAAAAAACGTTACTGGTAAGTAAATTTTCTGTTATGCATATGTTTCTGCATTTGGCAAAACAGCCCAGCACACGTTAACACTGTGGAACTCCTGTTTGTAACATTAAATGAGTCCCTTAAACATTGAGCACAACTGGTAGAGGGTTCTCCACCTGTATGCATCCTGACACTGGAGGGTATCAAGCGGCCTCCCATCAGTTTTAAAATAGCTCAAGATATGCCAAGGTTCTGATTTAGCCCAATCTTCAAAATTAAGGAAATGCTGAATGCTGAAAAGCTTACAGTGACAAGCCAGAACATGGTGTTCCACGTGAAATTCAAAATTGCCTTTTAGCATCACAAACAAATAGAAAGCTTAGCAGAATTTACATGGAAATGATGGAATATCAGCATGACATCACTAGAGATAGTCAATTTAACCCAGCTTTTGTACTCCCAACCCGTTAAAACACATTTTAAAAACACTGATGCATCACATCAGAGTGGCAGAAGTGATCAAGTGAATGTTTTGGTGAGTGTGCATGTAATGTGACATGCTTCACATTATAAATGAGGTGAGAGATGAGAACCACAATTTTCCAGAGAACAGATGTACTTAGGGTTGTGGTGGTTGTTGCTTAATTGGTGAATGTGCAGATGCATCTTTTCACTAAAATGTTTTTTATAAATGTGAAAAAAAGATTTATCAGTGTGAGGTTTTTCTTCACAAAGGCAATGGGAATTAGTAGTGCAGAAAAGTGCCATTTTGAGTGTAGATAGTTCAAATGTAGTCATCATTTTCAAGTTTTTCAGCTACGGGGTCAGGATACGATGTGTACCCTGTGTTAAGGCAACTGTATAACTGTTATACTTATTGGGTATAATATAATATATATATATATATAAAATATTAGTAAAGTTTGGGGAACCAGCTAGATCACAGGACACAGGCTTTGCAATCAAAATAATGTTTATTAAATGTAAACCGCAAAATAACAGGAAATAAGTCTTACCGACTTGCAGAGTTTAGAACTGCCATTGCAGTAAAACAGTCCTTGTTTTTGCAGAGGGTAACTTCTCCTGCTAACAGGTTTCCAGCCAGGACACTGCCATGCACTTTCACAGCTGCACACCAATCCACCATCCACAGTCTCTTCTATGCTCCTCCACTTACAACTACAACTTGCTGTCTTTTTTTTTTTGACCAGTGAGTTAACCCCTTTGTTCTCTTAAAGGGACCACAGTTGAAACAGAGGGGAAATATAATGTCCTACAATATGTGTGTGTGTGTGTGTGTGTGTGTGTGTATATAGTATAGGTCGAAGAAAAAAGATGGGACACGTGCTCCAATGCAATCTTTTTACTTGATCAATTTAGAAAATGTACAAACATGCAAGCCAATGTACAGTTGCGAGCATCACCAATCTTCATCAGGCTTATCTAGCTGTGTGTAACATACTGCCACAAAATTCATATCTTTATCCTAAACACATGGTGTGCCCCACAGGTGTATAACCCAATTATCTAATCAAATCAATCCTACGTTAATTAACCCCCTAATGCTATATATCAAACAAAACAATAACAAAATAAACGTGAACATAATTACAAATAAGAAGGGGAAAAAGAAAAAAAAAGGGGAAAATGTGAAAAAAACAAATTATTTATATATATATATATATATATATATATATATATATATATATATATATATATATATATATATATATATATATACCTCATATGAGACAAAAGGGAACAAACCCTATGTAAACCTGACCATTACATATAATGTATGAAGATGAAATTTGTCATCAGTTAAATGATCAAACAGTGTGCAAAAAGGTTACCACATGGGGTGTAAGGAAACAACTAGAAAATATTCTGAAACCTGCATTAAGAGAGGGGCTAAACTCCCGGGATCTGTTTGAATTTCTGTTACCATCCCACACACTGATTCCAGTCCTGTATATGTTGCCAAAAATACACAAGGACAGTCATTCTCCACCAGGACGTCCCATAGTCTCGGGGAGAGACTCTATCTTTGTTCCAACAGCACAATTTCTTGATAAGATCCTATCCCCCCTTGTAAAGAACACTAAATCGTACATTAGGGACACTAATGATTTTTTTATTAAAGCTCAGGGAAAAACCTGTAAACCTATATGTTATGAAGACGAGATTCTGGTTACCTGGGGTGTCACGAGCCTATACACATCCACCCCGCACCAAGCAGGGATTGATGCAGCAATCGGACTCATTAGAAACAGCAATGAATATTCTGATGCTCATGTAGTGTTATTTGAGAATTTTTTTTTTTGTGCTGTGCTGTTTAATAATTACTTTGTGTTTAAGGAACAATTCTCAATGGAGTTGCGATGGGCTCCAATGTTGCTCCGCCATACGCCTGTTCATTTATGAATGAATTTGAGCAAAGATATAGCTTTCCAAATGAGCTGTTTCAGATGTATTGCGCCACCTGGTGGCGCTGTATAGATGATGTATTTGTGATATGGTGGGGCAGCATTGAATCCTTCAAACTATTTGAGTTTTAATTTGATGAGATGTTGAATGGGTTTTTCCCAGAAATACAATTTAAAATGAACATTGGCAGTATTTCAGTTCCTTTTTTGGATATTAGGATCCGACCTATATATAATACCCACTGACAGAAATCAACTTTTACTATTTAATAGCTACCATCCACTGCACATGTTTAAATCGATCGCGAGGCGTCAACTGCTAAGGGTTAAACGCATTGTTAGTAATGAAATGGTAAGGAAAACCGGTTTGGAAGAAATATGCCAAAAATTCAGAGAACGAGGGTATCCGGAGAGGATGATTGCACAGGAGTCTATTAAAATACAACAAGAGGATGCAAAGATAGTCTTTAGGAAGCGGAAACAGGAGAGACCAAGATTACCAAAGTTATAGTAAAAAGATTTTAGCATCATTAAACACTGGCCCCTTCTCAAACAATCCTATCCCCAGATAGATATTCTGCAACAAGTTCCCCTGAGAGCCTATTGGCGCAATAAGACTTTAGTCAGATCTGAATTTAAGGCCAGCACACAAGAAACAAAAATGACATTCCTTGGGAAAAAGAGGAAGGGATATTTTCCATGTTTAAATTGCATCCAATGCAACATACTACTCAAAGGTGACCATTATATGCATCCCGTCACTGGAGAAAAGGTACTAATTAATGTTTTTCACACATGCCAATCCTCGTATATGATATATATCCTCACATGCCCTTGTAGTTTGATATATGTCGGTGAGAAACCTAGAAGATCAAGGAAAGAATAGCCCAACACCGTAGCATGATAAGACATAAACAGCCAGGTTTACCAGTATCTAGACATTTCCTAGAAAAGGGACATAAAGAATCAGATTTGCGTTTTATGATGTTAGACAGTGTGCTACTCTGATTCTATTGGCGGTGTAGAATATCAGTTTAGTGTGAATCTAGGGATGGTTCAGTGTGAGTGTAGTGCAACCATTCATCTTTCCATTAGTGTGAATGTATGGATAGTTCAGTCAGTGTGAGTGTAGTGACCGTTTAACACAGTATATTTCATTGCGTTACTGCAAGTTTAACACCGTATATATTTCAGTGCGTTACGTACCGTTTAATTCATTTCTGTGCGTTAGTGCACGCTTAACACAGTATATTTCAGTGAATTACTGCAAGTTTAACACTGTACAGTTCAGTGTGTTACTGCAAGTTTAACGTATATTTCAGTACGTCATGTTCCATTTAACGCAATACAGTTCAGTGCGTTACTGCCGTATATTTCAGTGCTATACCTTCCATTTAACGCAGTACAGTTCAGTGTGTTCCTGCAAGTTTAATGCCATATATTTCAGTGTTACGTACCGTTTAATTCAGTACATTTCTGTGTGTTAGTGCAAGCTTAAGGCAGTATATTTCAGTGCATTATCTTCTGTTTAACTCAGTATAGTTCAGTGCATTACTGCAAGTTTAACACTGCATATTGCAGTGCGTTACTTTCCATTTAATGCAGTACATTTCTGTGCTTTAGTGCACGTTTGATGCAGTATACTGCAGTGCGTCAGGGCAGTTTCACTGCAGTATAACATAGTGTATCAGTAGAGTGTGTCTGTGTAGTAGTGAGTACTCAATTTAAAATGCACCAAACACCCACTTTTCATTCATTAAATGTACACATGTACACATCCTTGTGTTAATAAGCATCCCCATCATGTCTGGGAGGACAAGGAGAGGCAGACGTTTCCATGGCACTGTGAGGGGGCCAGCAGCGTATGTGTTCACAGGCAAAGGTAGACGTGGTCAGTCGTCAGGCAGGGCATCATTTCCTCTGTTTATTGAAGTTGCCTGTGCTATCCAGCCATAGCATGCAGATGAGGTGGTGGACTGGCTTACTAAACCACCCTCCTCCTCCTCATCCTCAGTCACCCAAGCAGAGACTGGTGCACAGTCCACTGCAGCTGCCAGAGTGGCTAAACCTACCTTCTTGTCTACAGGTATTCCTGCCATAGCCCAGCATCAGGCATGGAGGAGTCAACTGAGTTATTTGAACACAGAGTCAGCCACTTGCTCTTTGAGGATGCATAGAAATTACTTGATTCATATCTTGGTTCTGAGGTTGAGGAAGGCAGGAACATGAACCTACAGAGAGGGGAGAACACTGGTACACAAATTGCCAGTCATGTTTCTCCAGCTGCAGCGTATTGCCAAGTTGTCTCCAGTGTAAATGAGGATAGAGGAGATGATGATGAGGTCACTGACGCGACTTGGGTGCCTCAGGAAACTAAGGGTGAGGCACAACCCCAACAAGGCAGCTGTTAGGGAAGAGTAGAGAGCAGCCACCCTATTCCATCACATTGTGGAGTTGTTATTTCCCGGCCCACTTCCCACAGCTCAGCTGTCTGGGCTATTTTTTGCACATGTGCAGCTGATCTTACTGTTGCAATTTGCAAACTTTGTCTAAACCACATCAAGCGTGGCAAAAACACCAGCCATTTGGGTACCACATGCTTGACAAGGCATTTAACTTTCCACCACTCAGCCTGTTGGCAAGAGCACATGAGCACCTGAAACCAACACAAAATGGCCACAAATTTGTTCTTCTTCCTTATTCACCTCAATCTGCCCGCTATACCACATGACCTCTCAGCAGCCTCCACTGATAGGGATAATGGTATAGTGCAGGTTGTCCCAGGTCCTTGCAGCACATCTGCCAGCAGTACACCACTAGGGATGAGCCGAACACCCCCCAGTTCGGTTTGCACCAGAACCTGCGAATGGACCGAAAGTTTGCGCAAACTTTAGAAACCCATTAAAGTCTATGGGACTCGAACGTTCAAAATCAAAAGTGCTAATTTTAAAGGATAATATGCAAGTTATTGTCCTAAAAAGGGTTTGGGGACCCGGGTCCTGCCCCAGGGGACATGTATCAATGCAAAAAAAAGTTTTAAAAACATTTTTAAATATCGTACCTGGGGGGGTTGTCTATAGTATGCCTGTAAAGTGGTGCGTGTTTCCCGTGGTTAGAACAGTCCCTGCACAAAATGACATTTTTAAAGGAATAAGTCATTTAAAACTGCTTGCGCCTTTAATGTAATGTTGGGTCCCGGCAATATGGATGAAAATCAGTGAGACAAACGGCATGGGTACCCCCCACCCCCCCGTCCATTACCAGGCCCTTTGGGTCTTGTATGCATATTAAGGGGAACCCCGCACCCAAATTAAAAAAAGGAAAGGCGTGGTGCCCCCAGGCCCTATATATTCTGAACAGCAGTATACAGGTCGTGCAAACAAGACAGGGACTGTAGGTTTGTTGTTAAGTAGAATCTGTTTGTAATTTTGAACTGGTACATTTTTAAAGTGTAGCTCCAGCCAAAAAATCTATTTTTAAGCTTTTGGAAAACATAGGGAAGGGTTATCACCCCTGTAACATTTGTTTTGCGGTCTGTGCACCTCTTCAGAAGATTTTACCTCACTTTCTGTCCCAATGACAAATGTTTTTTGAAAATTTGGGGGTTTTAGTGAAACAAGGATTGGTGATAAAGCATCAGTGAAGAGGAGACACATTTTTCCCATCTTAACTCTTACAGGAGAGAATTTCCCTTCCTAGGGGTAGATTTCATCTCACTTCCCGTTGTCTCCTTCCGTTTGAAAGTAGGAGTCATTTGTAAGTTGGATGTTTGAAAGTAGGGGCCTGCCCTATATACTCTGCAGAAATTGGGGCCATGGGTGTTGGTGTTGCCACAACACTGTAAACCCTCACAGTTACTCTTGGTGGGCACAGGAATGGGCCCTGCTGTGAAATATTAGATCAAGAATTGTAATTACATGTCCCTGTTGAACAGGGGCAGAAAAATTGGGCCTTAGGCACTGGTGCCACAACACTGCAACCCCTCACAGATGCTATAGTTGGAGTGCAGGAATGAGCCCTGCTGCGAAGTATTGCATCCAAAATTGTAATTATAAGCCCCTATTAAACAGGGGCTGAAAATTTGGGCCTTGGGCGCTGGTGCCACAACACTGCAACCCCTCACAGATACTCTAGTTGGAGCACAGGAATGAGCCCTGCTGCAAAGTTTTGCATCAAAAATTGTAATTACACGCCCCTGTTAAACAGGGGCAGAAAAATTGGGCCTTGGCCACTGGTGGCAGTGCCCAGAAACAAAAATGTTCTTACAAGCTATCAGCATGAAAATTGAGGAGGAAGAGGATTGTCACTCAGCATAACAGGATAGTCACTTAGCATCAGCAAAGGCAGTCTTGAAGGGCTCTCACATTAAAAAAAAAATCAATTGGTTACATCACCATCAGGTGCTTGGTAGCTGGTGATCCAAGACGTATTCATTTTTATGAAGGTCAGCCGATCGACCGATTCAGTGGACAGGTGCACCCTGTGATCGTTACAAAGCCTCCAGCAGTACTGAATGTGCGCTCTGAAAGAACACTGGATGCAGGACAGGCCAGTAGCTCAAGTGCATACTGTGCAGGCTCTGGCCAGTGATCCATCCTCAAGACCCAGTAACCCAGAGGATTTTCGGTGGGAAAGGTGTCCAAGTCAGATCTTGCCCCTAGGTATTCCTGCACCATGTAAAACAGACGCTGGCAATGGTTGCTGGAACCGATCATACCTTGGGGCTGCAGACTAAAAAATTGTCTGAATGCATCGGTCAGACGGCCACCTTCTGCACTGCTCCTTCTTTGACTGACCAAAGCCTAAGCAACACGTTGTCCAGAAACAGGGGTTTGTAACCTCCCAGTCTCTGGGAACGCGTTGCACAGACCTTTCTGCAAGGCCTCCCGAAGATGTTTCATCCTCTGCTCCCTCTGCGACGGCAAGATAAGGTCCGCAACCTTACCCTTGCAACATGGATCAAGGAGGTTTGCCAGCCAATAATCATCCCTCCCCTAGATACCACGAATACGAGGATCCTTCCACAGGCTTTGCAGGATCAGGGAGGCTATGCAGCGTAGGTTTGCTGAGGCATTCGGTCCAGAGTTCTCTGGGTCACCAAGGACGTCATGATCTGCAGCCACCTCCTCCCAGCCACGTACAAGTCCATGGGTTTCTTCGGACTGTAAATGATCCCTTGAAGACTGATGCTGAGTGGCAGGCTCCACCTCCATGCTGACACAATCCTCCTCCTCTAACTGTGTGATCAGGCATGCAGGAACACTGTATGGATAAAGGGGGCCTTGAGAGGCAAGGAAGTCCTCCTCTCCCTCCCTCTGTTCTGCCTCAAGTACCCTGTCCATTATTCCACGCAGTACACGAGGAACCATACATTCCACAAACTCACGGAAGGGGGCAGAGTATACCAACTGAAAAGGCAGCATTTGAAGTGCTAGCAATTTAGCCAAGCTAGCATTCAACCGCTGAGCATGTGGATGGCTGGGAGCGAACTTCTTTCGGTGGTGCAGCAGCTGGGGCAGGGAAATTTGCCTGGTACAATCAGACGTCGGTGTACCAATAGCAGATTGCCCACAAGTACTTGGCTGTGACACACCTAATTCTACACCTTCATTCCTCTCAGTGCAGTTTTCGGAGAGGACTGAAGGTATAGTGGGGTTGGAGATCCCAGCTGATGAGGAGCAAGGAGATGTCTGCTTTGGTCTTTTAGGTATGCTTGCCAACGAACTGCATGGCAGGTCGATATATGTCTGGACAAGCATGTGGTGATGTTTTTGCCACGCGAGATAAGCTTGAGACATATGTTGCAAATAGCAGTGGTGGGATCTGATGCACTCGTCTCAAAAAAGGCCCACACCAAAGAACTTTTGGAATAACGTGCTGAGACAGCAGTGCCCTGCACATGCAGAGCTCTGCGATGTGATGCAGTTGGTGTGCTGCCCTTGACTTGGCCTCTGGAGGGCATCTTGCCTCATTGGAGATGTGCTGCCTCCTCCTCTCCTATCAGGCACCCACGTGGAGTCAGTAACCTCATCATCCCCTCCCTTATCACTGGAGCAAAGCTGGCAGTATTCTGCAGCTGGGGGAACATGACTGCCAAATTGCTGTCCTTCTTGGGCACCCCCTCTCTCTGGGCTCACATTACTGCCCTCCTCTAGCTGGGTACCATCATCGGAGCCTTAGGGAAGGAGTGAATGATGCCATTGAGCCGAGGGAAGAGGCTGCATTGTCAGCTGCTTTGCCAGACAAAGTACCCTGAGCCTGGGTGAGAGAGGCTGAGAAGGATGAGGATGGCTTGGTCATCCACTCTACCAAGTCTTCCGCATGTTGAGGCTCAACACGGCCAGCTGCCGAAAAAAAGGACAAGCGTGTCCCACGGATGAGGATGCACCATCTCCATGACCAGCACTGTTGCCTCTAGACACAGAGCCTGCTTGCCCTCTTTTATTGGCTTGTGACTGTCTGCCTCTCCTTGTTGGCCTTCCAGACATACTAATGGCCTGCAGTGAGATGTAGCTGCACAAAGCTGAAAGTGTGTGTGTGTGTGTGTGTATATGTGTGTGTGTGTGTGTGTGTATGTATGTATATATATATATATATATATATATATATAATATATATGCTGATACTGCAGCTAGCAGAATCAACTGCCTGCCTGTAGTATTATTAGTATGAGAACACCAGCAATTGTCTTCAGGTAGCTTTAGGTGCACACTGTGCAGAGGACGCACTACACTAACTGGAAATACTGCAGCTGCTTGCCTGTGGTACTAATAAGATCAGAACAACAGCAATTGACTTCAGGTAGCTTTAGGTGCACACTGTGCAGAGGACGCACTACACTAATTGTAAATACTGCAACTGCCTGCGGTACTAATAGGATCAGAAGAACACAACCAATTTTGTTCAGGTAGCTTTAGGTCCACACTGTGCAGAGGACGCACTACACTAACTGTAAATACTGCAGCTTCCTGCGGTACTAATAGGATCAGAAGAACACCACTAATTTTCTTCAGGTAACTTTAGGTGCACACTGTGCAGAGGACGCACTACACTAATTGTAAATACTGCAACTGCCTGCGGTACTAATAGGATCAGAAAAACACCACTAGGGATGAGCTTTGAGTTCGAGTCGAACTCATGTTCGACTCGAACATCGGCTGTTCGCAAGTTCGCCGAACAGCGAACAATTTAGGGAGGTCGCGGCAAATTCGATTCCGCGGAACACCCTTTAAAAGTCTATGGGAGAAATCAAAAGTTCTAATTTTAAAGGCTTATATTCATGGTATGGTCAGGTCTGGTATGGATATTAATGAGAACCCCGGCCAAAATAAAAAAAAAAAAATGGCATGGGATCCCCCAAAAATCCATACCAGACCCTTATCTGAGCACGCAACCTTGCAGGCCACAGGAAAGGAGGGAGGATGAGAGAGCGCCCCCCCCTCCTGAAGCGTACCATGCCACTTGCCCTCAATATTGGGAGGGTGCTTTGGGGTAGCCCCCCAAAACACCTTGTCGCCATGTTGATGAGGACAAGGGCCTCATCCCCACAACCCTGGCCGGTGGTTGTGGGGGTCTGCGGGCGGGGGGCTTATCTGAATCTGTAAGCCCCCTTTAACAAGGGGACCCTGAGATCCCGGCCCTCCCCCCTGTGTGAAATGGTAAGGGGGTACAAAAGTACCCCTACCATTTCACTAAAAGTGTCAAAAATGTTAAAAATGACAAGAGACAGTTTTTGACAATTCCTTTATTTAAATGCTTCTTCTATCTTCCTTCGGTTTCTTCCTCCATCTTCTTCTTCTGGTTCTTCCTCCGGTGTTCTCATCCGGCATCTTCCTCCGCAGCGTCAGCGTCTTCTTCCCTTCTTCTCCGGGCCGCTCCGCATCAATGATGGCATGGAGGGAGGCTCCCGCTGTGTGACGCTTCTCTCTTCATCTTCTTGTCTTCATCTTCTTGTCTTCATCTTCTTTTCGGGCCGCTCCGCATCCATGATGGCATAGAGGGAGGCTCCTGCTGTGTGACGCTTCTCCTCTTCAGACTGTTCTTAAATAATGGGGGGGGCACCCGGTGACCCCGCCCCCCACTGACGCACGGGGACTTGACGGGACTTCCCTGTGGCATTCCCCGTGACACCACAGGGAAGTCCCGTCAAGTCACCGTGCGTCAGAGGGGGGCGGTGTCCCCGTTATTTAAGAACCCTCAGATGCCATCATGGATGCGGAGCGGCCCAAAAAGAAGATGAAGAGAAGAAGATGAAGAGAAGAAGATGGAGAGAAGCGTCATACAGCAGGAGCCTCCCTCCATGCCATCATGGATGCGGAGCAGCCGAGGAGAAGAAGGGAAGAAGATGCCGATGCCGCGGAGGAAGATGCCGGACAAGAACACCAGAGGAAGAATCAGAAGAACCAGAAGAAGAAGAAGATGGAGGCAGAAACCGAAGAAAGATAGAAGATAGAAGAAAGAAGAAGCATTTAAATAAAGGCATTGTCAAAAACTGTCTCTTGTCATTTTTTAACATTTTTGACACTTTTGTAGTGAAATGGTAGGGGTACTTTTGTACCCCCTTACCATTTCACAGGGGGGAAGGGCCGGGATCTGGGGGTCCCCTTGTTAAAGCGGGCTTCCAGATTCCGATAAGCCACCCACCCGCAGACCCCCACAACAACCGGCCAGGGTTGTGGGGATAAGGCCCTTGTCCTCATCAACATGGGGACAAGGTGTTTTGGGGGGCTACCCAAAAGCACCCTCCCAATGTTGAGGGCATGTGGCCTGGTATGGTTCAGGAAGGGGGGCACTCTCTCGTCCCCCCCCCTCTTTTCCTGCGGCCTGCCAGGTTTTGGCGCGTGGTTCCCCTTAAAATCCATACCAGACCTGAAGGGTATGGTATAGATTTTGAGGGGGACCCCAAGCCATTTTTTTTTTTTTTTTTTTTTAATTTTGGCCGGGGTTCTCTTTAATATCCATACCAGACCTGAAGGGCCTGGTATGGAATTTAGGGGGACCCCCTACGTCATTTTTATTTATTTATTTATTTTTTTTTAATTTTGGTTCCCCTGTGGGGAATTCCCAATTTACCAATCAACTTTTATGTGTATTGTCAGACCGGCAATTCATTAACAGCCGCCAGTAGGTTTAAATTACTTTTTTTCCTTTGAAATGTCATTTTGCTGTCAGACTGTTCTAAACACCGGAAACATGCGCAAAATTTAAAGGGATATTACACTTTTATTGTTTCACTTTAAGCATTATTAAAATCACTGCTCCTGAAAAAACTGCGGTTTTTTAAAACTTTTTTGCATTGATCCATGTCCCCTGGGGCAGGACCCAGGTCCCCAAACACTTTTTATGACAATAACTTGCATATAAGCCTTTCAAATTAGCACTTTTGATTATTCATGTTCGTGTCCCATAGACTTTAACGGTGTTCGTGTGTTTGAACAAATTTTTTTGCCTGTTCGCAAGTTCTGGTGCGAACCGAACAGGGGGGGTGTTCAGCTCATCCCTAAACACCACCAATTTTCTTCAGGTAGCTTTAGGTGCACACTGTGCAGAGGACACACTACACTAACTGTAAATACTGCAACTGCCTGCGGTACTAATAGGATCAGAAGAACGCCACCAATTTTCTTCAGGTAGCTTTAGGTGCACACTGTGCAGGGGACGAACTATACTAACTGTAAATGCTGCAGCTGCCTGCGGTACTAATAGGATCAGAAGAACACCACCACCAATTTTCTTCAGGTAGCTTTAGTTTCACACTATGCAGAGGACGCACTACACTAACTGTAAATACTGTAGCTAATAGGATCAGAAGAACACCAGCAATTTTCTTCAGGTAGCTTTAAATACTGTAAAAACACCTGCATGTCAGTAGGAAGGGAATAACAGGAATGGATCTTGCTAAACTGAATACTGTGTGTGTGTGTATATATATATATAACACCTAGGATATATATATATATATACACACAATACACTGTGCAGCTAACTGACTCGCCTGCCTACTCTATCTAACTTAAATCAAATGACACTGTCTCTCTGTCTATCTCTCCGCCGCCGCCGCAACACACTACACAAGGCCACCATGCAGAAGCCCTTATATAGTGTGGGGTGTGTACTAAACGCCCTGAGCCATAATTGCCCAAAGCCACACTGGCTTTGGCCAATTATGACTCTCCGTACAGATGGCGCTGTGATTGGCCAAGCATGCGGGTCATAGTGCATGCTTGGCCAATCCTCACCCAGCAATGCACTGCGATGCCACAGTGAATTATGGGCTGTGACGCGACACTCGAATTTGGCGTGAACGGCCCATAACATTCGAAATGCAATGAACGGTCGAACGTGCGATGTTTGAGTCAAACGTGGGTTCGACTCGAACTCGAAGCTCATTCCTGCACACCACCAGCTGTAGACTATAGACTGCAAATTTCTCTACCCCATCTGCTGTAACGAGAAAAAAAAAAGTCACTGCCACCCACATGCCCAGCTTGTCAAAGCTGCTGACTCTACAACTTCTGCCTTTCTGTCTGGTGGATTCTGCCCCCTTACATGAATTTGCAGAATGTGCTGTACCACAATGGCAGGTTCCCCGTCACAATTTCTTTTCACGTAAGGCCATTCCAGCTCTGTACCATCACATGTATGGCAATGTAGTGGCCTCATTGGGTAAGGCAATCAGCCACAAACTCCACCTTACAGCTGACACGTGGTCCAGCAAGCATGGTCGGGGATAATATATTTTGTTCACAGCACACTGGATAACACTGCTTGCAACTCAGAAGGATGCAGGACAGGAATCAGTGCTGCAGCTTGTTGTGCCCCCATACAGCTAGTGGTGTTGATGCCAGATATGTCAGCTCTACCCCCTCCTCCTCTGCTTCCATGCCCTCCTCTGCTGAATTGTCCTATGAACCAAAAGTACCCCCTTAGCGTTTAAGGGGCTATTCAACGAGTCAGGCTAAAAGATGCCATGCACTGCTTCAGCTGGTGTGTCTAGGGGACAGGAACCACACCAAAGCAGAGATTCTTGCAGCTCTGCAGGGACAGGCCCAGAGTTGGTCCAAGCCATGCCAGCTGGAGCCAGAAATGGTGATGTGTGATAATGGCACAAACCTCCTGTCTGCCCTTAGACAAGAAAAGTTGACACATTTGCCATGCCTGGCACATGTCCTCAGTTTGGTGGTACAGTGTTACCTAAATAGGTACCCAGGGTTGAAGGATCTGCTAAAGCAGGCCAACAGTGTCTGTAGCCATTTCAGGCGGTCATACACTACATGCTCGGTTGGCTGAAATTCAGTGGGAATTCCATCTGCCCGTAAACCGCCTGATTTGTGGCATGCTCACCAGTTGGAACTTAACTTTGGCAATACTGCAGCAACATAATGACAGGCTCAGGCCAGCTCAGGTTTTTTCCCCATGCCAATGGCTACTCATAAAGGATGCATGCACTGTACTGTCACCATTTAAGGAGGCTACAAGGATGGTGAACCGTGACAATGCATGCATCAGTGACACAATCCCTGTTGTGTTCCTGCTGGAGCAGACTCTGCATGGCATTATGGACAGGGCATTTGAGGCAAAGCAAAGGGAGGAAGAGAAGGACTTCTTTTTCCTCTCAAGGCCCACTTTATGCACCATATTTTTCTATGCCACAGAACACACAAAAAGAGAGGGAGGAGGAGGGTTCTGGCAGTTTTGGAGGCATCGAAGCAGAGGAGGACATACATCAAACAGTAAGATATGGTTTTCCATCTGCATTTCCACATACTATAATCTTCAGGGACCTTGAGGAGACTCCTTCTCATGTCTCTGTAAATTTGCGGTGCATGGGCTCCCTCATGCTTCAAAGCCTGCAAAAGGACCCAAGAATATGTGCCATAAAGGAGAAGGCCCATTATGGGTTGGCAACCCTCCTTGACCACTGTTGCAAGGGGAAAGTCTCAGAACTCATCCCGTCCCCACAGAGAGGATACATTAAAGAGGAGTTTATCTAATGCTTTTCCCAACTCTGGTAGGTTACAGTGTCATTAAAAACTTAGTTTTGAGACTTCTGTTAGTCAAGAGAGAACCAGGGGAGAAGGCGGCCGCCTAAGTGATGCATTTCACAGTCTTTTTAGTCCTCGCCACCTAGCGTTGTCAGCTTCCACATCCCATTGGCAGCGTCTGCATCACATGATGGGAGATTATCTAAAACGGACATGGAGAGCTTTTTGACGATCCACTAGCTTACTGGGTCATGAAAATAGACCACTGGCCAGAACTTGCCCAGTGTGCAATTAAGCTGCTGGGCTGCCCAGCATCCAGCGTGCTTTCTGAGCGGGCATTCAGTGCTGCTGGAGGTTTTGTTACTGATAATCGTGTCTGTCCACAGACTTCATGGAACGTCTCATTTATCAAACCAAATCAGTCCTGGGTTACCAGCAGCTATGAAGCCCCTGATGCCGATGTCGCTGAAGTATTTTTGGGATGTGGAATTGTGTTGGCAATGTTTATACCTGACTTAACTGATTAACGATACATAAAATAAGTGATTAAACCTTTGTCTATATAAGAAAAAAACGAATGATAATGGTGCGGAAAGATAAACAATTACATTTATTCATACAGAAAAGAAATGTTAGAATAATTAGAAATGATTAAATATCCCAAGTGATGTTGCAGGTACAGTTTTGCCAGGCTACAAAGATAATTTAGCCCAAACTCAGACATGGTTACAATGGGCATACACAGGCTATCAATATTTTAAGACACATCCTAGGATAGAAAAGGTTAGGGAAAAAGTAAGGAGATATAGGAATATTTAATACTTAACACAGACATCCTGTCGTCTCAGTGGTCTGGAGTTGAACAGAGAGAACAGACAGCTCTCTCCTATTTTATATTCATTCTCCACCAATCAACACATCTGACCGAAGCCTCAGCAACACGTTGTCCAGAAACAGGAGTTTGTAACCTCCCTTATTTTGTATCCTCAATGATTTATGGACGTGGCTTATTTTTGGTGCACTTTCCTTTTTTTGTGTTTGTTACCTCCCAGTCTCTGGGAACGCATTGCACAGACCTTTCTACAAGGCCTCCCGAAGATGTTTCATCCTCTGCTCCCTCTACGATGGCAAGATAAGGTCCACAACCTTACCCTTGTAACATGGATCAAGGAGGGTTGCCAGCCAGTATTGTTCCTTCTCCTTGATACCACGAATACGAGGATCCTTCCGCAGGTTTTGCAGGATCAGGGAAGCCATGCAGCGTAGGTTTGCTGAGCCATTCGGTCCGGAGTCCTCTGGGTCACTAAGGATGACACGATCCGCAGCCACCTCCTCTCATCCACGTACAAGTCCATGTGTTTCTTGGGACTGTAAATGATCCCTTAAAGACTTCTGCTGATGCTGAGTGCCAGGCTCCACCTCCATACTGACACAATCCTCCTCCTCCTCCTCCTCTTCCTGTGTGATCGGCGGGCACGCAGGAACACTGTCTGGATAAAGGGGGCCTTGAGAGCTAAGGAAGTCCACTCCCTGCCTCTGTTCTGCCTCAAGTGCCCTGTCCATTATTACACGCAGCGTGTGCTCCAACAGGTGGACAAGGGGGACAGTGCCACTGATGCATGCACTGTCACAGCTCACCATCCTCGTGGCCTCCTCCAAATGGTGACAGGACAGTGCATGCATCCCTGATCATGGCCCACTGACGTGGGGAAAAAAAAACAAGCTCCCCTGACCCTGTCCTGGTGCCATAGTCGCACAGGTACTCATTGATGGCCCTCTGCTGCATGTGCAGCCGCTGCAGCATGGCCAACGTTGAGTTCTACCTGGTGGGCGGACCTCCGTTTGGAGGTCTGCCAGCCAAGCACTGGCATTATATGACTGGCGGAAATGCACACAGACTTTCCTGGCCTGCCTCAGGACATCCTGTAAGCCCGGGTACCTGCCCAAGAACCGCTGCACCACCAAGTTAAGGGCATGAGCCAAACAGGGCACATGGGTCATTTGTCCCTGTCGGAGGGCAGAGAGGAGGTTGGTGCTATTGTCGCAAACCACCATTCCTGCCTTAAGTTGACGTGGCGTCAACCACCTCTGAACCTGCCCCTGCAGAGCTGACAGAACCTTTTGCCAAGCTACTATTCAACCACTGGGCATGTGGATGGCTGGGAGTGAACTTCTTTTGGCGGTGCAGCAGCTGGGGCAGGGAAATTTGCCTGGTACAATCTGACGTTGGTGTACCGAAAGCAGATTGCCCACAAGTACTTGGCTGTGACACACTTAATTCTACACCTTCATTCCTCTCAGTGCAGGTCTCAAAGAGGACTGAAGGTATAGTGGGGTTGGAGATCTCAGCTGATGAGGAGCAAGGAGAGGTCCTCTTTGTTCTTTGGTGTGGGTCTTTTAGGTACACTTGCCATCGAACTGCATGGCAGGTCAACATATGTCTGTTCAAGCATGTGGTGCCCAAGCGGGAGATGTTTTGGCCATGCGAGATACGCTTGAGACATGTGTTGCAAATAGCAGCTGTGAGATCTGATGCACTCGTCTCAAAAAAGGCCCACACCAAAGAACTTTTGAAATAACGCGCAGGGACAGCAGCGCCCTGCACATGCGGAGCTTTGCGGTGTGATGCAATCAGTGTGCTGCCCTTAGGCTGGCCCCTGGAGGGCATCCTGCCTCGTTGGTGATGTGCCTCTTCCTCCTCCTCCTTCTCCTCCTCCTCCTCCTCCTCCTCTCCTATCAGGCACCCACGTTGAGTCAGTGACTTCATCATCCCCTCCCTACTCATCACTGGAGCAAACCTGGCAGTATGCTGCAGCAGGGGGAGCATGACTGCCAGATTGCTGTCCTTCTTGGGCACCCCCTCTGTCTGTGCTCACGTTACTGCCTTCATCTAGCTCAGTATCATCATCAGAGCCTTCTAAACACTGGGCATCCTCCTGGAGCATGTACCCAACACTGTGGTCAAACAGTTCGAGGGACTCCTCAGGAGGACATGGTGGGGCTAGGGAAGGAGTGAATGTTGCCATTGAGCCAAGGGAAGAGGCCGCATTGGCAGCTGCTTTGCCAGACAAAGTACCCTGAGCATGGGTGAGAGAGGATGAGGACGGCTTGGTCATCCACTCGACCAAGTCTTCCGCATGTTGCGGCTAAACACGGCCAGCTGCCCAAAAAAAGGCCAAGCGTGTCCCACGGCCACGTGCTGGTGAGGATGCACCATGTCCATGACCAGTACTGTTGCCTCTAGACACAGAGCCTGCTTGCCCTCTTTTATTGACTTGTGACTGTCTGCCTCTCCTTGTTGGCCTTCCAGACATACTAATGGCCTGCAAAGGGCGGGACTTTGAGTGAAGCACACGGATGCAATTTGAGGAATTAGATAGAAATAGTTTTTTTATTTGAGTCAATTCATAGAACAAAGGTTGGGGTTATACAATTCATTACATAATACATATCAGTACTTGAAAATCAATCGCCACACATAGATACATAATCCAACCAGAATTTAAAATAGTATTTTACAAATACACCGGTCACATAATAACATGATTAATTGCATTGTAGAAAACACTCATAAAAATAGCTGACGCATTAAAGCTTCAATAGTAGTACTAGTTAAGGTAGGATAAGTAGGAAGAGTAATATAAAAAACATACATCTTGACTCTAATAAGGAATGTAAGGCAGTATTATACATTTGCACAGGTCACATAAGTACGTGATTAATTGCAGTGTAAATAATGCTAAAACGGATAGTTGATGCATTAAAGCATCATTTGAAGATAAAGGAGAAAATTATTACGTAATGAAATATGTAGCGCTACTCTATCAATCAGTACCAAACCAGCAATTTTAAACCTGACCATAATCAACTAAGACAAGGATAAAACTGCCAGACACTCTGCTTAGTGGTGATTCCAAGATGCTGATTCCTACCAAGAACAGGTTGTAATCAACTCTGGATTCATAACTCCATACTAGAATCCATCAAAAACATAAGTGCCAAAAAACGTGTATATAGGTGAATGACAACCAATAAAGTGCCAAAGTGTAAAGTGAATTAAATGATGTAAAAGCCACCCCACCTAAAAGGGAAGTGACAGTATTATAAAACTAAAAGAAATAACTTCCCAAAATGTGCTAAAAATCAAATAATCTCTAGTGCTGAGCAAAGTGACAAATAGCTCTTAAAGTGAAAACGCATAAAATAGCAGCTGAAAATCAAATGATCCCTGGTGCTGATAAAAAATGCCAAATGACTCTTACAGTGTAACACAAAAAAAAAAAAAAATTATTATTATTACTTTATTTTATATAATATTTTTTATTTTTATCAATTTTATGCACATCAGTTTGCTATATATAAGATTTTTTTTTTTTTTTTGTGTTACACTGTAAGAGTTTTTTTATGCGTTTTCACTTTAAGAGCTATTTGTCACTTTGCTCAGCACTAGGGATTATTTGATTTTTAGCACATTTTGGGAAGTTATTTCTTTTAGTTTTATAATACTGTCAGTTCCCTTTTAGGTGGGGTGGCTTTTACATCATTTAATTCACTTTACACTTTGGCACTTTATTGGTTGTCATTCACCTATATACACTTTTTTTGGCACTTATGTTTTTGATGGATTCTAGTATGGAGTTATAAATCCAGAGTTGATTACAACCTGTTCTTGGTAGGAATCAGCATCTTGGAATCACCACTAAGCAGAGTGTCTGGCAGTTTTATCCTGGTCTTAGTTGATTACTGTCAGGTTTAAAATTGCTGGTTTGGTACTGATTGATAGAGTAGCGCTACATATTTCATTACGTATTTATTGCTTTTCTGGGGGAACTGAGTGGACCCATCTATGTTGGCAGCTCTCTACCTGGTACCTCACTATTAGTTTCAGATTTTCGTTCATATTGTGGTTTTTGCGCATTAGTCCTCTTATATTTAAAGGAGAAAATAAACTTGGTAGAGAGGGACGGCTTCTTTGGCCGGTCTGACTCTCGCGACTGCCTCCCCCATGTGCGGATACACTCATGTAAGTTTGTGGGTCAAATGTATGGATGTGTGGGGGTTTTCACATTTTCTGCATTTGCCCACCCATTTCTTACATTACCATTATGTCATTATCTCTATTCATAGATGATTATCACGGTCTTGCTCCTGACGAGTGACTTTAAGGTCCCGAAACGAGTAGAGCTAACAACTACCGTTATAACAACATATTCATGAATTCCCTATGGCCGTCCAATTTCACCAATTTCACCTTTCCACTTTTCGACCAATTTGGGGTGTTGCCATTGCTGGTTTTATGCTGCCCGGACATGCCCCCTCAGCTCCGTGATGTGGCTTCTTTGGCCAGTCTGACTCTCGCGACTGCCCCCCCCCTCCCCCCCCCATGTGCGGATACACTCATGTAAGTTTGTGGGTCAAATGTATGGATGTGTGGGGTTTTTCACATTTTCTGCATTTGCCCACCCATTTCTTACATTACCATTATGTCATTATCTCTGTTCATAGATGATTATCACGGTCTTGCTCCTGACGAGTGACTTTAAGGTCCCGAAACACGTAGAGCTAACAACTACCGTTATAACAACATATTCATGAATTCCCTATGGCTGTCCCTCTCTACCAAGTTTATTTTCTCCTTTATCTTCAAATGATGCTTTAATGCATCAACTATCCATTTTAGTATTATTTACACTGCAATTAATCACGTACTTATGTGAACTGTGCAAATGTATAATACTGCCTTACATTCCTTATTAGAGTCAAGATGTATGTTTTTTATATTACTCTTCCTACTTATCTTACCTTAACTAGTACTTCTATTGACGCTTTAATGCGTCAGCTATTTTTATGAGTATTTTCTACAATGCAGTTAATCATGTTATTATGTGACTGGTGTATTTGTAAAATACTGTTTTAAATTCTGGTTGGATTATGTATATGTGTGGCGATTGATTTTCAAGTACTGATATGTATTATGTAATGAATTGTATACCCCCAACCTTTGTTCTATGTATTGACTCAAATAAAAAAACAATTTCTAACTAATTCCTCTAATTGCATCCGTGTGCTTCACTCAAAGTCCCGCCCCTTACTTCTCTTTTAAACCTATCGGGATGGAGGATGGGACTTGTACGGCCCCCTATCCTCAAAGTCCCACAAATATCCATTTTTCGTTTATACTAATGGCCTGCAGTGAGATGTAGCTGCACTAAGCTGGGATGTATATACACCACCAATCTTCTACAGGTAGCTTTAGCTGAACACTGTGCAGAGGTCACACTACACTAACTTGTAGCTTTAGCTGAACACTGTGCAGAGGACGCACTATACAAACGTTAAAATAATGTAGCTGCCTGCAGTAGTGATAGGATCAGGAAAACACCACCAACCTTCTACAGGTAGATTTAGCTGAACACTGTGCAGAGGTGGCACTACAATAACGTGTAAATAATGTAGCTGCCTGCAGTAGTGATAGGATCAGGAAAACGCCACCAACTTCTAAAGGTAGCTTTAGCTGAACACTGTGCAGAGGTCGCACTACACTAACTTGTAGCTTTAGCTGAACACTGTTCAGAGGATGCACTACACTAACTTGTAGCTTTAGCTGAACGCTGTGCAGAGGTCGCACTACACTAACTTGTAGCTTTAGCTGAACACTGTGAGGAGGACGCATTACACTAACTTGTGGCTTTACCTGAACACTGTGCAGAGGTCGCACTACACTAACTTGTAGCTTTAGCTGAACACTGTTCAGAGGATGCACTACACTAACTTGTAGCTTTAGCTGAACGCTGTGCAGAGGTCGCACTACACTAACTTGTAGCTTTAGCTGAACACTGTGAGGAGGAAGCACTACACTAACTTGTAGCTTTAGCTGAACACCGTGAGGAGGATGCATTACACTGACTTGTAGCTTTAGCTGAACACTGTGCACTACACTAACTTGTAGCTTTAGCTGAACACTGTGCAGAGGATGCACTACACTAACTTGTAGCTTTAGCTGAACACTGTGCAGAGGTTGCACTACACTAACTTATAGCTTTAGCTGAACACTGTACAGAGGTCGCACTACACTAACTTGTAGCTTTAGCTGAACACTGTGAGGAGGACGCACTACACTAACTGTAGATAGTGCAGCTGCCTGACTGTGGTACTAATAGGATCAGAAGAACACCAGAAATTTTCTTCAAGCTGTACTGTAACAACGCCTGCCTGTCAGTAGGAAGATAATAACAGAAACGGATCTAGCTAAACTGATAACAGTGTGTGTGTGTGTGTGTATATATATATATATATATATATATATATATATATATATATATATATATATATATATATATAAGTGCAGCTAACTGACTGACTGTCCTGCCTAATCTATCTAACTTAAATCAAATGTCACTGTCTCTCTGTCCCTCAACGCCGGAACACACTACACAGGGCCACCGTGCAGGCGGCATTATATAGTGTGGGGCATGTACTAAGCCCCCTGAGCCATAATTGGCCAAAGCCACCCTGGCCTTGGCCAATTACAGCTCTCTCTACAGACGGCGCTGTGATTGGCCAAGCATGCGGGTCATAGTGCATGCTTGGCCACTCATCAGCCAGCAATGCACTGTGATGCCACAGTGAATTATGGGCCATGACGCGCCACACGAATTTGGTGCGAACGGCCCATATCGTTCGCAATTCGGCGAACGGGCGAACAGACTATGTTCGAGTCGAACATGGGTTCGACTCGAACACGAAGCTCATCCCTACTGGTGACCCTACAATAGAAATAAAACGGCAAGGATGTGGAATTCACTTCCACAGGCGGTGGTCTCAGCGGGGAGCATCGATAGCTTCAAGAAACTATTAGATAAGCACCTGAATTACCACAACATACAGGGATATACAATGTAATACTGACACATAATCACACATAGGTTGGACTTGATGGACTTGTGCCTTTTTTCGTTTCATTGTTTTTTATTAAGATTTTCATATTAACAACAATAAAACAGTACAGTACATCCGTATACAGATACAGGTAACATTTCTTGGTTCCTTCTATAAATGCATCCAATACGTAAATCTATATATCTCGGTGTACACTTAATATTAACTTTTAACTGAATTAAATTAAGTATTTCAAACTATTTTCATTAATTAACAAGAACAGGATGGGGACTAGGAGTCACCCCCCCAGACACCCCACCTGGGAACTAACTGTGTCCGGGGAGGTACCCCCCCCCCCCCATTCAGTAGCACATTCAAGCTAATAGAGCAGTTGTTTCTTGGAATTCCCAATTTTACTCCATATTTTTTGTAATGCAAATACTTATGTGTATGGGTATGAGGTAACATAGATTTGCTAAAGATGTTCAACATCAAAACAATGAGATCAGATATACTGATAAGTGTTTAAGCTTTCCCTTAACGAACCAATACAGAATAAGGAAAAAATTAAAAATAAAAATAAAAACAAAAACTATAGAAATTATAGAATAAAGAAACACAAAACCAAACATAAAACTGCAGTGACAACATCTTACCACCGAATAATAGTGTAGCTAGTATGTCTACATCAGATTATCAATGAGAAGTCTCTGGAAGTCTTGCGCACCATGGAGCCCATTCATTCTGTAATTTTGCTATTGAATTAATTGAGTAGGCGAAAAAATTTTCATAAAGATAGTGAGTATTCACTCTGTGTATTACTTCACTAATGTTTGGTATAATATCTGATTTCCATTTTGAAGTGATGGATAAACGTGCTGCTATTAATATATGAGTAGTTATACGCCTGTACTTTGTAGGTATATTATCTATCCCTAAGTTAAGAAGAGCTAATGCAGGAGTGGGGGGAATGACAATTCCAATGATTTTTGCTAGTAAGGACAAAACCGAATTCCAGAAGCTTCTCACGGATTTACATTCCCACAAAATGTTGAATATCGTTCCCTTAATGCCACATTGCCACCAGCATAGCATATCTAAACTGTTAAAGATTTGTGAGATTCTCATTGGTGTTAGGTAGCTTCTATATAACAATTTAAGGGAGATGTCCCAGTGATTAGTACAGTGGGAATATAAATGATTAGCTTGGATAGCTTTGTTCCATTCAGTTAAAGCAAATTTACTCTTAAAGTCTCTTTCCCAGTTTAGCATGCCAACCGTTTTAGTTTGACTGTGTGTGTTTTGCAGATTTTTGTAGAACCATGAGAGACCTTTAGGTTTGTTAAAGGATGTGGTTAGATATGTCCACACTTCAGGACTATGGCTAAGAAAGGAGTTTGGGTATTTGATATGATAGTGGTGCAGCTGGATATTTGCTAATGAAGGTGTTGCTGGACTTTGAACGTTGAATTGTGTATATGTCATATTTTTCAAAAAGTATTTTTCGTTTATTTTTAAGGAAGGGATAAGGAATTCGTACATGCCTAATGTAATTGCTCTCTTTTGTACAGCTTTGCTGCTATCAGCGTGTGCATTAAATGTTTGCCATGCTTTGACCGTTGCATTTATAGAGGGAAAGTTGGGATGAAATAGTGGTCTGTTTGTTAATGTGGCTAATAGAAGTGATGGTAGGTCTCTGTGTTGTACTATTGCTTTTTCTATTTGCACCCACAATTTGTCTGTTGTCTGGTTGAACCAAGATTTAGCCTGGTCCAGTAGCACTGCTACGTAGTAGTTGCGTATGTTGGGGAAACCCATTCCACCTTTTTGTCTTTGTTTTTGTAACGTAGTATATGAGAGTCTTGCTATTTTACCAGCCCATATAAATTTCCTTAGTAGTCTATCAATTGTAGTAAAAAAGTTATCAGGCACGATGATAGGGATGGTGCGAATATAATATAATATTTTTGGCAGGACAGTCATTTTAAAAGCGGCTATCCTCCCTATCCATGAAAGTTCGTGTAAGGAAATATGTGCAAGGTCATTTTTTATTGTGTTTAGCAGAGAAGGGTAGTTATGGTCATACACAGAGCTAGAAGGGTAGGATAGATTTATCCCTAATTACTTCAAATATTTATGAGTCCACACAAAAGGGAATTCAGATTTTAACCTTTTAAGATTATGGTTATTAATGTGTATAGGGAAAATCGAAGATTTGCTGATATTAAGTTTTTATAATATGATATTTTCCTAAATTCACTAAGAATTTGTTGAGTTCTGTCAAGAGATGTGGCTGGTGAGGTTAGCGTCAGTACCACGTCATCAGCAAATAATCCTATCTTGTGATCTATGTCTGAAACTTTAATGCCCTTGATGTGAATGTCCTTTCTGATGGTTTCCGCCAGGGGTTCCATTACCAGAGAAAAAATCAGTGGCGATAGAGGGCAGCCATGGCGGGTCCCATTTGTTATATGGAATTTGTCAGACATGACATTAGAGGTATAAACTTGTGCAGTTGGGACTGTATATAATGCTGAAATAGAGGAAAAGATAGGACCTTTAAGGCCGAATTTAGCGAGTGTCGCTAATAGGTACCCCCAGTGGACCCAATCGAACGCCTTTTCGGCATCTAATGTCAGGAACACTGTGGGCACCTTTCTTGTTTCTGCTATTTTAAGGAGGTTGTACATCCTACGAGTTCCATCCGGAGCTTGTCTCCCTTTAACAAAACCTACTTGATCCGCTTTGATTAGGTAAGGGGTTACTTCCGCTAAGCGATTAGCTAACATTTTTGAATATATTTTTAAATTGAGTAGGGAAATGGGTCTAAAGTTTTGTGGGGCATCTGGCTTTTTTCCCGGTTTGGGAAGGGCTACTATGACGGCTTGAAGCATTTCTTCCGGAAATAAACTGTCAGTAGTAGCTTTTTGGAAAAGCTTATTCATATATGGCACTAAAATACTGGAAAAGGCTTTATAATACTCTGCTGAGAAGCCATCGGCACCTGGTGATTTGTTGTGGGGTAGGGAATTAACAGCTTGAGCAATTTCATTATCTGATATTGCAGAATTTAAATAACTTAATTGGTCGCTATTTAGGGAAGGAAGATTAACTGATTGGAGAAAAGTATTAATCCCTATGTCGGTGGGTTGTGTCGTTGAGGGGTCTTCTTTCAAATTGTATAGTTGTTTATAGTGACTACAGAATGCATTTGCTATGTCCTTGGGGTGGTATACTGTTTGTGACGAAATAGGATCTGTAATATGGGAAAGTTTAGATTTCTGTTTTTTGCGAATATAGGCCGCTAAAAATTTGCCAGCCTTGTTTCCTTGGGTATAGTGTGTAGCTTTAAATTTTTGCAAATGTAGCTGATGTTCTAAAATTAAATAAGCTCTAACCTCTTGTCTAGTTTGATTTAACTCTGTGTTTATCTGGGAGGAAGGGTTTGCTTTGTGCTGTTGTTCTAGAGACGTGAGTTTAGCCATTAGTGTGGTGAATGTTTTTAATTTCCTCTTTTTTTTCTCGTGATGCTCTTTGCAAGAGTAAATAATGATATTTGAAGCGCTTCACAATGTGCATGAAAATGAATATATAAGAATAAATATAAATAGTAAAATAAATCCAGCGGTGAGTAAAAATTCCTAAAAAATCCAGCAATCAAAATAGTGTAAAATTATAAAAAATTAGTGACACCAAATGTGTAAAAAAATTCACATAAAAAATCCACATAAAAATAAATATATAGGGATGTATTCAGAAGGTTCAATTATACAGGTGTAGAATCCTGATTGGTATAGAGCTTTTGATCACTAGCAAAGCTGTTTAAAAACACTTGCTTAATCAAGGTGCTCATTGACCTTCATAGTAACAATGTGCTTTTTGCTTCTATTCACAACCAATGTGAGAATCATAAACAGGCAGATAAGAGAAAAAAACAATCATTGTGCAATAGTTAGGATACCAAGGTACACAGGCAAACTTCAATCCACTCACGTGTGCCTTATAATGATAAGGCATATGCAGGTTTTACTATAGCAGTCAGCCGCCTTAGACAGGAGCCTGTCTAAGGCGGCTGACTGCTATAGTAAAACCTGCATATGCCTTATCATTATAAGGCACACGTGAGTGGATTGAAGTTTGCCTGTGTACCTTGGTATCCTAACTATTGCACAATGATTGTTTTTTTCTCTTATCTGCCTGTTTATGATTCTCACATTGGTTGTGAATAGAAGCAAAAAGCACATTGTTACTATGAAGGTCAATGAGCACCTTGATTAAGCAAGTGTTTTTAAACAGCTTTGCTAGTGATCAAAAGCTCTATACCAATCAGTATTCTACACCTGTATAATTGAACCTTCTGAATACATCCCTATATATTTATTTTTATGTGGATTTTTTATGTGAATTTTTTTACACATTTGGTGTCACTAATTTTTTATAATTTTACACTATTTTGATTGCTGGATTTTTTAAGAATTTTTACTCACCGCTGGATTTATTTTACTATTTATATTTATTCTTATATATTCATTTTCATGCACATTGTGAAGCACTTCAAATATCATTATTTATTCTTTTTAAGTGACTCTGAAAACACTCTCTTTTGATAGCAGCCTCACTTGGTTTTATGTGTAATTATCAGCTATTTAGCATCACAGCGCTTTGTGTTTTATATATATTCTTTGCAAGAGTAAGCCTCTACTAAATGCTTTGTGCGTACACCACAGCATGAAAATATTCGTGTCTGGAGTGTCATTAAATTGAAAGAACTCCTTGATCCGATCACGCAAACCATCCCTATGTTTAGGATTTTTCAGAATTGATATGTTGTTTCGTCACAAATGTATAGGCGACGCTGCATTATTTTCTTTAATCGAAAGGGAAATGGGAGCGTGATCAGACAAAGTAATTGGATGGATTTTAGCTGATAATGCATTGTTAAGACAAGGTAGGTCAGCTACAAATAAGTCGATTCTTGAATAAGACTTATGGGGAGCTGAATAGTAAGTAAAATCTCTTTCTCCTGAATTGATACAACGCCATACATCATACAGATTAGAAGAGTGTAAAAAGGATTGGAGTTCAATACGCGTAGATTTATGTGGGGATGAACAGTCTAGTTGTTTGTTAGGAACACAGTTGAAATCCCCACAGTACAATACTAAACCTTTTTTGATGCTCTCAACCTTTTTTTTGAGGGCACCCAAAAAAGACAATTGTCTGCAATTCGGAGCATATATATTAATGATAGTATACATGGTATTGTTTAATTCACAAACTATTATAATATATCTTCCTGCGTTATCACTTATTATATCTTGCAATTTAAATGCTACATTCTGGTTAATAGCGATCATCACTCCTCCTCCTTTTTTCTTTGGTCCTGAAGCCATGAAAATATGAGGACATTTTATGTCTTTGCATATGGGGTGCTTCTGCTGAACAAAATGAGTTTCTTGGATGCATAACACATCGCTCTTTAAAGATTTTGCTTGTTGTCACATTGCCCTTCTTTTGAAGGGACTGTTGAGACCATGAGCGTTTATAGTCACAAAATTAAGAACCATTGGTCTGTTGAGAAAGATTCTTATGTGTAGATGCGTTCAAAACTTGAGTTGTGAAGTAGTATATGAGGGTACCTGTGATTAAAGTTGTCGTGATCTTGAGTGAAGGGTGCTCGTTCAAAAGAGGTGGCTGCGCAAAAGAAGTAGACTCCAGATTGTTGTCCTCAGATTTGCCGTAGGTGGTTGTCGGTGGTAGAATAAAAAAGAAAAAGTAAAGAACGTCAACATTCAAGCAAAAAACAAAACTTAAAAAAGTGAGGAAATTTTCCTCGGAGTGCGAGTAAAATTGCATAGGAACACTTAGGGGTACAGGCTCCTAATAGCCAGCTTCGACCCTTGATTTAAGTGAGCAAACATCAAGTATGTTAATTTCTGATGTATGAGAGAACAGTCAAGTGTCGTTGCCTGATTTCCATTCTGGGGATATACCTCTAGGGGTTTTGGTAGTGAGGGTATCATCTTCTTCCGTTGGGAGAAGCCCCCATTTTCTTGTAAGTTGGAGACCTTCTTCCAGAGATCTAATGGCATATGTACGACCATCTTTAGTTACAAGGAGTTTCGTGGGGAAGCCCCAAGAGTATGGAAGTTTGTTATTGCGTAGTAACTTTGTTAGCGTTACTAACTTTTTTCTTGCCAGCATTGTGTGTTGGGAGAGATCAGCATATATAGCGATACTCGAGTAAGGGCTGGGTAATGGGGAGTTTTGTCTTGCAAAATGCATTAATACGTCTTTGACGTGGAAAAAGTGTATGCGAGCTATGACGTCGCGAGGTATTTTTTCTGGTAGATATTGCGGCTTAGGTAGTCTGTGGGCTCGATCTACAGTAATTTCCCCGTTTGGCGTGTCTGGGAGTAGGTCTTTAATTAGTTGCTGAACATATTTCCGGAGTTCAGAGGGGGGTACAGATTCCATTACCCCTCGCAGTTTTATATTATTTCTGCGGGACCTATCCTCTAAATCCGCCAATTCCTCATCTTTTTCATTATGTGCGTCCACTAATTCGTTATGTGCCGTTGTAAATTCTGCCATCTTGTCCTCCACGTGGCTAACTCTCTCCCCAATTTCAGTGATATCGTTTTTTATTTGTGATATGCAGTCCATGAGATCCCTATGCATGGACCCCCGCAATGAGAACAGCATCTCTTTCATTGTAGTGTCACTTAGGGGCTGTCCAGATGTTGGTAACTCCTGAACTGGTCAATAAACTCAGTAGTGCTGTTATGGGATGTGTAGTCCTCCTCATTTCTTTCCCCTGCATAGGTATGGGCAGAAGAGCGCTTAGGGGCCGCTTTCTGTGGGCTCTGAGATGGGGTATTGCAGGTAATGAGTGGCTGCTGTGGCCTGGAGAGAAGGACGGGGGTCTGCTATTGTCTCTCCTATTCCCTCTGCATTCATTCTGCCTGGTGCGCTGCTGCGTGTGAGCGGCTGCGCCATCTTGGATCTCCGGCATACTCGCCGAGGGATAAAAGTCCGTCAATTTACGGGGTCCCCCTGGGGGTTTTCTCTTACTCATCACTGGTTCTGTACTGCAGGGTTCTCTGGCGCTTACGGTGTGTGTCTGCCGGCTTTAATAGTCGCTGTGTTTACGGCCAGTACAGCTGGTTAACGCGGAGCTCTCTCCTTATGCGGCCATCTCCTTCAGCTGCTGGCCACGCCCCCCCTTGTGTCTTTTTTCAACCTCACCTACTATGTAACTATGTAACTCTGGCTATGTTTTGACTACATTTGTTCTATTTACTTTTATTATTAAACAAGTGTGAGTTAACTCTACTTCTGTCTGTCTGATTTAATGGTTTCTGACAATTTGAAGTTCTTGATGACCTATGAGGGCGCTGATGAGCACCTCACAGTTCATTGACATTTCCTCCAGCTTACTAATAGAAAGCTGGAGTATGTATCTGCATTGCAGTGGGCAAATCAGACACAAAGTGACACTTTTTTGTGGACCAGTTACCCTAATACAGTGATCAGCGCTAAAAAATATGCACGTTCACTGTACTAGTGACACTGGCAGGGAAGGGGTTAACATCAGAGGCAATCAAAGGGTAAATGTGTCCCTAGGGAGTGCTTTCTAACTGTGTGGGGAATGCTTTAACTGTAGGAAGACAGAGATCCATGTTCCTGCTTAGCAAACACAAGATCTCTGTCTTCCCTTGTTTACATAGGCAGACCACCATTCTGCCTCTCTGGGGAATGATTGTCGGGTCCTGGTGTCCGCTGGATCTGCTGATTGGCTCCCGTTGTGTCCAATCACAGCGGGAGCTGGTCACTGGTGGCGCACATGCGTGCCGCAGACCCAGAAGAGCAAAATCACGCACAGTTACGTGGTCAGTGGTTAAACTTTAATTGCTTCCTGACCGCCGCACACTGATGTACGTCGGCAGAATGTCATGGGTGCGCAAAAGGGTATACCTGTATGTCCCTTTGTAATCCCGGACTTGCAGGCACGCGCTCTGCGGGAGTGTGCCCGCGGCTCCCGCGAGCTCGATGTTCTCTGGTGGCTCGCAATCGCGACTAGGAGAGGCAGAGCGGGAAAATGCCAAAATGTAAACAAGGCATTTTCCTGTTCTGCCTAGTGACTTGACAGGGATCTACTGCTCCCTATCATCGGGAGCAGTGATCTGTCATATCCTAGGTAGCCCATCCCTCCTACATTTAGAAAACACTGAGGGAACACAGTTAACCCCTTGATTGCCCCTTAGTGTTTAACCCCTTCCCTGCCAGTGACATTTACACAGTAATCAGTGGCTATTTTTAGCTCTGATCGCTGTATAAATGTCAATGGTCCCAAAATAGTGTCAAGAGTGTCCGATCTGTCCGCCACAATGTCGCGGTCCCAATAAAAATTGCAGCTAACCGCCATTACTAATAAAAAAAAAAATGCCATAAATCTATCCCCTATTTTGTAGACGCTATAACTTTTGCGCAAACCAAACGATATACACTTATTGTGAATTTTTTTTACCAAAAATATGTAGAAGAATACATATTGGCCTAAACTGAGAAAGAAATGTGTTTGTTTTTTTTTTATATATATATATATATATATATATATATATATATATATATATATATATATATATATATATATATATATATATATATATATATATATATATTTTTTTTTTGGATATTTATTATAGCAAAACGTAAAACCTATATCTTTTTTATTCAAAATTGTCAATCTTTTTTTGTTTATAGGGCAAAAAAAAAAAACCACAGAGGTGATCAAATACCACCAAAAGAAAGCTCTATTTGTGGGAAAAAAGGACATCAATTTTGTTTGGGTACAACGTGGCACGACCGCACAGTTGTCAGTTAAAGCGGCGCAGTGCCGAATCGCAAAAAATGCTCTGGTCATTAAGGGGGTAAAATCTTCCGTGGCTGAAGTGGTTAAAGTAGGTCCAAACCCTAACTGGATGGAATTTAGTTTGCTAAAGCATTGTATATAATAAAATTTTCCGTGTTTGTATGTTTTTTCTATAAGCTATAGTTTTCATCTTTTTGCATCCTTTTTTGCCCCACAGTGCTGCTGGTTAGCTGACCATCATTGATCTAGATTGGCTTTCTGATGGGGAGAATGGTGAACCATGCATGTACAACAAGTGTCAGTACAGTAGTGTAGTCAATGCAAAAATGGACATGTATCATAGCACAGAGTGGTACTGTGGATACATAAATCATATAGGTGTGCCACGTCCTGAAATTATATTAGCAAATGAAACACGAAAAAAAGGGGCGGGACTTTGGACTTTGCAGGCACAGTAACAACAAGTATACAAAACAAAAATAATTTATTGAGAAAACATATAAATAGGACATTGATTAAAAAAACACAGATCACATGTATGTAACAAGATATTCAGCGGATCAATTGCTATACAATACCATTTATATATGTGATAACTCAGCCATGAGGATATTCATCCAGAGTAACAGGTCCGAGAAGATGGTTGGATAGCAGATCAGCGAATGGTTGGTTCATATTATGCGAATACTCAGTGCTCAACATGTTTCACGTGTCTTTATGCTTCTTCAGGAGCAGAAATTGTGTTGTGGCTATCAAAATACATAGCATGTAATTAGTATATAATACCATAAAAATAACATACAAAATACAAAAAGAGACAATGTACTTCAATGCAAGAAAGTCCGTGCTGGTCAAGCCAAAGGGATAAGAGATGGGACATAAAGGGGGGGCATAGAAGGGTCACCACGGGGGCGCACACAACAAAGTACTATCATTGTATCTAAAAAGTGTCAAGGTAGGAAAATTTATGGTTCACAGACGGACCATAAAAACCAAAGAGTTACATACTGGAGGAGGAAAAAGCACTAGTAAAGGGGAGAGAGAGGAGGGGGAAAGGGAAGAGAAAGGGAAGAAAAGGGGGGGAACGGGGGGAGAGAGAAAAGAGGGGTAGGAAGGCAAGAGGGGGGAAGGGGGGGATGGGGAAAGGGGGGTGGGAGAAAGAATAGAAAAAGTAGGACCAGGAGGGAAGGCGGGGAAAAAGGGGGCGGAAAAGAGAAGGAAAAAATGGGAGGAGGGAGGGTACACTATATACTTACAAGGTAGGTATGTATAAAATGTGTAACATAAAGTAAGCCTGCGGAGGGAGAAGGAAGTGGATGGTGTAATTAAATACCACACGTGTGGTTGATTGGGAATTGGTAATACATCCTGAAGGGAGATATAAAAAACTTGATTCAGTGACTACTAATAAACAGGTTACAAATGGTAAGGGTATGGCAAAACTCACTCACCAACTGATAAGGTAGAGGGGTGTGATCCACACTGGACTCATATAGGTAGATATGAGTAATATGTAGAGGGCTCAACAAGCAACGGCTATTATGTAGATACAGGAGCCATAATATCAAGGGAGATAGTCTTAGAGTGAGGACTGCATAAACCTGAGTAGCAGAAAAATGATCATAAAGAAAAGAGGGGGCAAAAATTAGAAAATGTAACTGAACCATGTCTAGGAGTGTTTGGGCTCAATAGGGCCATTGCCCAGATGAAATAAAGGTACCTGGATCCCATCAGCATGTAGGTCCCAGTGTGTGGTGTCCTCCGTCTGCTCGAGCGGGTTGCACACAATGTCAAGACACCGTCCTATTTGTGTGTGCGTCCCGTCCGTCGTCAACCAATCGGCGAAGCCGACGTGACGTCATCCGGACCAGCCGAAAACTCCCAGTGCGCGCCGCCTGGTCAGGAGCGCCGTCAAAGCCAATGGCAGCGCGCCCACCAGGAGAGGCGGCGCACGCAACACGGAGCAACACCAGCCAGCATGGGGAGGAGTTACACCCACGTCGGCTAGTGTGTGCGTCGCAACACCCAGAGGTGAGGTGGTGTGATGCTGGGCGGCCGCATGGCAACCAAAGAACCTGCCACCAAATGGCGCCCATCTGATTCACAATGGAAAGACCAGCAGGGAGAAAGAGTCAATGGTAATCCTGAATAATTAGCAGATAACAAATATGAGTTAAAACATCTATAGTCTTCATAAAGATGAATAATCAGAGCTTAAGGCTGAAAGCCCGACTTTATATAAATTAACAGGATATAGTTATACAATTTACCTATATACTACATACACCTCTCCTGGTGGGCGCACCGCCATTGGCTTTGACGGCGCTCCTGACCAAGCTTTGCCGATTGGTTGACGACGGACTGGACGCACACACAAATAGGACGGTGTCCTGTCATTGAGTGCAACCCGCTCGAGCACACAGAGGACACCACACGCTGGGACCTACATGCTAATGGGATCCAGGTACCTTTATTTCATCTGTCAATGGCCCTATTGAGCCCAAACACTCCTAGATATGGTTGAGTTACATTTTCTAATTTTTGACCCCTCTTTTCTTTATGATCATTTTTCTGGTACTCAGGTTTATGCAGTCCTCACTCTAATGCCCCGTACACACGGTCGGATTTTCCAATGGAAAATGTAAGATCGGAGCGTGTTGTCAGAAATTCCGACCGTGTGTGGGCTCCATCGGACATTTTCCATCGGATTTTCTGATACACAAAGTTTGAGAGCAGGCTATAAAATTTTCCGACAACAAAATCCGATCACGACAATTCCGACCGTGTGTGGCCTGTTCCGACGCACAAAGTGCCACGCATGCTCAGAAGAAATTCCGAGACGGAACAGCTCGGTCGGGTAAACTTAGCGTTCGCAATGGATACAACACTTTCGTCACGGTGCAATGTTAAAAATGGTTTAATACAGCGCACTCTCTTCTTCTTTATAATGTGAGAAGAATGAAGTAGTTTTGCTGCTCATATTCACACAGACTTCTCACAAACTTATTTCTTTATTTATCGGGATTCCCTTAATATATTTTGATTTGTCACATCTGACAAAAATATTTTTATTATTTTTCTTTTTTTTTAGGCAGTTTTTTTTTTTTTAGATTTTAAGTTTGTATTTTTTCCAAGGCTGATCTTTGTTTTATTTTATTTTTATTTTTACTCCAGAATATTTTTGTGTGTTTTTTGTGTCAAGTTACCACAACACCATTATTATCTTGTATTATTTAATCTCAAGGAGATTGCTTGTTGTTGGTGTCCCTTGTTAATTTCACATAGTATTTTTGAAATGTACCTGAATCCTCACAAACAAACTGTCCTTTTTAAAGGAAAAAACACATAGGCAAGTATAATTGAAACCAAAAATCCTTTATTAAGGGCTCAGAATCAAACAAAGAGGGAGGCAACCCTGGATAAACAGCAGAAATTAGCAAAGCCTTGGACCCCCAGGGCAGACATCAATTCTTGAACATCAAAATTGGTGGCCTGAGGAGTCCATATGTAAGGGAGTGCAGTCTGGTCCAGAAGACCCAGAGATCCAGAAAGCAGCAGATGACATCTGTGTCCCCAGGATGTGGTAACACAAGAGGCTGCATATTTTGCCAGACCAGACTGGACCCAGGGTCATCACTTTCTGGTCTTCCTTCCACGCTTCATTCCCGGCTGTGGCTCTGCTGTTGGAGATGTGGCAGGAGGAGGAGTAGGACCTGGAGGAGGAGGAGGACTAGTAGGACCTGGAGGAGGAGGAGGAGAAGTAGAAGGACTTGGAGGAGGAGGAGGAGGAGGACCATGTGTGAGGTCACAAATGTGGGTATCAGATGTTAGTTGGGCCCTCAACCCCTTATTGAGAGCTTCCAACATTAATGACTCACACATGAGTTGTTGCCCCTCCTCCATCCGCTGCATTTTACAGGCAATTACGGCAGCGAAGTCCTCCTCCACGGTGTGTGGTGCTCCCAGGGCCTCTGTAGCCTTCCAAAAGAGGCCTATGGCAGCGTCCTCTAGGGTACTCCTCCTACTGCCACTTTCTCTTTGCAGGTGTAGGGGAGGGACCTGCATATCAGGCAGCCTGCTCGGCCCGGCCACCTCCTGGCTGAGACTTCCCTGTGTATGAAAAAGGGACATGGTTTTAGTTTTTGCATCATCAATCACAATCATAAATTAGTACTCCAAACTAACATCTAGTTAACATCATTGATTGGACAACCTGAACTATTTAGAGGAATGCTATACCTGGCTCAAGCTGGGCTCCTCCACATCTTGCTGCCTGGAAGGCCCAGGTTGGGCGTCAGAAGCCTCAGCTGGGGGGAAGGAAGCGTGGAAGGAAGACTGGAGAGTGCTGGCCTGGGTTATGTCTGACCTGCCAGAAAATGCAGCCTGTCATAGTACCACATCCTGGGGACATAGATGTCATCTGCTGCTCCGGATCTCTGCGAATCCTGGACTTTCTTGCGCTCCCTTAGATATGTACTTCTCAGGCCACCAATTAGGATCCTCAAATAGGTGATGTCTGCCGTGGGGATCACCTGCTTCACAATTTCCAACAATTGATCCAGTGCTGCCTTCCTCTTTGTTTGGTTCTTATAATGTGGGTGGTTTATCTCCCACAGACAAGGCAGCTCCCTGAACATGTCAATGAAGATTGCCATGAAGTCGGTATCGTTCAAGATATCCATTTTCACTGTAAGACACAACACAAGACAAACCCTAATGTCAGGCAAAACTCTCCTAATTTTGTTACAATATAGGCCTCAATGTAGAAGCAGTATAGGCCCAAGTTTGGCTCTTACCTTCGTTATCACGATCGGTGCCTCCAATACTCCTTTGTCCGCTCACAGATCGTACGTACTACGCATGCGTGTTACGCTTTATACACACTGCGCATGTGTGTAACTCCGCCCGCCCCTGATGTTCTTTCTAGTCTATTCCCCGCCCCTTTTCGTTTGGCGCAGTGGGTGAAGAGCACATGGAGTCAAAGCAGGTGCGTGCTAATTATAGCAACGAGGAGGAGGAAAGCCCGGATCTGGAAACGTCCCGATCCAGAAGGAGACGATTTAAGGCCTCAAATATGTCCTTTGGGGAGATGTTGGAGATGGTCGACATCCTGAAGAAGGCCGACTATGATGGAAAGTATGGACCTTACCCCAACCCCAATATCAGAAAGGCCAAGATCATGGCGAAAGTGGTCAAGAGTCTGCACCGGAATTTCGGGGTACGACGATCGAAAACTCAGCTCAGGATGCGGTGGTCGGACCTGAAATTAAGAGAGCCCAAGCAGTACAGAAAGATCCGGAGAGTGCTGCAAAAAAGTAAGTAGTTGTGCTGTGTTCATATTCTTTTTGTCTTTATTACGTTCATGCTGCTCCATATGCTTTTCTTAAGTGTTGTACAGTTTAAAATGGCAACTTTAATGTTCATGGGCCCATTATTCGTTCGTATCAAACATTTTTATTTCGGCCTATAAAACACCATTGTTTAGGCCATATGCATTTGCCAACATTTTTTAGGGTCTACTTGTATGAAAAATATTTGGTTGTGTAGATGGGTTTGTTTTACTAGAATGAAATGCAAACTAGATTCTGTGTAAGGAGAGGGCACTCAGCAGCTGTTTTCACATATGGACACTGGAGCACTAGTGTGGGACACAAGAACACCCTTTTTATTAGGGGGCCCACACAGGTGCTCCAGTGGATACTATAGGGGGTCTCCATCTGTGAAGCTTGTACAAAACAGGTAAAGTATTGAAGCTTGACAAAGGACAATAAAAATGCTACATCTTGGAACTCTGCCAAAATAAACAATTGTACCCCACTTCCAAGCAATGTTTCATCTTTAGATTTTGGCCATCAAATATCTGTGTGCTAATTATACCATTTTTGTTTTACATAGGGGAGAAAAGACTCTGAGGACAACCCTCATCCGAGGAGACCACAGACCCCCCCACCTCTGGAAGAAGGGGAAATACCCCCTACCCAAGCTGAGCAGGAGGAGGAAGAAGATGTGGTGGAAATTGACACCACAACAGGTGAGTGTCTGCGACCACAGACTCAGGTAAAGGATGGATGCCGGCATATTTTTGATACCTGTTTTTGTTTGGTTTCTCTCTTTTTAGGTGATCGTGATGTTGTGAATCCAGATCCTTTCACATCAGAAAGTGCCCAGATCCTGATTGTGGAGATCATGGGGTGTAATTTAGAATTGGAAAACTTCAAGAAAAAAATCAATGATGTTATTCAAAAAAATAACATCATTGATGTTTTGGGGCGAATTTAAAACCCCTCCAAATCACTTTGTTTTTTGTGTGCTACAATCTTAAAAATGTTTTAGCGATGTTTAGAAAAAGCCAAATTTTAAGGATGCACACAGTGTGCCAACATGTGCTATCTGCCATCACGGGAGATCAATGGACGCGTTTTGGGGGTGCAACCCCTTCCTCAATAATAAAGTAGCTGTGCGGAAGGGGTTGCTCCCCCAAAACACGTCTCTTGATCCCCGTGATGGCAGCTAGCACATGTTGACATTTGTAAATTGGTGTGCATCTTCAAAATTTAGCTTTTCAAGGGGTGACTTCACCCCATCTGAACACAATATCAAACACAGTTCCTAAATACTCATGTCTGATATTGCCTTCAAGTTTTACCATATGTGAACTTTGTAAGTTCAAGATTTTTGTCTTTCTTGTTGGTTTTACACATGCCTGTTTTATCTAAAATGGACATTTCTATTTTTGATAATGCCACCTCAAAAATTGTTATACAACAAACATGTTGGTTTGTTTTAAAAACCTTTTCTAAATGCACATGTGATTGTGCAGGTATTAAAAAGATTGTTATCAAGAATGTGTGGATTATTGTCTCAACGCTACAACACTTTTGTGGTGATGTAATTGCTGCTTTCTGTGAAAATGGGGGTTATTTCCTAAGGGCAAATCCTCTTTGCACTACAAGTGCAGTTTCAGTGCAGTTTCAAGTGCACTTGTAGTGCAAAGTATCTACGCCTTTAGTAAATAACACCCAACAGTGCTTTGTATAAGGTTACACAATCACGCCATTTTCAGGACTCCCCACATTGCTGTCAGGGTCAGCTAAAACAAACACAAGCAGTAAATGTCACCAAAGATTAGCTTTTTTTTTTTTTATTTGATAAAGACTTCACAAATTGGCATATTGATGGCCCCCCTACCCGCAAAGAACTCAAGGTATCTTAACCGGACATCACGGGCACTCAGGGAGGGCAAGCCAGGATGGCCACTTTCAAGCGCCGTCAGGGTTGTTTCATGTAGAATTCCGGCCTCATGCCCAACTGAGCCAGCATAGTTGGCAGAATGTTGGCGTAAAAAGTTATGTAGAAGACAGCACGCCAGAATTATATGATTAAGTTTATACTCGGCCACATGGATGGGTGTCAGAAATAGGCGGAACCGGCTGGCCATGATTCCAAATGTGTTCTCCACCACTCTTCTGGCTCTGGCAAGCCGGTAATTAAAAACCCTCTGTTCCGGGGTGAGGGTCCTCATTGGGAATGGCCGCATAAGATGGTCCCCCAGCGCAAATGCTTCATCCGCAACGAAGACGAATTGGAGTCTTTCCACATTGTCTTCTGGAGGTGGCAAGTCCAAGCTGCCATTCTGGAGACACCTGTAAATCTCTGTCTGGGCGATGACTCCACCATCGGACATCCGGCCATTCTTCCCCACGTCCACATACAGGAAGTCGTAATTAGCTGATACCACCGCCAACATCACAATACTATTGAACCCCTTGTAATTATAATAGTACGACCCCGAGTTGGGTGGTGGGAAGATGTGGATGTGTTTCCCATCAATTGCCCCTCCGCAGTTAGGAAAGTCCCACCGCTGGGCAAAGTGGGAGGCCACAGTCTGCCATTCCTGTGATGTGGAAGTAAACTGTTGAGGAAAACAAAAAAAATTACTATTTTTGCACATCCAGATAACATTTATTAAGGGGAATTTTACAACACCAAAGTATAAGGTACACCTATCATATCCCCCCCCCCCCTCTCATGGGCCATTTCTAACATTATAGGGGGGGAATCTTGGACAGGTAACCCTCTCCACTTCATTGAGAGATGAATGCCTAAATAAATAATGGGTATTACTTTGAACAGCCCCTCCTTAGTTACACTATTGGCAGCCCACTGGACAGGTAAGAAGTGTCCTAATACAAAGATATAAATACACACTGTACACATTGGAGCACATTTGGACATTCTGCTATTACCTATCAAGATAATAATAGGATACAAAAACTTTAAACATTACCATTTGAAAGTATACAGGCAGGCCCTTGCACTACATGCTTTAGGGAATTCATCCATAAATCTGACCAACAAAGAGATGGGTATAGTGTGTACGGGGTTTAGCAACCTCACCAGATAGATGATTGAGTATAGATAGAGAATTGGGATCAGCTGACTTAGCAGTTGGGGAAGGGAGGGTTAACAAAAATGATTTGGGGACACCACAAAAAAAGTCTATGGCACTCTGCCTGAATTTAAAGCACAAATCACATTTCAAAACATTTTAGGGGGTGTTTGGGGTAAAGCACTACTATGGAGCTGATAAAATACATTGTTAAGTGACTACATGAGGTGAATATAGGGCAGGAGAGCATGCTGGGGAGGTAAGTGAAGGCAAATATGTATGAAGGACTAAAAAAATAATTACATAAAAATCCAGCATGCATGAGGACAAAGGGAACATTCACAGCATATTACAATCATGGTAATTAGGGAATGAGGAGAGACATACAATATATTAGCAAACATTATATACAATAAAATGTGATATTAAAGGATAAAAATCTTACCTTCATATACTCCTTCTGCAGGACCTGGATGATGGCAGAACAGGTCTCTGGGATAATGATCCCCAGAGCCTGGGGGGAGATGCCTGTCGAGAACTTGAGGTCCTGCAGACTTCTCCCTGTCACCAAGTACTGCAGGGTAGCGACTAGCCTCTGCTCTGCAGTGATGGCTTGCCTCATGCAGGTATCCTGCCTGCTGATATAGGGGGTCAGCAAAGCCAGCAGACGGTGAAAAACGGGGTCCGTCATCCTGAGAAAGTTCCTGAAATCATCAGGATTATTCTCACGGATCTCACGGAGCAAAGGAATATGAGAGAACTGGTCACGCTGAAGCAACCAATTCTTGGTCCATGAACTCCTCCCCACCCTGTTCATGGACTGGACTTGTGTCAAGGTCAGGACCCCAACACCAAGCCCCCGCACAGCACGAACTCTACGAGGAGTACGTATACGCAACATGGCTAGAAAACGGTCGGCTGCTCAGAACGAAGTAACAGAACGCACTGAAAAACAGCAAGGCCTGTGAAGAGCAACCTGAAAAACAGTAACGAACGAACAAGAACACAATGACTAATCAAAGTCACACGTAGCTTGCTTGCATGCACTGAAGAACAGATACAAACCCACAAGCACAAACTGAACAGCAGAAAACGATCTGAAAACCATGAGTCTGAAAAAGCACGAATCGTCTCTCGCCAAACTTTTACTAACATGAGATTAGCAAAAGGAGCCCAAAGGGTGCCTGCCGTGCTTGGTTCTGAACTGGCCTTTTCTAGTCTCGTCGTACGTGGTTGACGTCACAGTGTTCTTGGCGATCGGAAATTCTGACAACTTTGTGCGACCGTGTGTACGCAAAACAAGTTTGAGCCAACATCCGTCGGAAAAAAATCCTAGGATTTTGTTGTCGGAATGTCTGATCAATGTCCGACCGTGTGTACGTGGCATAAGACTATCCCCCTTGATATTACGGCTCCTGTATCTACATAATAGCCGTTGGTTGTTAAGCCCTCTACATATTACTCATATCTACCTATATGAGTCCAGTGTGGATCACACCCCTCTACCTTATCAGTTGGTGAGTGAGTTTTGCCATACCCTTACCATTTGTAACCTGTTTATTAGTAGTCACTGAATCAAGTTTTTTATATCTCCCTTCAGGATCTATTACCAATTCCCAATCAACCACACGTGTGGTATTTATTTACACCATCCGCTTCCTTCTCCCTCCACAGGCTTACTTTATGTTACACATTTTATACATACCTACCTTGTAAGTATATAGTGTACCCTCCCATTTTTTCCTTCTCTTTTCCGCCCCCTTTTCCCCCCTTTCTTCCCGTTCCTACTTTTTCCTTCCTTTCGTCCCCCCCTCCCCCCCCTTCCCCCCTCTTGCCTTCCTACCCCTCTTTTCTCTCTCCCCCATTCCCCCCCTTCTCTCCCCTCTTTTCTTCCCTTTCCCCCTCTCCTCTCTCCCCTTTACTAGTGCTTTTTCCTCCTCCAGTATGTAACTCTTTGGTTTTTATGGTCCGTCTGTGAACCATAAATTTCCCTACCTCGACACTTTTTAGATACAATGATAGTACTATGTTGTGTGTGCCCCCATGGTGACCCTTCTATGCCCCCCTCCTTGATGTCCCATCTCTTATCCCTTTGGCTTGACCAGCACTGACTTTCTTGAATTGTAGTACATTGTTTCTTTTTGTTTCTTTTTGTATTTTGTATGTTATTTTTATGGTATTATATACTAATTACATGCTATGTATTTTGATAGCCACAACACAATTTCTGCTCCTGAAGAAGCATAAATACACGCAAAACATGTTGAGCACTGAGTATTCGTATAATATGAACTAACCGTTCGCTGATCTGCTATCCAACCATCTTCTCGGACCTGTTACTCTGGATGAATATCCTCATGGCCGAGTTATCGCATATATAAATGGTTTTGTATAGCAACTGATCCGCTGAATATCTTGTTACATACATGCGATCTGTGGTTTTTTAATCGATGTCCTATTTATATGTTTTCTCAATAAATTATTTTTGTTATGTATACTTGTTGTTACTGTGCCTGCAAAGTCCAAAGTCCCCCCCTTTTTTTCGTGTTTCACAGTAGTGTAGTCTCTATCCGGGATGTATGTGACAGGGAGACACATATTGTACAATAATCCTGTAAATGACCCCTTCTACTTAAAGATCATATAATCACCTATCCACAATCCTGACAGAATTATGACTTCTGGACAGAGAACCCCACAGCCACACTGTAAGCCATGGATCTCCGAACTATGGCTCTCTAGCTGTTGCGGAACTACACATCCCATAAGGCATTGTAATACATTCACAGACAGTAATCCTGACATTCACAGACATGACTAGGCATGATGGGAATTGTAATTCCTGAACAACTGGAGGGCAAGGGTTGGAGACCCCTGTAGCTTTCATGGCCTGCTTTAAAGTCTTCTACAAATGTTCAGACAAAATCTTATGTATTCCTATTCAGAGGCCATCTATCATTTTAGTCACCTTCTATATCTGTCTAAGTATGCTCAAAAGACCTGGTGACCAGCCAGGAGAGTTTGCAATGGCACAGCCTGTATCCCATGAGCCATATTGTGATCATTGATCATAGACAAGTGCGTATAGGACCATGAGGGTTGGTAATGTTAGTCATTTCAAGATAATTTTATAAAAGTTACTATATGCATTGAAACATTTCAAATGACATCAATATGTTAACGCTTATATGAGAATTTAGTGATTATGTTTAAGTTCTTTATACACATTAAATTCTGATGATAAGATCTTTGTATAATCAACATTAGATTCACCAAACTAAGTAATTTAAAAGCCTACAAAAAGCATCCACCCAATTTGTTTTTGACCAGGCAGGCCCTGATTAGATAAAAATTGGTAAATATGTCACATTAATTAAATGGTTATATTTTGTTTTTTACAATAGGATTAGTTTTTCATTTAGCATAAAATGTCCACTTAATTTACAGTCCTTTAATATTTACACAGCAGCTAAAAGTCAAAAGGGAGCACTGGGGGATGGCCAGTCATGGATCAAGGTGTGGACGAAAATGTAGCGGTTTTACAATTTTTGAGTAATACCTTATAGAATTTTTATGAAATAAAATATTGTCAATGATCCATCAAAAGCATTCTACTTCACAAAAGTTCTCCTTTAGAAATGAAATATTATTAAAGTTACTCTTTGAGGCAGAAAAAAATTGCTCCTAGAAATTTTGACAGATGTTTCATAATCTACCTTTTAATCTAAAATGACGGCATTATTAATGAATATAATGGCAACAATAATTTCTAGTGCATTGTAAAAATGATATATTTTGACCTCTATTCTGACATCATTTTATTCATTCTTCAAAAAAAATCAGTTAGGAGATTGACAATTATCTGTAAGCAGTTTCAGGTTTTATCTTCACTGCTGTGTTTTCTATGTGCCATGAAGTCATGGCTAAGTGTCTAAACAACAAGACAAATTAATCCCCTACAGCAAGAATTCACAAACAAGCTGAAAATAAATATATGCTGTCAGAGAAACAACTAGTACGAAGATCTGTATTCCTCATAAGCATCAACAATTTGCAAGAATATTAATCTACTTTACCTATATCAGTGCCTATGTTTACATTTACTTCCTAGTCCACAAGTTGTAATGCATTCATACATTAGTCAGTATTTCAATGATTGACAGTGTCCATTCAAGGTTTTAGCACAAAGTAAAAAGACTGCACATTTATGCCATTGGTTTCACATATTAAGGGCTGATTTATAAGGCTTCTTGTTATGTTCTGCCGTATTACCTAATACCGTGGCCTGCATTTTTACATGGTACTGGGCTGGTTGCACCTGGTTGCATGTCTCCTGCAACAGAGAACTCCATGTTTGGAGGAGAGCCAGTCACATGGTTTTGACAGACCATGCAACTGGGCTGTCCTTCCATCTTTATTCTTTCTTACATATTCCTATACTTGCAAACAAAGTAAAAAAACAAAAAAAAAAAACAGCATGGGCTTTCCCTCAAAATCACACATGGTGCTTTAGATTTAGTGTGAATTCTAAAAGGGGTGGGGTGGGGGGTGTCTATGCAAAAAATAAAAAAATACAAATAAAATAAGTTTTCCCCAATTTGGGTCTAGCGTGGATTTTAAGTGGGAACTTCATATCAAAATCAAGAAAAAAGCATGGCTGTCCCCCAAAAATCCATGTCTCTTTTCAAAGCATGCAGCCTGGCAGGCCTGGAAAGGGGGTGATGAGAGTGTAGCCCACTCCTGAACCATACCAGACCACATGCCTTCAACACGGTGAAGTACCTTGCTAGGGACAAAGCACCTTGTTCCCATGTTGATGGGGACAAAGGCCTCCTCCCCACAACCCTGGCCTGCTGGCTGTGGGGGTCTGTGGGCAGGGGACTTAACAGAATCTGGAAGCTTTCTTTAACAAGTAGGCACCCAGATACCACCCCCCCTCCCCGTGTGAATGTGTAAGGGGGGCTCTACTCATTCACAAAAAAGTGTAAAGTAAAAACAAAGAACCTATTTTGATCAGTCATTTTAATAAAAAAAAACAAAACAACTTTGATCATGTTGTCATTCATGGATACTGTATGGATGTGTGTGTGTGTATATATGTGTGTGTGTCTGTGTGTATGTATGTATATATATATATATATATATATATATATATATATATATATATATATATATTATATAATATTTTATTTATTTTATAATGGATTTGTCAACACTGTCCGTTTTTTATTTATACTTTTTTTTGTGAATGAGTAGGGGTATGATGTACCCCTACTCATTCAGGTAAAAGTAAATAAAAACACAAACCGTTTTTTGCTTAAAATTTAAAAAAAAATTCTACAATGTAAATTCAGTGTTAATCATGTCATCCAGTGATGCATATCCATGTCAGTCATGATGTCCAGTACCTGCCTAAAGGGAAAAACACACTTGAAAAGGGGTCTGGTATGGATTTTTTTATTTTTTTGAGGATCTCCCTTAAATTTATTCCTGACCTTTTAAGTATCTTTGTTTTTTTGTTTTGCAGGGGGTCCCTCTTGACATAATACCAGATGTATTGAGGATACAGGTATTTTATGTGTTTTGGAGGGAACCTCACAATATTTTTTTTTTATTTTTTTACTTCTGCGGTCAAACATTTATATCTATACCAGACTCTCATCTAGGATAAGGGTCTGGTATAGATGAAGGGAATCCCTGGCTATTTGTTTAAAGCCAGAAGTAAAGTAGCTGAAGCTGTTATTTTCCAACAATTTAAACAGAATTTTTTTTGTTAATCACAGTTTTGTTGCAGTAGGTTGTATACAACATACAGATGTGCCACTTCACAGGTAGGCTCAAGGAATCACCCAGGCATGTTATTTTTTTAATTGGAAAACCAACTTTATTGAGAAAATGTATGCTTGGTACATAAAATAATATAAGCCAACATGGCAAGAACAGTAATACATACATGAGCACATTAAGTTATCCACATGATATAGGGTGAAATATCCACTGTACATGAAGCCAGTACACAGTAAAGAAGAATGGGAAAAGGGGGGAGAGGGGAGAAGAAAATAAAAGATGAACATAACATTTCAAGTACATGTTTCACCATCTTCTAACCATCTGTTCCAGACCTGCTCGTATTTATGAGGGCATCCTCTATGTGCATAAATCAGCTTCTTATATGGGAGAGTGTAATTGATTTCTTTTTTCCAGCACTGGATTGTAGGGGGTAGGGCCTCCATCCAATTACGGGCTATCGCTTTTCTCACCAAGAATAGCGTTTCATGTAAAAAGGTACGGAAGGGTTTGTCAGCGTCTAATTCAGGTAGCAGACCGAGTAGACACATCTTAGGGTCTAGGGTAGCCGGAGAGCCCATCTAATCGTGCAGGAAGCGTATCACTTGTAAGTGTAGGTGATAGAAAGAGCCCGGGGTGTGATCGCATAGTCGGCAACTTGGATTATACATGGGTTTGAAACGTGCTAACCTCTGAGGAGTCAGATATGTCCTAAGTATAATATATAACTGTGTTAGGCGACAGTTTAGGGGAAACTTTTTTTTCACGTCTTCCAAGATCTCATCCCAATCCTCATCCTCAATCATTCCAACGTCTACCTCCCATCTAGTCTTAGCACCATGGGCCAAGGCTATGGAGTTGGGAAGACGGATGGCGGAGTAAAGAGTGGAGATTAGTTTGGCAGGCTCAGCAAATGTGATCATGTCAACTATGGAGGGGACTGTAAGGGATGGGTTAGAGCCAGCAAACTGAGTTTGGCGAAGTTTTAAGTACCTGAAAAGGAGGCGATTGGGAAGTGAGAATTTGTCCTTTTTTCTCAATAAAAAAGAAAAAAAAAAAAAAAACAATAACAGAAATTTTCCATAAATTTTTCATACAAATACAGTCATGTGTATAAAACGTATAAGTTGCATATACATCATTTAACATTTCTTAGAGTCACTTCGCTGCCATAATAGTAGAAATCTAGCTTTAATCTATATACTTACAACAACAAAAAAAAAAGAATGGAGTTATGAGTGAAAGGAAAACAAACAGTAATAATATAATATAGGAATATTTAAGCAGATGAATCGGTGTTCAATGAGTGGATGTATCAAGGGGGAGGTACATCATGAGGAGCTAGAGAACTAATACCGGGATGAAGGTTAGAGTGGTCCCATAGATCCCATATCTTGGAAAATTGCGGGAGGGTATCATGTATTATCGCAGTGAGCCGTTCCATTCTACATATCTGCTCCAATGTTTGTAGGACCTGCGAAAGAGAAGGCTGGGAGGGGGAAAGCCACTTCGAAGGTATAGCCCTTTTTGCAGCAAGCAAAATGAAGGTGGCCAATTTTTGGGCGTGTTTAGGGAGTCTGGGAATCTGCAGACCTAACAGAAAATGGATAGGATCTAATGGAAGAGAAATATTAAACAAATCTTGTATAAAGGTCTGAATGGTTGTCCAGAATGGGCGTATCAGAGGGCAGTCCCAGAAAATGTGGAAATGTGAGTCAATATCATCGCGGCATCTCCAACATATCCGGGGATTTTTGGGATCATATTTATGTAATATCTCAGGGGTTTTATACCAGAAAAGTAATATTTTATAAGCCGTCTCTTTCTGTTCTACACATTGTGACAATTTAGAAATGGTTTCCCAAATCTTTTGCCATTAAGGGAGAGAGATATGACAGGTCAACAACTGGGACCATTTTTGCATGTAGGAATGGGATATGTCCGTAATAGAGATCGTATTATGTAGGAATTTGTAAATGTCAGTAATGAGATGAGACTGGTATGGTCCCTGGGCACAGAGGAGTTCAAACGGGGTAGGTCTATCAAGGCTTAAAGTGGAAGATTTAGAGGCAAAATAGTGTCTAATCTGGAGATAGGAATAAAATAATTGTTTAGGTATCTGATATTTCTTTTGCAGCTCATCAAAGGACAATAATGTGAGAGTAAGGGGATGTACTATATGTCGAAGTTGAAAAATGCCTGCTTGTGTCCAAGGGAGCACTCTATTATATGATAGTATGTAAAAATATCCTAGGATGGACTTCTGCGCTACTATATTGAAACCGTGTGGAAAATAAAATGTAATATTAATAATGTTGATGCTGCAAAATCGAATATAGTGAACACCCTTCACTAAAACTAAGAAAATGCGTCCTAACGGAAATACGTAACCGGAAATACGTAGTGCGGACCGGAAGTGACGTAGCGAGTACCGCTAACACGCTGGTTCCACTGTTGTTTGGCGGTTTGTCGTTTACTTTTATGTAAGCAGTTATATTATTTTAATAAATTCCTTGGCTTAACATTATTACACTATTGGAGTCCTTTGCTTTTAACTACCCCTATATGGAGCCCATCTATCGGAGGAAGTGTCTTCTCCCCTAAGACGGATTAGGACACCAACACTAAAACTGGACCAGAACAAGCACAGACCCACTGAATGCACACAGGCACTTTTATTGTGTCATTGAGGTAAGAGTTCTGGGAGCCCCCTAGTGGGTATCCATTGCCACGAACAGTCACCAGATCACCCAGCAACGCATGTTCACTTTATCAGTCGCAGTTTATGTATGTTTTTGTATGCGATTTATGTGATTGAACAGCACTTAGTCACTTTGATTCACGTTTTTATGTTTTATGTTTTTCTTATTATTGAAGGACATTCACTTTTGATTCACATCTTTATTTACTGTGGTTCCATACTGGGAGAAATTTTATTAGGTGTGCAGTTTTCATGCATTAGCACTATGTATTGAGTAATTGCTGCGCAGAATCACTTACACAATTTATCACGATTGTGCATTTTCTTACTATTATATGATAGGCTGTCAGGAATATCAGGGTTGAACAGCACATTTAACAACGGGGGACACGGGGATGCTAAAGAGAACTGACGGGAGCATTTCTTCCATATGTCAAGGGTAAATAACATTGGACCCAAACATATGTTTCTAAGTTGGCACATGGAAGAGTCTAAATCTGCCCAGATCATGGCACAAGGGTGTACTGGTTTAGTGATGCTCATTTCAATCTCTGCCCATATGTTAGGTACCAATCTGGAGGACCAAGTGATAATTGTTTTAAGGTGTGTAGCAAAATAATACTTGATGGGATCTGGGGCTCCCAGCCCGCCTCTTGACTTGATGGCACAAATTACTGAGCTAGCTATCTTATGTGTTTTAAAATGCCAGATGAAATTAAGGAATGTTCTCTGTATGGCTTTAACCACTTCAGCCCCGGAAGGATTTACCCCCTTCCTGACCAGAGCACTTTTTACAATTTGGCACTGCGTCGCTTTAACTGCTAATTGCGCGGTCATGCAATGCTGTACCCAAATGAAATTTGCGTCCTTTTCTTCCCACAAATAGAGCTTTCTTTTGATGGTATTTGATCACCTCTGCCGTGTTTATTTTTTGCGCTATACACAGAAAAAGACCGAAAATTTTGAAAAAATGATATTTTCTACTTTTTGTTATAAAAAAAATCCAATAAACTCAATTTTAGTCATACATTTAGGCCAAAATGTATTCAGCCACATGTCTTTGGTAAAAAAAATGTCAATAAGTGTATATTTATTGGTTTGCGCAAAAGTTATAGCGTCTACAAACTAGGGTACATTTTCTGGAATTTACACAGCCTTTAATTTATAACTGCCTATGTCATTTCTTGAGGTGCTAAAATGGCAGGGCAGTACAAAACCCCCACAAATGACCCCATTTTGGAAAGTAGACACAAAAAGGAAATTGCTGAGAGGCATGTTGAGCCCATTGAATATACATTTTTTTTTGTCCCAAGTGATTGAATAATGACAAAAAAAAAAAAATTACAAAAAGTTGTCACTAAATGATATATTGCTCAAACATGCCATGGGAATATGTGAAATTACACCCCAAAATACATTCTGTTGCTTCTCCTGAGTATGGGGATACCACATGTGTGGGACTTTTTGGGAGCCTAGCCGCGCACGGGACCCCGAAAACCAAGCACCGCCTTCAGGCTTTCTAAGGGCGTAAATTTTTGATTTCACTCTTCACTGCCTATCACAGTTTCGGAGGCCATGGAAGGCCCAGGTGGCACAAACCCCCCCAAATGACCCCATTTTGGAAAGTAGACACCTCAAACTATTTGCTGAGAGGCATGGTGAGTATTTTGCAGCTCTCATTTGTTTTTGAAATAGAAGAAAGACAAGAAAAAAACATTTTTTTTTTCTTTTTTCAATTTTCAAAACTTTGTGACAAAAAGTGAGGTCTGCAAAATACTCACTATACCTCTCAGGGGCAAAACGCAGGTGATAGCAGGTATCTGGGCTGATCCCGCTAACACTGCATTTTTGGGAACCCTAAACTGCTGGGGACGCTAGCATAGATCTGATCGGATCAGATATTGATCCGTTCAGATACTATACCACTAAGAGAGGTGTATGCTGCGTGCGTGGGTGTTAGCGGTACTGGCGCTAACCTGATGCTGCTTGGGGCTGGTGCTTGCCAGTTCACCAAAACGCTACCAAAAAAACTGTTAGCGATCACAGGGATCAGGCCTGACTCTGCGAACGCTGCAGTTATGCGTTTAGTGTTTTGTACGTGACAGTGATCGATCGATACTGCACTTGGCTGGGCTGGGCCGGGTGGAGGGGCAAAACGCAGGTGCTAGCAGGTATCTGGGCTGATCCCGCTAACACTGCATTTTTGGGAACCCTAAACTGCTGGGGACGCTAGTATAGATCTAATCAGATCAGATATTGATCCGTACGGATACTATACCACTAAGGGAGGCATATGCTGCGTGCGTGGGTGTTAGCGGTACTGGCACTAATCTGACGCTGCCTGGGGAGATGCATATCACCGCCGGGCGATCAGGGGGCTAAACCTTTATTCGGTAATAAACGGCGGGTGCCCTGACGCTAGAAAAAATAAACGAACTAGCCAGCGTCACCCGTAGCGGTTATACGGTGATCAGTGGTGAAAGGGTTAACTAGGGGGCAATCAAGGGGTTAAAACCTTTATTAGGTAGTACATGGGGGTCCCTGTTGCTATAAAATGCTGACGGCGAACCTAAATATTTACGTCCCTAACTAGCGTCACCAGTGACACTAATACAGCGATTAGAAAAATGATCGCTTAGCGACACTGGCAACCGGGGGTGATCAAGGGGTTAAAACTTTATTGGGGGGTTAGGGGGTATCCTAGACCTAAAGGGGGCTAACACTCACTGTCCCACCACACTAACTGTCACAAACTGACACCATGCAGTAATCAGAAAAAAAAAAAAAACTGCTTGGTGTCAGTGTGACAGGGCGGGGGGAGGGGTGATTGGGGGGTGATCGGGGGTGTAAAGTATGCCTGGCATGTTCTACTGTAAGTGTATGTGTTGTGCAACTCACTCAGATGTCTTCTCTCCTCTGCGCCGGAACGGAAACTGCCGAGCCGAGGAGAGATGACATCACATCCTCTGCCTGTGTGTACTACACACAGGCAGGGGAGGATTCTCATTGGCTGGGAGCGATCGCGAGGGGGGGGCCACAAATGGATGGCCTCCCCCTCATCACTGAACGCTCCCAGACCAAAGCCGACCGCCTCGGGCACCGGGGGGGTCCGATCGGACCCCCCGCCCGTGGGAATGCAATCGCGTACAAGGTACGTGATTTTGCCTGCCCGTGCCATTCTGCTGACGTATATCAGCGTGAGGCGGTCGGCAAGTGGTTAAGTTGTGACATGGGAACGGATACCGGGAGTGTGTCAAATAGATAAAGGAGTCTTGGCATTATAGACATCTTTAGGACATTGATGTGACCCAAGAGGGAAATAGGATATATCCCACTTTCGCAGGAGTTGGTCAGTGTCTCGAAAGAGTGGGGGATAATTAGCGTGATATAAAGTTGAATAAGAGGAGGTTATATTTACACCTAGGTACTTAAGGGAGTCTGAACACCAATGAAAAGAGTAATTTTGTTTGAGACCGATGAGATCTAGAGGCTGGATGTGTAATGGTAGAGCTTCTGTTTTACTTGTGTTGATTTTATACCCAGATATGGAGCTGAAGTCTTTCAGCAGGGCTATAAGATTAGGAAGAGAGATATGAGGTCTGGTTAAAGTTAAGAGGACATCATCTGCAAATAGGGATAGTTTATATTCCCTGTGGCGTAATGATACTCCTGTTATATCAGGGTTTATACGAATAGCTGCAGCTAATGGTTCTAGGCAGAGAATGAAAAGGAGGGGAGATAAAGGGCAGCCCTGTCTGGTTCCATTACTTAACGAAAAGGGTGATGATAAATAAGAAGCTAATTGAACTTGGGATGAAGGATTTGAATAAAGGGCATTTAGGGCAGCTATGAAGGGGCCTTCAAAACCATAGTTGGAGAGGGTAGCAAACATATATGGCCAACTAAGCTGGTCGAAGGCTTTTTGTGCATCTAAACTTAAGATTATGGCTGGACGAGAGGTCTTGTTTAATAGATCAATGAGGTTGATTGTACGTCTCGTATTATCTCCTGCATGTCTGGCTCTTACAAAGCCTACCTGATCTTTATGTATGAGTCTAGGGAGTATGTGAGATAACCTGTTAGCTAATACTTTCGTGAATATCTTGTTATCTGAATTAAGTAATGCAATGGGTCAGTAGTTATCAGGAAGGGAAGGGTCCTTACCAGGTTTTGGAATCACGGAAATATGGGTATTAAGAAATTGTGGGTGTGGAATAGTCCCTCTGAATAGTGAAGCATATAGAGAGATCATATGGGGGCTAAGAATAGGTTGGAAGGTTTTGTAATAAGAATAGGGTAGGCCATCTGGACCAGGGGCTTTCTGGGTGGGGAGATGTTTAACCACCTCTTCCAACTCTTCGGGTGTAATTAAAAAGTTTGGGAAGTCGTAGGCGTTTAAAAAATAGATGAATTTCTCTTGCGTGAAACTATAGTTAGGGTCTAATTGTAAACAATTATATAATTGTTGATAGAATTTTCCAAAAAGTTTAGACATAGTAAGGGGGCAGTAGGTGGGAGTTCCGTTAGTTTGCCTGAGAAAAGCAGGGAAAGTGTGGAAAGGGCGTGGTTTCAGTTTGTTTACTAACATTTTATGGGGTTTATTAGAGTATTCGTAGAATTTCTGCTTAGACCATAAAAGAGATTTATTTATTTTGCTCATCGTTAGGGATCTAAGTTGATTTCGTAATGACACTACAGCCCAGAGTCCAGCCACCGTGGGGGAGGTTAACAATAGTTTCTCAGCCGATCGGCGTTTAGACATAATAAATGAGTGTTGGAAAGCTGCATCTTTTTTAAGACGGGAGCCTATAGCTATACACTGCCCTCGAAAAACGGCTTTATGTGCCTCCCACAACGTGGAGGACTCCGAGATTGTGCCCACGTTAAGTTGAAAATATTCCGTCAAGCCCTTAGACAGGAGGTCTCTAGGTTCAGGTGTGCGCGAAACGTCTCATTTAGTCTCCAATGGCATGTTTTAGGGGAGGCAGAGGAGAGGTGAATGTCAAGATGGACAGAGGAATGGTCCGACCATGTTATGGGGTTGATCTCTGAAGAAACCGTTGAGGTCAGGAGAGGCGTAGAAATGAAAAAATGATCTAGTCTAGAATAAAGTTTGTGGGGATGTTAATAAAACGTGTATTGTTTGTGAGTGGGGTGTTTGATTCTCTAAATATCCAATAGATTTTTAGCTCTCATTAGTTTACGAAATGATTTGGAGATGCAGTTAGCTGTAGGAGGTGTAATTGATGAAAATAATGCATGTCTATCTCTGTCAGGGGATATAGTTATGTTAAAGTCTCCTCCGATTACCATAAAGGGTTGAGAGTATTTATCTATAGTGTCAAACATGGAGGATAAGAAACGAATCTGACCAGAGTTGGGAGCGTACACATTGACAATTGTAAGGGATTTAGTAAGAAAAGAGCAGTCAAGGACAATAACTCTGCCCTGGGGGTCCAAATAAGAAGATTTAACTCGTAAAGGGCATAATCGATTAATCAAAATTGCTACGCCTGCTTTTCCAGATGGATCAGAGGCTAGAAAGGATATCGGGAAATGCTTGCTAGCGAATTTGAGGGATCCCCCAGGGCTGAAATGAGTCTCCTGAACTAAAATTATGTCTGCTTTGGAAGCTTTAAACTCCTTCAAAGCCATCCATCTTTTTTGAATGGAGTTTAAACCTTTAACATTATAGGTCAAAAATTTCAGAGCCATAATAACCTAGAAAGAAGAAGAAGCGTTAGACATTTTAGATAGTGTGCAATATGGGAAAGGTTGTCTAGAACATTATAAATGAAATACACAGCGGGTATTTTAGGAACCCGTAAATCTATGGCAACAAATTAACTGAGTGATATTGACTCTATGAAGATCAACCGTTCCAGGTTAAGAAAAAGAAAAACAACCTGAAAACGAGAGCAACACGAAAAATTAAAAATAAAGAAAATAAAAGTCAAAAGAAAAAAAAAACTCAAAATCCGTCAAATGGAAACCTGGAAGGCCAAATGCCACCAGGAAGCCCAGATCTGAGCCATGGGTCAGGAGGAAGAGCATGGGAGCCTCCGAATGTATGGACCAGGGGGTCTCCCGCCATTCTCTAAAGCAGAAATTGCCCGGGATCCAAAAACAAATTTGAAAACTTTGAACAAACCTTTAAACCAGGGCAGCTGTAGTATAACAATCCATGCGCCCCTCAGGTCAGGGGGTGTAGGAATTCAACAGATGTTGATCTCTCAACAAAGAAAACACAGTGACTGGAGACCAAAAAAATTGGTGTATTTAGCCTTAGCCAATGAAAAAGGGTGTTCAGATAGGAAATCTTGAGGCATGGCGCTTCTGAGGTGTGAAGTTAGACTTGGCTGATTTCTGTCTCACCGGGGTCCAAATGCGGCTCGGGGCCATCGGTGGTTTAGGAGTAGTTGGAAGGGGCGGAGGATCCCCATCAGGAATGGGTGGTAAGCCCAAGTCACGCAGAAAAGTGTCGCTTTCCTGTAGATCTCGTAAAGAGAATTGTACACCATCTCGAGATGCAGAGAAGTGAAAGGGGAAGCCCCATCGGTATGTTACTTTGTGGGATTGAAGATGCAAGGTTAGAGGACGAAGATTTCTCCTTCTAGCTAGAGTAATGGGTGAAAGATCGTTAAAGATTTGAATCTTGGATCCTTGGAATTCAAATCTGGATTGATTACGGGTTGCCAGGATTAGAGCTTCCGTGCTATCATAGTAATGGAACCGAACGATCACATCCCTAGGGTTGGCCCCTGCTGGAGGTTTAGGGGCTAGTCACCTGTAAGGTCTATCCAGTCGCCAGTCTATGTCAGGGATGTTGGGGGCAGCCTTATTGAAAAGGTGTAAAAGGTATGTACGTAGATCTCCATCTTCCACAGCCTCTGGAATACCCCTAAATCTCAGATTTTGTCTGCGTTCTCGGTTTTCTAGGTCCTCCCGTTGGGCCTGTAGCTGAGTGATTTGTATTTTTTATGGCAGCATTGTCTTCTTCCAGCACCGGTACATAATGTACCATCTCATCAAATTTATATTCCAGGGAGTCAGTGCGTTCTCCCAGTTGGTCAACCTCTCCTCTTAATTCTTTGGCTAATTTTCCAACTTTTTGTGTAATATTGTGAGTAATAGCCTGAAGCAAGGTGCGTAGTTTAACGTCTAAAACTTCCGCTGTCAGCGGTGTGGAAAGTCCTGATGTAGGAGTGGGAGCATTGTCAAAAAGAGTACTTGTGTTAAGTTCTGGTTGCTCTGAAGTGGTCTGTGAGTTTTCGGGAGTTTCTGAAGCAGTGGATGACGGTCTATTTGAAAAGCGATCCATTGTCAAAGAAGATTGAGGTTTAAGGGTTGCGGAATAGATGCGTCTTTGGTCCCCAATTTTGCCCATGCGTTGCACGACTATTTGATAAAGCTGGTGGATTGCCCCCCGTGTATATTGAAGCTGTAGACTTGTTAGCGGGGGTCTTAGAGAAATGGCTAGAGACTGGGCCCCATTCCTATATGCCTGTCATGTTCGGAGGCTTTACATGTCTAACATTGTATTCTTTGAGATCATGCACAGAAAGCTAGTAGCATAAAATCTAATTAGATGAGCAATTGTGAGAGGTGGGGGGGCTGTCCCTTTAATTCTGAAAACAATGCAGCAGAGAGTGTGTTGCAGGACTGACGGGTATCTAAGACCTGTGTAATTTGTTGTGAGAATAAATAAAAGTTCAGATGAAATGTCCCTTTTATGAGGATTAGAAGCGATCTTGCAATAGAAACAGTGAAGGTGTGTGAGATTGGGTGTCTCTGGAGCAGCAAGATGGCCGCCGTCTTCCAAAGGTAGGCCGAAGCCGCGGTCTTTCCTAAGGGGTGGCCTCCGGATAAGGGAACTTTGCTGTTTTTGGCCCCAGAAACCTTTTTTGAAGGCAGAGACCAGGCTTCCAAAGGTTGAACACCCCCGGGGAACTTAGCTGTGAGAGGGGGTGTGTGGAGCAGTACTCACTGTGTCCTGGGAGAGTGGGCGGAATCTAGTCCGTAGGCCGCTACAGTGCAGAAGGCCACAAAATTCCGGTAGTGACCGTCGGGGAACCCCGGGTGACCTCCCCGGGCCAAAAGTCCGCTCCGTGTGCCCTCTGGATGTGAGATGGCAATGTGGTGAGTGTTGAGTGCCCGTCCGCTCTACGAATCTCAGGCTCAGGCTTCAGGGATCGCCAGCGATCAATAGGCCACAAGATGGTGGACGGCCTCGGCCGTGTGAAGATGATCGCGGCCCAAAAGCGGATCCAGCCGGTCAAATTAGAAAATAATCCTCGGATTCAAAGCAGAAGATGTCCGGGAACAGATGTATGTGGTTTCTGGCTGTGATAAGGCGAGGAAAGGCAGCAGATGGGGATAGATTAGTGCTGGGTATAGGGAGCTCAGCACTAGCACGTCTCTCCAGCTACATGTCCAGACACGCCCCCCGAGAATTCGTCTTTTAACATTTGGAATGTTTTAAGTCCCGTAGTGGTCATGATCTGGTGTATATACAAGATCCGGTTACGTATCCAAACCGCGGGGTCTGGGATAGACAACAGCTCAGGCAGGCGTGCGTTGAACCAAAGGGGGGTGTGGGAATGAACCTGTAGAGTCCTGAGTTTTTGTAGTGCCAACCACCACACCCTCCGATGATGTGTCAACATTCCTGCTTTGTGTTGGGGGGTATGTCCTGTCGATGGGGCCCTTAGGACTTATTGAAGTGGGGTGTGAGCTGGGATATCAGGGTGTTCAGAGTAGTAGCTGGTATCTTGGTAGCTCGTTCTTGTCAAAATGATAGAAGTGAGACAGTTGGGAGGCAAGATAATAGTCCAGAAAATCTGGAAGAGCAACTCCTCCCAATGTCACTGGGTTCTTAAGTATTCTCCAAGATAATTTGTGTCTGTTGTGTCCCCATATAAACGAATTAAGACTCAATTGTTTTGAAAATTTTTTTTATATACAGGGGAGCGTGCCACACCAGATAGAGTATTTTTGAGAGAAATATCATTTTGACTAGACTGATGCTTCCCATGACACCCAGGGGTAGTCGAGCCCAATTTTGTGTCTTAGTCTTGATCAGGGTGTACAGGGATTCAATATTCAAGAGTGCGTAGTCTGTAAGCAATCTAGTAACTTGCACTCCGAGGTACTTAATTACAGAGACCCTGGGGAGCGTCAGGGGGGGGGATGTGAGTGAGGGGGGGAAATGGTCAATCGAAAGGTTCTGAGATGTAGACCAATTGATGCTTAGGCCCGAGTGACTACCAATATGCTCTATGGAGTGGAGGGCTGCAGCGAGGGAGGGACCCGAGTCGGGCAAGTAGAGGAGCATATCGTCTGCGTACATCCCAATCTTTTCTTCCAGATTCCCTATCTTGAGGCCTCGAATATTGGTGTCCGCACGAATCATGATGGCCAATGGCTCCACAGCCAATGCATACAGCATGGGGGAAAGGGGGCAGCCTTGTCGGGTCCCTCTCTCCAGCGGGAATTGATCAGAGAGCCAGCCATTTACAAGCACCTTGGCCTTCGGGGATTGTTACAGGAGCTGAACCCAGCGAATAAAGTTGGGGCCAAGTCCAAATCTCGAGAGGCACTCCCATAGGTAGTTCCACTCCACTGAATCGAAAGCCTTGGCGGCATCTAGAGCCACCACGACCCTCGAGCCAACTTCATCATGGGAGCCCTGGATAGTCATAAATAGCATAGCAGGACAGGATGCAGACGTGAGACATCTGATGGGAGGGGCCCGAAGGTGGCGCTGGAGTGGAGGACGGAGGCGAGCAGGACGGAGCTGGTCAGGGTGCATGGGGCGAGCGGCGAGGAGAGAGACTGCTGCCGCCTCGCACTGTGTGACCGAGAGGACGCTGCTGGCATCTGTCACCTCCAGCAACGGAGAAGAGAAATGGATCCCCATGTGGAGTGTTCAGTGGGGGAGAGAGACTGGTGAATGGAGCTCCGGAGCAGGGAGAGTGATGGGAGAGCCAGCATAAGACTTTCTATGTGTCAGCGTCTCACAACAGAGCCCGTGTATCTATGAAAATAAAGTCTATGAACAGCGGCATTCCCCCGGGCCCATCCCGCTCTGGATTTGGCTGTGAACAGAACAAGTGGAAATATCATAGCATAATGTAAAACAAGGAATTGGTGAGTTAAAGCACAGAAGAAGATCACCTCCTCAGGTATGATTTTTTGACTTGATGAACTGTTTAATGACAAATGATATGGCCCGGAGAGGTTTGATGTTAAAATAAAGGAGGAGGAAGGAAAGGAAAAGGTCATATAAGGGAATGTCCATAAATCCCGGTAATTAATTGCTTAATTTCAAAAAGTATCATCATGAAGGAGGTGGGGAGCCCACAGAAAGGGATATCGGAATCGTAAAGGTATAGAGGCGCTGTTTAGTGCCTCCCCCCGATTAGACGGAAACTACTTACAGCTTAGTAGTTCTAGCAGAAAGTGCTATACGGAGCAGCAAGGGTTGAAGATTGGGTGGAAGGCGGGTATGCGACTGCTGTTTAGGATTTGATATATCTAAAGCAAGTCCAGGTGAAGCATGAGAGGACGCAATCAGAAAACAGCTGAACCCAAGACCCCCAGGGAGAGCCTCAATACGAGTACAATACATAAGTACCTCAATGAAGTGAGCGCCAAAAGTCCGGCTGCTGACATGAAACAAGCAGGAACGAAAGATAAAAAAACGCAGTTGAAACAAAAAGGGGGAAAGGGGGAGACGTCCAGAGAAGATATGGAGCAAGAGGGCGCTGGTGTTGTGAGCGATTCAGAGGAGCTAAGAAACGCTATATCCTTTATAAGTAAAACAGAGATGACAGAAATGTTAACTAAGCTGGAAAATGTGATTAAATCAGAAATTTTAAGTGTGCGGTCGGACATGAGTCATCTGCTGCATAGAGTGGAAGAAATAGAAGAAGTCACGGATTCCCAGGTGAAAGAGATACAGGATTTAAAAGAGCACGTGAAGAAAATGCAAGATGATAACCGTTTATTGATTTACAAACTAGAAGAACAAGAAAATCAAAGTCGAAGACAAAATCTACGTATAAGAGACCTCCCTGAACAACAGAATGAGGACTTAAGGAATAAGCTGCAGAAATTTTTCAACCCGATCCTGGGAAGAAGGGAAGATGAGGTCCTGAGGATTGATAGGGTCCACAGGATCAGAAAACCTCCAAATATTAGGCAAGATATCCCAAGAGATGTAATAGTTAAATTCCACTCATATAAAGACAAGGAGAAGATATGGACCAATCTCAGAGGGGCTCCCCCCCTTAGCTTCGATAACAAAGAGTTAAAAATCTTTTCAAATTTATCAGCGGGAACATTAGCAAGAAGAAGGCAATTAAAACCCCTGCTGGACCAACTGAAGAGGGCTAACCTAAAATATAGCTGGAGGTTTCCAAAATCCCTATTATTGACAAAAGAAGGTAGAACACATAAAATGAAGTTTCTGGAGGAAATGCGGGACTTTTGTGGAAATCTGGGGATCACCCCACCAGAAGCGCCTATATGAGGAAAATGGAAAAGAGATAAGAGGGCAAGAAGAAGAGAAGGATAGAGGACTCTTCCTTGGAGGACTCTTTTTTTTTTTTTTTTTTTTTTTCTTTCCCTTCCTTCTCCTTGCCCCCCACTTTTTGGGTGCGAATGGAGGGAGAGACTGTAGACTGAGACTTGTGTTTATTATCTGAGCCGGGTGGGGAGGGGGGGTGGGGTAAAGGAATATGGGATAACAGCAACATAAAAGGCTCAGGGCTGGAGGGGATATGGAGGAGATCTATGACCCGACGGGACTGTGCGCCGAGGCCCCGCTAGCCCACTTCCCTGTCATATAGGGTGACATGGAGGTGGGCACCGGTGGGCACCGGTGGCCATCGAAAGAGTGTCACCCCTGGGAAAGTGGTTCGCGATATGAGATCCAGATGCGCAAGCTGATGGCTGGTAGGGCCGGGAGGGGAGGGAGGGGGAGGTGGGGAGGGGGGATGTAAACTGCAGAGTGGGAGTACACAGAGGTCAGCTGAGAAAGAGGGATGAAATACATGTATGCTTGAGTTAAAATTATTGTCCTACAATGTTAAGGGTCTGAACTCCCCAGGAAAAAGACATAAGATCCTCAAGGAGCTCCAGCATTACAGAGCGGATGTAGTATTCCTCCAGGAAACACACTTGACCCAGGGATCAAATATAAAATTATATTCTCCATGATTCCCCACCTGGTATTATAGAGATGCACCAATAAGGAGATCCAAGGGTGTGGCAATAGGGTTTTCTGGCTCCGTGAAATTCTCAGAAGTGGGGAGATTGACGGACCCAGAGGACCGATTCTTATTTCTTAAGGGTATGCTAGATAAGAAAAAGCTCACATTGGTGAACGTTTACTGCCCTAATAAAAACCCGACTGTATTTTTAAGGGGGATGCTTTCCAAACAGGCGGAATTTAGGGAGGGAGAGGTGGTGTTGGCGGGGGACTTTAACTTCTGTCTGGACCCCGATCACGATAGTACGTCCCGGGCACAGGGGACAAGTAAGGCTCAATTGAGTATGATTAAAAAATGGCTACAGGACAACCACTTAATAGATGTGTGGTGGTTGCAACACTTAAGAACCAATGATTATACCTTTTTTCTCCCCTGTGCACGGGACGTACTCGAGGCTGGATTATATAATGCTGGATCACAGTTTGATGGATCTTGTTGAGGAGTCCAGAATAGAGGTCACTTCCTTATCAGACCACGCGCCAGTTACATTAAGGATCAGGCTTACAGAAACACAAAGACAGTCATATTCATGGAAGCTAAATGAAAATTTATTCTTGGACCCCAAAGTGTTAGAAAAGATTAAGGATGAAATAGAATTCTTTTTCAGAGTCAACGATACAGGAGGAATTTCACCGGCGGTGCTATGGGAGGCGCATAAAGCATATATAAGAGGGGTGTTGATTTCCATAGGGGCCGGGTTGAAAAGAAAAAGAAGAGAGGAGAGGGAAAAACTCATTGAGGAAATCCAGATACTAGAACAGGGTCACAAAAAATCAAAAGGCCAATGCCATGACAGCTACCGACAGTTAGTTGCAAAAAAGAGAAGAGCTGAGAGACCGCATGGAACAAGACTCAAAAAGGGCCCTTAATAAATTATTAAAGGATAGATACGTCTGGGGTAATAAAACAAGTAAACATCTGGCAAGGATACTGAGGAAGAAAAGGGAGAGGAATTATATTATGAAAATACAAAATAAAAAAGGAGAAATAGTAGGTTCAAGTAAAGGAATAGCGGAAGAGTTCAGAAAGTATTATAAAGATCTATACTCCATCAGACAAAAGGGACTAGGAGAAAGTACAAAGGAGGAGAAGATGGAAGAATTTCTAAAGGAGGCAGAGGTGGTAAAGTTATCTGAAGAGGAGAGAGATCTCCTCGACAGACCAATAGAAGAGGCGGAAATACTTGCGGCTCTAAAGAGTATTCCCAAGGGGAAAAGCCCTGGCCCCAGTGGATTCACCTCACTCTATCTGGTAAAATTTAAACAGATTTTAGTACCCAGATTAAGCCATTATTGGAATAAACTGGGTCCGGACTGCACAATGGGGGGGGATGCCCTAGTAGCGGCCATAACAGTAATTCATAAAGAAGACAAAAATAGGGATGGGTGGAAGGCGCGTGATCAGACGCTTACATCAAGAAATGTATGGTTTATTTATGTAAAAGAATACAGACATATAGTCATATAGATATAAAATCATACAAATACTACATAATATTATAAAAAAAAAGGAAAAACAGGTAACAAAATAAGTACTAGGAAGTTAAAATTGGGGTGTGCCCATATTGAGGCAGGTATTTAAGAAAGGCTGATGCGTTTCGAGGAAAACCTCTTCATCAGAGCCAGGAGAACTGGAGCATAGTCTGTATGGGCCGGTAGGCCGACATGTGTACATGGGGAGAGGTGGTGTTGCTAGTAGGAGGATGTGTCCTGTGATGGACAATTGATTATTCCAAGTTCCATACCTAGGTGTTCTAGATGGGGTATAAATAAGAACAATATATACCGTACACTACAGACTGGAGACGTAAGATAAGTTTACATTGAAAAATGCATTCATAAAATGATAAAAAGTATATAATATAAATATATTAGAAATAAAAATTACCATATCAGTACAAAAAATTAATGATAGGTAGTGGGATTTTGAAGCACAGAACATGAGATTGTAGTCTAAATACATACAAATGAAAAAATCTACGCATACATAAGTGTACACACACATACTCGTGTACACATACATGCATATACATACACGTGCATAATACAAACGCATGTAAATGCAAAAAAAAAAAAAAAAACCTATATGCATATGAGAGGGGGGGGGGGGGGGCGATGGTAAATGAAGTAAAAAGTGCACTGAGACACATTGAGAGATATTGTCTCTCCGCATGGTAAAAACGGTTGTGCTTTTGTCCAAAGGATGCATGCGTGTAAAAACTCTGCCAGCACGTAAAACGCTGTGCTGGAACAGATATGTGGAGGTATGCCCCTATTCACTGAAAGCACAAATGGGGGCACAAAGATGGCCATGTGGTTTGTGCAAAAACAGAAATGTGTTCATTCAAATGGAAATCCACAAAAATATATATAAAAATGCATATATCAAATGTACATAAAAATCTAAAACGCATATGCATATATATATACATAGATAAAGAAACAATATGCACAAAATAAATATATGTATATATTCACATAAATCTGTACACATATATATACACATACACACATATGCACACATATATATATATATACATGCACACATATACATGTCCACATGCATACACACACATGTGGAGACCACCCCTACACAGCATGTATTGTGCCTATGTAGAACCAGTGTCATGGCGGTAGGGTGGGAATGTGTAGTTGGTGCAACGCAATAGCGGAGAGTGGCGGGAGTGGATACGTTAGGGGGATAATCTGGTGTTGGTTACCAAATATTGGAGGTGGCAGACAGGTGGGCTGATGACAGAACGCACCTACCTATGGATGTAAATAGATTGTATTTTCTTTTTGCGGTGCTGTTAGGCTGTCAGATGTGCCTGTAGTGAAACATAAGTTGAGCAGGGAAAGTAAGCAAGCTCTTATGGACACTGCTAGGTTTAACAGGATAAGGAAGTTACAAAGACCATTGTGGCTAACCTGTCTCAGGAGAAGTGTGTAAACACAGCTGCAGACTGTAGAGATCCTTTGGAGTGGAGAGCCGTGTGATCCTGTCAGCAGAAGGGGGGGGGGAGGAGGGAGGAGGTGTCCTTGAGGCAGCTGATGCCTGGATAGAAAGTGTCTTGCTGCCTAGGGATAGGAAAGGTTTTGTGATGAGGTTGTGCTGGGGGTTTAAAAGACTCTGGGGGGCGGGTCCGAGGGCATAAATGAAAAGGCTATTATTGAATCCAATTAAGCCATATAAAGTAATGTGATATGAAAAGTGTGACTATGATTTGAATAGTGAACTGGAGGCACCCTGCGCAGAACATACACACACACACACACACACATATATATACATATACATATATACACACATATACATAAACATACATATACACACATACACACACAGGTTTATATGGGTTGTATAACTGCAGAAGTGAATAATATGAGGAGAAATGGTGTACATGAAACTGCGGGGACAGGAGTGGGTATACAGGGTTTACCGTATGGTGGAATGATGGTGATGATATGAAGGGGATCACAGGTAATAAGGGGGGGGGCAAAGCATGATGGTGATATTCTGTATCTAGATGGCCCCGTGGATATCTAGATCTTCATTCATTCCATCGGGAACCAATGACCCAAGAGTGAAAATCCAGAATGATTCTTGTTTACAGAGTCTTCTGAATCTCCTCCCATTGTCAGCGTCTTTTTTGATAGCTTCAATGCCAAACACTTTGATGCCTGTTGGATTGCTGTTATGACATTCTCTGAAATGCCTAGGTAATAGCTGTGGTATTTTTTATTTTTACTCTGATGGTACGTGTTACTATTGATTATGCTGCATTTGTGTTCGCTAAATCTTGTCCTGAGTGGACGTATTGTGCGCCCAACATACAGAAGACCGCATGGACAGATAAGACCATAGACTACATAGGAGGTACCGCAATTGATGAACTGTTTGATTTTGTGGTACTGGCCGTCGGACCCCATGATTTCTTTTTTGGGGTGTGCCATGAAGGCACAGGCTCCACAGTTTTTGGTTCCACACTTGTAGTTGCCTTTCTGGTCGAAGATGGATGCCCAGTTGCCAGTGGGGGTCTTGGTTTGGTTCTGAGGTTTTCGTACTCTACTTGGAGCTATTAGGCTTCTAAGATCTTTGGATTTTCGAAACACAACTACTGGTTTGGGTGGTAGAACTGGATTGAGGATGGGATCCTGCTTGAGAATGTTCCAATTTTTCTCAATGGCTCTCTGTATGTCGAATGCTTTGGTGTTATATTGTGTACTGAATCTGATGGGGTTGGAGATATTGCTGTCGGTGGTCCTTTTATTGCCGCTTGTTTTGTTAGCCTCCATTGCCATAGTGACAGAGGGATGTTCGTCATACTGGGTCCAATATTTGTAAAAGGCCTGTTTGATGAGTGATTCTTCATAACCCTTCTCAAGAAATTTCTTTTTTAAGATGGATCCCTGTTTTTCATAGTCACTTTTCTTAGTGCAGGTTTCCTTCAGCCTGCAGAATTGCCCGTGGGGTATGTTACGGATCCATTTGGGATGGTGGTGACTTTTGGCGTGGAGGTAGGAATTTCCAGCACTAGGTTTGAAATGGGTTTTGGATATAATGCTGCCTTCCTCGATTTGCAGGTCTAAATCCAGAAAGACGAGTGATGTGTTGTCGACTACATGGGTAAAAGAGATACCATAAGGATTGGAGTTGCAGTATTCCAGAAATTTATTTACAGACCACCCCTGGTCAGCTAAGGCAGCGGGACACGCTCCATCATCTCCCCCAGTCCTATCTCTGACTACAATACTACCTTTGTTTTACAGCAAACGATCTCACAAGCGCAGGAGTATTTTTCACCATATCTTGTTCAGACAAAAATAGGGAGCTGTGCTCGAGCTACAGACCCATTTCATTATTAAATGCCAACGTAAAGTTATACGCCAAAGTCCTGGCAGGGAGATTAAGAGATAAAATGACCACCTTGGTGCACCCAGATCAGGTGGGGTTTGTACTGGAAAGAGTAGAGACAATGGAGTGCGGTCAGTACTCCTGGTAGAGTCCACCAAACGAGGGGGGCCCCCAGTTCTATTCCTGTCATTGGACACAGAAAAAGCATTTGACAGGGTAGACTGGGGGTGGATGATCAAAACCCTAGAAATAATGGGGATGGGCCAGAGATTTATCTCCTGGGTGAAAATACTATACACCAGTCCAACGGCATTTGTAAAGACAAATGGAGTGTCCTCAGAGTCCTTCCGGATGGAGAATGGCACTAGGCAGGGGTGTCCATTGCCCCCCTTCTATTTGTTCTAATCTTAGAACCTTTATTATCTGCCATTCGTAGAGATCCAGACTGCAGTGGGGTGAGGATAGGATCAGAGGAAAACAAATTAGCGGCCTTCGCAGATGATGTGATGTTTTTTATTACAAACCCTAGGATTACGATCCCGAACATTCTGAAGATTCTGAAAAGATTTGGGGAGATCTCAAATTTCAAAATCAATCTCGGGAAGTCTGAGGTGCTTAATGTGAATGTGAGAAAGGAGGAAGAAAAGAGCCTCGCAGGGTCTTTCCCCTTCCCTTGGAGGAAAGCGATTAGTTATCTGGGGGTCAAGCTATCGAATAACCTGAAGGAATTGTATTTGAACAACTACATCCCTTTGTTAGGTGAAATTAGACGAGAAGTCGGAGGTCTGGCTTCTCGCCCCCTTTCATGGATCGGACGCATTAATGCGGTGAAAATGGCTATAACGCCCAAAATACTGTACAAGTTCCAGATGCTCCCTATCCCTCTCCCTCAGGTGTACTTTAGGGCCTTAAGGGGCCTAATATTGAGGTTTGTCTGGGGTGGCAAAAAACCCCGAATTGCTAGATCGGTCTAGAGTAGGAGGAAAGAGAAAGGAGGACTGTTGCTGCCTGATTATAATAAATATTATAAAGCGGTGGTACTGACACGAGTTATAGAATGGTCAAAGGGGGGTCTAGAAAGGAGGTGGGTAAATATAGAACACAGCATGAGTAGTAAGGATTTAAGTCACATAATCTGGAACCCACCCAAATATAGAGCACTAAATACAGAGATGCCGACACTAACACATAATGCTTTGACGGTGTGGGATCAGGTTCACATGCAAAATAAGTGGACGTATAACTCACCTTTGATATTTCTTAAAGAAAATAATTTTTTTGAACCAGGGAGGAGGGAGGTGGGAGGGAACTGGATTAAAAGGGATAGTTTACAAATAAGAGATGTAATTAGAGAAGGGAAAATATGCACTTATTCTGAATTAAAAGAGAAGCCTGAGAACCTTGCTATTCATCCATGGAGGTACCTCCAGCTGTCTATATTTATTGGGAAACTGCCGAAACCTCTCAGAGGGGTTGAAGAATGCAGGCCCCTGGAGCAGCTCTGTGAGGGGGAGCGGCAGAGGGGCCTGGTTTCACAAATTTATAAAATTCTGAGTGAGAGAGAGGAGCTGGAGGTGCCCCTATATTAAGGCTTGGGAAAGGGAATTAGGGTCACGGTGCAGTAATTTCACATTATTGAAAATTATGAAGATGTTACACAAATCAGCAGTAGACAGTAAGAGGACTGAGATAAACTTCAAATGTCTATCAAGGTGGTATGCCACCCCAGATAAATTGAATAAGTTCGATCCGGCAAAATCAGATGAATGTTGGAGGAAGTGTGGGGCAGTGGGGACGATGGCGCATATTTGGTGGGAGTGTGCTGCCATCAAAATCTTTTGGAAAAAAATAATGGAACTGATTAAAACTATTACGGGTAAAACTGTGGTAGAGGATCCATGGGTATGTCTGTTTCATGGTACAGAGGAGTCCATCAAGCAATATCAAAACTCTGCAGTCCCCATACTGTTGGACTTGGCCAAGAGACAGATCGCGAAGAACTGGTTAGAACCAGACAGTCCAAATATCCCAGATTGGCTCTTCTGTATAAATGAAATATACAACATGGAGGGTGTGGATGGAGAGGAAATGTATCTGGAGGAGGGGGAAAACCGGGTGGACAAATGGGCAGGATGGCGGAAGTATAAAAGTTCATGGAGCTACCTGGAGGAGGTGACAAGATGGGACTGACGGAGAAGGGATTCCGGACAGCCCAGGCTCAACAGGAGTACTCTAATCTGCAGGGGGGGGACTGAGGGGGGAGAAGGGGGGTTAGGAGAAGGAGTTAGAAGTGGGTTTGTAATGGAATGTTGTTATTAAAAGTGTGGTTGTAGTCTCTCTGTTGGAGGAGAGCTACTGTACATACTGTTGTATTTTTGTATTGAAAAATTTATATAAATAAATATTTAAAAAAAAATAAATAAATAGCATAGCAGTGTTCTTCCCTGGCATAAATCCCGTCTGATCAGGGCGGATAGGGGAAAGAATGATTTGGTTAAGGCCAGAGGCTAGAATTTTGGAGAGTATTTTAATGTCGACCTATACTAAGGAGATGGGTCTATATGATTCCGGGTATTTGGGGTCCTTACCAGGCCTAGGGATTACTACAATTTGGGCTTCCCTCATAGAGGGGGGTAGGATTCCCGTATTGAATATGGATTTGTATAGATCATGAAGTTTAGGGGTTAAGATTTCAGAGTAGGTGGCTTAAAATTCAAGTGGTAAGCCATCTGACCCTGGAGCCTTAGATGTAGCCAGACAAGAGATAGCCTCGAGGATATCTTCCTTAGTAATGGGAGCTTCTAGGAGTTCACATTGGGCATCAGTCAATCTAGGGAATTTAATTCTCGCTAAGTAGTCTTTGGTATCTTGGGGAGTGTGAGTGACCCGGGAGGTGTAAAGTGCGCAATAAAATCTTGCAAATTCCTCTGCTACTTGTTGCGGATCAGTGACGTGGTTCCCCTGGGAGTCGGTCAACGACACCACCACCGGGGGATGTGAATCTAAGTGAGCAAGATATGCAAGGAGTTTGCCCGATCTTTCTCCATACTCAAATACCCTTTGCCTACAGAAAAAGATGCGTTGCTTGGCCTTCTCAATATGTAATTGGGAGACCTGTCGTGTCTAAATCTTGAGATTGTTGGCAGTGCTAGGCGAGGGGTCCCGGTGGAACGCCTTTTCCAGCACCTGTAGGTGTTCTGTAGCCTGTTGGACAATGAGTTTCGATGATCGCTTAAGTCTGTTAATACGCGTGGAGAGCAGGGAACGAGCGTGGAGCTTAAACGTCTCCCACACTGTCATGTGTGGCCGACTCCCTATGGGCTGTAAAATAGTATTGCAATTCCGTGTGTCATGGTATGTCATCCTGGTCCTGCAAGACAGTCAGCCAGAATGGGTTTAACCACCAAAGAGGAGCAGGGGAGGCCTTCAGGAGCTGAATCGTAATCCAGTAAGGGGCGTGATCTGAGAGTATTCTCGGAGCAAAGCCCGCGTCTCCCAGTTTAGGTGTCAGGGTCTGTGAAATTATAATAAAATCGATTTGTGACATTGTGTTATGGCTGGCTGAGAAACATGAAAAGACTTTAGAGTGTGGGTGCTTGTGGCGCCAAGTGTCTACAAGAGCAAAGTCAGTCAGTATTCTGTGTAGTCTGGTATGGGCCGGTGGGTCTAGGGGGAGGTCTGGTGCGCCCATTCGGTCTAGAGTGGGAATGAGGGTCATATTAAAGTCCCCCATCCACACTGCCGGTACAGAGGCGTATTGTGCCATAAAGGCAAGGCCCTCCTTAATCATAAGTGAGTTTTATGGGGGGGGATATAGCAGACTAGTATCAGGATGGGGGATCCATTGATAGCGGCGTGTATAAATACATATCTGCCCTGCCGGTCCGTCTGAAGCAGTATTAGGTCAAACGGAACCCTTTTGCCGATCAGGACTGATACACCTCTGGAGTCAGAGGTGTGGGTGGCGTGATATGCCCAACCAAGCCAAGGTTTTTTGAGAGAGGATTGTAGGTGGCCCGTGACGTGGGTCTCAACCAGCATGATGATGTCGGCATGTTGGGACTTAAGGAATGTCAGGGCGGCTGTGTGTTTATTCTTATTGCGCAAGCCTCTAACATTCCATGTGAGGAACTTCAGAGAACTCATGGCGGGAAAAGGGTGTATATAATGAACCACAGCTGGACCAGGACCGGCAGAGAAGATATAGCCACATCAGATAGCATAAAACACAGTGATAACCAGTAACGACAGTGCATGTATGATAATAACATAGTACCTTTAGCATAAGTAAGCAGTTGCAAACATGGTGGTGTGAGAAAAATAACAACCTCCCTCCCAGTCCAATGCCACCCAAACTTGGCACAGACATAGTATCCCATAACCAGGTATCAACAGGGGACATCCAACGTTTAGGACCCGTTGGAGGCAAGGAACTTAATTTCAGAGGAGCATAGATACCCATAAGAAAAAGAAAAAAAACAAAGGGAAAAAGAAAAAAAACAAAGGGGAAAAGAAACCAAACAAACGGGGAATTAAAAAATTCACAGAAACACTAGGGGGGGCGACTTCTTCTCTGAGAAGTGCATGTGGTGTAGGGGCCACAAAGGTGCAGCACCATTACAGCTGTGCGGGGGGGGGGCTCCGCTTGCCATCAGGGTGGTAAATAAAGTAAATTCATTATTCATTATTGAGTCATTAGTGACGTTTGATCTACTGATCTCTACAGGCATCTCACAGGTAAAGGGGAAGCGGGGATCATGAGTCAATGACGTCACCCGGAGAAAGTGGGTACACTGCGAGATCCAGTATAGGGCTGAAAAGGATTTGCAAGTCCATCCCCCAGTTCCAGCAAAGGATATGTACGTGTAATGTGCCTACTGAGGGGCTCAGTAGTACAGCAGTAGATGATATTGCGGCTGTAGATTGCTTCGTGTCCGGAGAAGGACCAGCAGAACCCTTAGCCTGTTGGTCTTCCTCAAGGCGACGGTACTTGGCAATATTGTCAGTAGTCTCGGAAGCTTTTTTAGGTGGAGACATAGTCCAGAGGTGGTCAGAGGAGTCCTGGGGTGTACTAATATGGCCGCTGCTTTCGGGGTCGAGTTCTCGATGATCCACAATAGGGACTATAAATTGCGGCCAGATGAGTGTGGGAGCAGGTGGTTGTGGCAAGGAGAAATCAAGCTCAGGGGGATCAGGTAGTCTTGCAGTACTTGCACAGGCCTACTACGGGTGAAGCAAGATGGCCACTGGTCCGGGGACCAGGCCCGAATACCGCTTACCGCCTTGCTGGTTGCCACTGAAGGAGAGGATACTGCACCATCCGTTGAAGTAGCTCCGGTGGCCAAGGCAGGCAAAGATCAGTCTCTAGGGAGCTGGGCAGGCCAGGGAAACCTGTAAGGCAGTCTCTGGGTGTAGCAAGATGTCCGCTGCTCCAGGGGCCAGGCCGGAGCCGCAGACCATCCCACCATCTGCTGCAGGGTGTAGAAACACTGTGGCAGTGTCTACAGGCAATCCGGTGGCCAAGGCAGGTAGAAAGCAGTCTCAGGGGAGCAAGGTAGAGCAGGGAGATATATAGGAGCCACTGCCGGGTGTAGCATAATGGCCGCTGCTCTGAGATCTAGGCCAAAGCCGCAGTCTGTCCTACAGGCAGCCCCAGGGTGGTGAGATCCGGCGATCGCGGCCGCAGATGGCACCCCAAAAGGCTAAATAGCTCCAAGGGCCAGGCAGAGGATAAGGCAGGCTTGCTGAGATGTAGATTTCAGGTAGGATCATCAGGATTGGAGCAGGATGATGTTGCAGGAGTATGGACAAGCGGAGCACTCACTGCAAGCGTCCTACTCCATTGCTTTCCAGGCCACGCCCCCACCCAGGCATGTTATTTAAATGAATTTTGCATTATTAATGTTTCCCTTAAAGCATTATTAAATTTGCTGCTTTCCACCAAAGTAAGGTTAATTTTTGTTATTTTTAATTTTTTTTTGCTTTAGTACACATCCCCCGAGGCAGTGAGCAGTTACCCATGACATTTGTTTGAAAATCCCTTGCCCTTTATCCTAGAAAATGGAAAAATACTATTTAAAATTCTGCTCTCATGGACTTTACTGAGGTTTCTATTCAGCACTTGAAATTTAGTAATGTTCACAGATCTTCCCTCAAAATGAATCCAGGTTTGTTCGGCTCATCTACAGTATACTAGTGATAATAAAATATTCACAATGGGACAAATTATACTTCTGGGTCTCATAAATACTAGCATTGTTTTCAACCTTTTAGAGAAGAGAGAAATAAGGGGGGGGGGGGGCAGAAATATTGCTGTAAGTAGTCCACACAAAGGTCAAAAGTGAGAGACCTCTATATGGAGTTTTAGGAAGCTTGCTGCAGTGCCTCAGCTACCTGAAATTAAAAAAGAAAAACTGTCAGCCTCCTAATAAATGTATTATTTGTGTATAGAAGTAGAAGGATTATAATATCTGGTTTTTATTACTGTATGCCTCCCTGTTAGGAAGTACAGATGAGAAAAACAAGGATATTTGGCAAAATTTCACCATTTCAGCAATATCCATTGGAGTGATTGGGAATGGTGTCATGGTGTCTGTTGTTTTTTTTAAGGGTGCAAGTTGTTTTAGTCAGTTCCTGAGGGATACTGATGCTCCTATTCAATATCCTAGACATGTTCTTGTGCCAAAAAAATGGCTTCTCACTAGCCCTAAAGTGGTTAAAAAATATAATCTATTCCAGCTTGCATTGTTCCAATTGTAATTATAATTTTTCTCAAGTTTGCTAGGTTTTTAAGCCCTCATCAATTCTGTAATACAGATGGCTACTAAATGTTTGCTTATCTGATGATATCTGCATCATTGACCTTTTCAGTTTCTTTTTGGTATGTCATGGCTTTTAAAAAGGTTAGAAGCAATTGTTGTCGTGATCAGTTGTTTTTAATGCTGTGACAGTTAGCCCACATTATACACTTTTAGCATTTTAGAGAAAAAAACATTAAAAACTGCATTTGCACATGAAAACCGCTCAGTGTACATTTACTAGCAGACAATAAGGTGCATAAAAATACATGTCTTTACTGAATAAGTTACCATAACCCAAGAATAAAAATGTAATATATTGCACCTTACCAGTTCTGATATTTGGTGGCACACATGTACAAACTGATGGTGCATAGAATGGGGTACGCCTCTAAAGTCCACAAGATAAAAAGCACATAGTCCAAAAACAACAGTTCATCTAATGAATGGCAGCGCTGGAAGGCAGCTCCTTAGAGACATAAAGGAATCTCTGCAGCAATGAGAAAAACAAGCAAGGCATCACTCTGTCAGCTTCCAGGATTCCAGTGGAGCCCAGTGGTTTTGCTCTTGGTTGGAGCAGTGGTTCCCCCTAGATGCTCCAGGCTACATCGATCTGTATGATCTGTAAAGGGTTCCCTTTGTTTGCAAATGTAAGTTGCCAATTGTGCTTTGTTTAATAATCTTATATTTTTAATGCTACACCCAGATCGGCACTCTTGTTTATTTTTTTATTTTTGATTGCGCCAATAGTTTACTTCCTTCAAGCTCTCTTACCTTTTTACCCTGGTAATCCTGCCAGTAACATAGATACTGTTCTAGAAGGAAGACTGCATTAGATATACATCCAAAGTGGCTGTGCTGTAGTAGCTCTGAGGGCTATAATTTTACACTGCAAAGACTGCTAAACAATTTTTCTTTTTGCAAACTGGGGCCCCCACCTATCACCAGACCACATAGAAGCTGCTTGTTCTGCTAGGACTATAATTATGCCAATGCCAGTAGGATCAACAGTTTTTTTTGTACTTCTCAAACACAAAACAAAACTCTTTAAATAGTTTATTTAACAGATTTAACTGATTTATAAACCATAATGCAACAAGATCATTACAATGGCAGGATGATGTCTAAGTAGATTAACAGTGTAACAGGTTACCGGAATGTTGATGTTAGATGACACCATTAAGGGACCAGTAATATGACAACAATAACAGCTACATGCCATCTATGTACAGTAACATGACTGCAATGACAATAAAACAAAATGTTGTCTGTCCTGTAATCTGACGGTAAATGCTTACATAAAGTGGTAACTTTTTAATAATCAGGTAATGATGATGGTTGCCTTCCATTGATGTATGCCCAATAATGGAGAATTAATTACATTAAACCACATTACATTAAATTACATTAGCCAGTAACATAAAAGAATGACAGAGACCACAGGTTTCAGGACCATGCGTCACACAGTGGTCGTAAAACCAATTTTCAACCTTTTCATCATTTATTGTCATGGTACATTGTTTTTTTTTTATGCATTGATCATCAACAGATATACAGTATACTCTTTCATGTCAATGTGAAAACAGATCTCTGCAAAGTGATTTAAATGAATTACAATGAAAAAAAATATACACCCCTTCAATTTAGTAATTACTTGTATAGCAATTACAAACTTGAGTCTGTGTGGATCTGATGTAGGGATGAGCCGAACACCCCACAGTTCGGTTCACAGCAGAACATGCAAACAGGCAAAAATTAGTGCGACCACCATTAAAGTCTATGGGATGCGAACGTGAAAAATCAAAAGTGCTAATTTTAAAGGCTTATATGCATGTTATTCCCATAAAAAGCTTTTCGGAACCCAGGTCCTGTCCCAGGGGACATGTATAAAGGCACAAAAAAGTTTTAAAAACTGCCGTTTTTTCAGGAGCAGTGATTTTAATAATGCTTAAAGTGAAACAATAAAAAAGAAATATTCCTTTATATAGCATGCCTAGGGGGTGCCCTTAGTCTGCCTGTAAAGTAGCACATCTTTCATATGTTTAACAGTACCACAGCAAAATTACATTTCTTAAGGAAAAAATGTCATTTAAAACTGTGCAACCCGGCAATATAGATAAAAATACCAAAAGAAAATGGCGTGGATGCCCCCCCAAAATCCATACCAGGCCCTTCAACCCTGCACCAAAGTTTAAAAAAAAAATGGTGTGGGGGTCCCCCAGGCACTATATACTCTGAACAACAGTGTATATACTATACGGCCTGCCCTATATACTCTGCAGAAAAACTGGGCCTTAGGTGTTTGTACCAGAACACTGTAACCCCTCACAGTTACTCTTGTTGGGGGCAGGAACAGGCCCTGCTGTGAAATATTATATCAACAATTGTAATTAAATGCCCCTGTTAAACAGAGACAGAAAAATTAGGGCTTGGGTAGTGTTGCCACAACACTGTAACCCCTCATGGATACTCTTGTTGGATGCAGGGACTGGCTCTGAGGTGAAATATATCAAAAATTGGAATTGTATGCCCCTGTTAAACAGGGGCAGAAAAATTGGGCCTTGGGTGGTGGTGACACAACACTGTAAGCCCTCAGATACTCTTGTTGGGTGCAGGAATGGGCCCTGCATTGAAATATTATATCAAAAAATTGAATTACATGCCCCTGGTAAACAGAGGCAGAAAAATTGGGCCTTGGGTGGTGGGGGTGATGCCCTAAACCAAAAATATTGTTGGAAGCTAGCATCATATAGATTGAGGAGGAATAGAATAGTCAGCATAGGCAGTCTTCAAAGGGATCCCAGATCCATAGCAACTTCAATCAGTCACATCAGTATCAGGTGCTTGATAGCTGCTGATCCAAGACTGATTCATTTTTTTTAATGTGAGCCTATCAACTGAGTCTGTGGACAGGCGCACTCTTTTATTCATTACAAACCCTCCAACAGCACTGAATGTGTGTTCAGAAAGCACGCTGGATGCAGGACAAGCCAGTAGCTCAATTCCATCCTCAAGGCCCAGTAACCCAGTGGATGCTCTGTTGGAAAGGTCTCCAAGTCTGCTCTTGCCCCTAGATATTCCTGCACCATATAATGCAGACGCTGGCGATGGTTGCTTAAACCGATCAGACCTTGGTGCCGAAGACTGAAAAATTATTTAACGGCATCGGTCAGCCACCCACCTTCTCCACCGCTCTTTCTCTGACTGAACGAAGCCTTAGCAACACATTGTCCAGCACCAGGAAATGGTAAGCTCCCAGCGTCTGGAAATGCATTACACAAACCTTTCTTCAAGGCCTCCTGAAGATGTTTCATCATCTGCTCCCTCTGTGAAGGCAGGGAGAGTTCTGAATCTTTACCCTTGTAACGTGGATCATTAATGGTTGCCAGCCAGTAATGATCCCTGGGAGGCCTTGCAGCGTAAGCTTACAGAGGCATTCAATTCTGAGTCCTCTGGGTCACTAAGGATCACATTATCTGTAACTACCTCCTCCCAGCCACGTACAACTCCTTCGGTTTCTGGGGACAGAAAAACCATCCCTTAAAGACTGCTGTTGAGCGCTATCCTCTACATCCATACTGACACAATCCTTCTCCTCTTCTTCCTGTGTTTGGCGGGCCCACAGGAATGCTAGCTGGATAAAGGGGGCCTTGAGGGGAAAGGGAACTCCTCCTCTTCCTCCCACTGTTCTGCCTCAAGTGCCCTGTCCATGATTTCACAAAGCATGTGCTTCAGCAGGAAGACTAGAGGGACAGTGTCACTGATGCATGCATTGTCGCTGCTCACCATCCTTGTGGCCTCATCAAATGGTGACAGGATAGTGCATGCATCCTTGATCAGTAGCCACTGGTGTGGCAAAAAGCCCAGCTCCCCTGACCCTGTCCTGATGCCATACTCTCACGGGTACTCATTGATGGCTCTCTGCTGTGTGTGCAGCCGCTGCAGCATTGCCAACGTTGAGTTCCACCTGGTGGGCATGTCACAAATGAGGCAGTTGGTGGGCAGGTTGAATTCCCTTTAAATGTCAGCCAGCCAAGCACTGGCACTGTATGACCAGCAGAAATGACCACAAACTTTTCTGGCCTGCCTCAGGAGATCTTGTAAGCCTGGGTACCTGCTCAAAAACCACTGCACCACCAAATTCAGGACGTGTGCCAAACATGGAACATGGGTCAAGTGTCCCTGTCGGAGGGAGGAGAGAAGGTTGGTGCCATTGTCACATACAACTATTCCTGGCTAAAGCTGGCATGGCATCAACCACTTCTGAGCCTGCCCCTGCAGAACTGACAGAATCTCTGGCCCAGTGTGACTCCTGTCCCCTAGGCAGACCAACTCAAGCACCACATGGCATCCTTTAGCCTGACTGCTTGCGTAGCCCCTTGAACATTTACAGAGCATCACTGGTTCAGAGGACAAATCTGTATATGAGGCCATAGAGGAAGAAAAAGAGGATGTGGTGGAGGAGACCTGATGTCGGAATTGCCACTAGCATTTTGGAGGCGTGGTGGCGGAACAAGCTCCAACAACACTGAACCCTGTCCTGCATCCTTCCCAGCTTCCAGCAGAGTTACCCAGTGTGCCGTGAAAGAAAAGTAACGTCCCTGCCCATGCCTGCTGGACCGTGAGTCAGCGGTAATATGAACCTTACTGCTGACCTCCCTGTCCAACGAGGCCAAAATTTTGCCTTCCACATACTGGTAGAGAGCCGGAATGGCCTTCTGTGAAAAGAAATGACCTCTTGGAACTTGCCACTGAGGTACAGCACATTCCACAAATTCACAAAAGGTGGCAGAGTCTACCAGCTGAAAAGGCAGCAGTTGCAGTGCTAGCAATTTGGCCAAGCTAGCATTTAGATGCTGAGCATGTAGATGGCTGGGTCCAAATTTCTTTTTACGGTTCAGCAACTTTGCCAGGGAAAGTTGCCTGCTAAAACCAATTGGTGGCGTATTACTAGCAGATTGGCTGCAAGTACATGGGACACCTATTGCTATACCTTCATTCCTCTCAGTGCAGGTTTTTGAGAGGACTAGAGGTATAGTAGGGTTGGAGATCACAGATGAGAAGCAAGGAGAAGTCTGCCTTTTTCTTTGATGTGGGTTTTTCAAATGCTGTTGCCAACGGACTGCATGGCAAGTCATCATATGTCTGGTCAGGCATGTGGTGCCCAAGCGGTTGCTGTTCTGGCCACATTTGATCCACTTCAGACACAGGTTGCAAACAGCAACAGTGCGATCTGCTACATAAGTGTTGAAAAAGGCCCACACCAAGGAACTTTTAAGTCAGCGGGGAGTCAGCAGCACCCTGCATCTGCGGAGCTATGTAATAGGGTGGTTGCCCTTAAGCTGCCCCCTAGAGGACATCCTGCCTCATTGGAGTTGTTTCTCCTCCTCCTCCTCCTCCTCCTCTCTTCTCTCAGGCACCCAAGTACAGTCAGTGACCTCATCATACCCTCCCTCCTCGTTACTGGAGCAAACTTGGCAGTATACTGCAGCTGGGGGAACATCACTGCCAGTTTCTTGTCCTTCTGTGGCACATCCTTTCACTAGGCTCACACTACTCCCTTCCTCAACCTGGGAACCAACATCGGAGCCTTCAAATCGCTGTGCATACTCCAGCAGCATGTACCCAACACTGTGGTCGAATAATTATGGAGACTCCTCCGTGCATTATGGTGGGGCTATGGAAGGAGTGACTGTGCACAAGGAGCCAGTGGTTTAGACCACTTTGGCAGCTGCGATGGAAGGCAAATTACTCTGAGCCTGGGTGACGGAGGAGGAGGAGGATGAGGACGGCTTTGTTATCCACTCCACCAACTCTTCTGCATGTTCTGGCTCAATAACATGGCCAGCAGCAGAAAAAAAGGACAAGCGTGCCCCATGGCCACCTGCAGAGGATGCACCATTTCAACAACCACCACTGTTAACTGTAGACACAGATGCTGCTTGCCCTCTTTTAGTGGCCTGTAAGTGTCTACCTCTCCTTGGTGGCCTTCCGTACATGATGCATTTTTTTTAATGTATTTTTTGTTTTGTATTATACACTGTGTACACTGCCTGAAGTGTATTAGAAACCATACACCACTGCCCAAGTGTATATATGGGCTACACTGAATGCAGAGTGCATGTGTGTGTGTGTGTGTGTGTGTGTGTGTGTGTGTGTATATATATATATATTTTTTTTTTATTGTGAAGCAAACAACAAATAGGACAAAAAGTCAATGTGCATAACTATTCACCCCCTAAAGTCAATACTTTGTAGAGCCACCTTTTGCGGCTATCACATTTCCAAGTCGCTTTGGAGAAGTCTGTATGAGCTTGCCACATCTTACCACTGGGATTTTTGCCCATTCCTTCTTCCAAAACTGCTCCAGCTCCTTTAAGTTGGATAGTTTGCTCTTATGAACAGCAATCTTTAAGTCTGACCACAGATTTTCTATTGGATTGAAGTCTGGGCTTTGACTAGGCCATTCCAACACATTTACATGTTTCCCTTTAAACCACTCAAGTGTTGCTTTAGCAATGTGTTTGGGGTCATTGTCCTACTGGAAGGTGAACCTCCATCCTAGCCTCAAATTACACACAGAGTGGTACAGGTTTTGCTCAAGAATATCCCTGTATTTAGCACCATCCATCGTTCCCCTAACTCCAACCAGTTTCCCAGTCCCGACTGCTGAAAAACATCCCCACAGCATGATGCTGCCACCACCATGTTTCACTGCGGGGATGGTGTTCTTTGGGTGATGTGATGTGTTGGGTTTGCGCCAGACATAACATTTTCTTTGATGGCCAAAAAGTTCCATTTTAGTCTCATCAGAGCAAAACACCTTCCTCCGTACATTTTGGGAGTCTAACACGTTCCTTTTCACAAACTCAAAATGTGCCATTTTGTTTTTTGCTGAAAGTAATGGCTTTCTTCTGGCCACTCTGCCATAAAGCCCAACTCTGTGGAGCGTTTGGCTTATTGTCATCCTATGTACAGATACTCCAGTCTCTGCTGCGGAACTCTGCAGCTTCTCCAGGGTTACCTTAGGTCTCTGTGCTGCCTCTCTGATTAATGCCCTCCTTGCCCGGTCTGTGAGTTTTGATGTGCAGTGGTCTCTTGGCAGGTTTTCTGTTGTGCCATGTTCTTTCCATTTGCTTATAATAGATTTGATGGTGCTCCTAGGGATCATCAAAGATTTGGATATTTTTTTATAACCTAACCCTGATTTATACTTCTCAACAACATTGCCCCTTACTTGTTTGGAGAGTTCCTTGGTCTTCATGGCAGTGTTTGGTTAGCGGTGCCTCTTGCTTAGGTGTTGCAGCCTCTGGGGCCTTTCAAAAAGGTGTGTATATGTAATGACAGATCATGTGACACTCAGATTGCACACAGGTGGGCATCATTTTGCTAATTATGTGACTTCTGAAGGTAATTGGGTGCACCAGAGCTTTTTATGGACTTCATAACAAAGGGGGTGAATATATATGCACATGCCAATTATGAGTTTATTTCTGAAAAATTGTTTTATATATATAATTTCTAATTTGACCTCACCAACTTAAACTATTGTGTTCTGATCCATCACATATAATTCAGAATAAAAAAAAACATTGAACTAAAGGCTGTAATGTAACAAAATAGGTAAAAAGCCAAGGGGGGTGAATACTTTTGCAAGGCACTGTGTATGTATATATATATATATGTATGTATTGGAAACTGTATACACTGTATTAGATACTGTGTACACTGCCTGAAGTGTATTAGAATCTGTACACACTGTATTAAATACTGTGTACACCGCCTGCACTGTATTAGAAACTGTTCAATGGCTGCACTGTATTGTATACTATGTACACCACCAGAAGTGTAGTAGAAACTGTACACACTGTACACTGTATTAGATACTGTTTACACCGCCTGAAGTGTATTAGAAACTGTACACCACTGGATGCACTGTAGATATAGGCTACACTGGATGCAGAGTGTATATATAGAGATATACGTGTATCTATATATCTCTATATCTATAGAGATATATATATGACTTATATATTGTAGCAAAGCCAGGAAAAGTCCTGTTCGGGGTTACGTCTCCCAGGCTCCTCTCGTAGATATTCAGGAATCTCTGATTCATGATCCAGTTCGGGTCTTAGTCCTCTTCCCCAGTTTGGTTTGCCGACAGGCAGTGGCTTCCTTTGTTTGGGATGCCAAACTTCAGTCCTGGCACCAAAAATCCTCCCCCCTATTTCCTTGCCATGCTTACCACCCACTTCCCCTGGAGCAGTCTTGTTGCCTGGGGAGACCGTGGCTTGGAGTGGAAAGTCCATGCGGCTGTAGGAGTAGTGACCAGGCTCTCTGCAGCAAAGTACCTTTCAACGAGTTCCACCAGGTTGTCCGCCGAGTTGGGGTCTCCTTGACTCACCCACTTCTGCAGGGGAATTGGTAGTGACCTCAGGAACCGGTCCATGACCACACACTACACTATTTGTGGCCCAGACAGGGACTCTGGCTGTAGCCATTTCCTCACCAGGTGAATTAGGTCAAACATCTATGATCTATGATTTCTTCTTGGAAGAACCAGCTGTGGAGCCGCTGTGCTCGAACTGCCACGGTGACACCAAGTCACGCCAGGATTTCCCGCTTGACCTTTTCATAGTCTCCCACTTCTGCTGACTCCAAATCATTGTAGGCCTTCTGCGCTTCTCCAGAAAGCAAGGGGGCGACCAGTCCTGCGCACTGGGTTTTAGGCCAACCTTCCCTCTCAGCGGACCTTTCAAACGTTAGCAGAGAGGCCTCTGGATCATCACCTGCAGTCATCTTAGAAAGAAAGCGACACACAAGAATGGCTGAGGGCTTGTCTCCAACATCATCAACTTTAGTAGGTGACCACTGTGCTAGCATCTCCACAACCTCAGTCAAAGTTTTCCTATCCGCTTTTGCATCAGTGGCTAGCTATTCAAACAGCCTCTGCACAGCACCAATCTGTTGGCACAGCACCTTGGTTTTCTCCTGTGCGATAGCGTTGGCTTGCTGTTGTGCAGCATTTGTTTGCTGATGTGCAGCGTTGGATATCACCAATTGTTTTAGGATTTCCGCCATGTTTAGTCACTCTTGGTACTGGCCTTTTAAGTAGTAACTTACTACAGCTGGTCGCAGCCTCCACCATATGTAACCCGGGGGATAGGTAGCAGGTACAAAAGCTTCCTGGCTAAGTGACAGGGTCCCTTTGAAGTAATTGAAAGTGTTGGGGAGGTCAATTATTAGGTATATCAACCAGGAAAAGGGAAGCCTGAACAGATTTACCACATAAACCTGTTAAAGCCCTGGAAGGATAGACTGGTGTTAACTGCGAGGTCCCTCCCGGTAATGCCTAAGGGTACTGAGTCCCCTCTGATCCCTAAGGTCATGATTAGGGATGAGCTTCGAGTTCGAGTCGAACTCATGTTCGACTCGAACATTGGCTGTTCGCAAGTTCACCGAACAGCGAACAATTTGGGGTGTTCGCGGCAAATTCGAATGCCGCGGAACACCCTTTAAAAGTCTATGGGAGAAATCAAAAGTGCTAATTTTAAAGGCTAATATGCAAGTTATTGTCATAAAAAGTGTTTGGGGACCTGGGTCCTGCCCCAGGGGACATGGATCAATGCAAAAAAAAGTTTTAAAAACGGACGATTTTTCAGGAGCAGTGATTTTAATAATACTTAAAGTCAATCAATAAAAGTGTAATATCCCTTTAAATTTCGTACCTGGGGGGTGTCTATAGTGTGCCTGTAAAGGGGCGCATGTTTCCTGTGTTTAGAACAGTCTGACAGCAAAATGACATTTTGAAGGAAAAAACTCATTTAAAACTACCCGCGGCTATTGCATTGCCGACAATACACATAGAAGTTCATTGATAAAAACGGCATGGGAATTCCCCAAAGGGGAACCCCGAACCAAAATTAAAAAAAAAAATGACGTGGGGGTCCCCCTAAATTCCATACCAGGCCCTTCAGGTCTGGTATGGATATTAAGGGGAACCCCGGCCAAAATTTAAAAAAAAAAATGACGTGGGGTTCCCCCTAAATTCCATACCAGACCCTTCAGGTCTGGTATGGATTTTAAGGGGAACCCCGCGCCAAAAAAAAAAAAAAAAAACGGCGTGGGGTCCCCCCAAAAATCCATACCAGACCCTTATCCGAGCACGCAACCTGGCAGGCCGCAGGAAAAGAGGGGGGGACAAGAGTGCGGCCCCCCCTCCCTCCTGAACCGTACCAGGCCAAATGCCCTCAACATTGGGAGGGTGCTTTGGGGTAGCCCCCCAAAACACCTTGTCCCCATGTTGATGAGGACAAGGGCCTCATCCCCACAACCCTGGCCGGTGGTTGTGGGGGTCTGCGGGCGGGGGGCTTATCGGAATCTGGAAGCCCCCTTTAACAAGGTGACCCCCAGATCCCGGCCCCCCCCCTGTGTGAAATGGTAAGGGGGTACATAAGTACCCCTACCATTTCACGAAAAAAGTGTCAAAAATGTTAAAAATGACAAGAGACAGTTTTTGACAATTCCTTTATTTAAATGCTTCTTCTTTCTTCTATCTTCCTTCATCTTCTGGTTCTTCTGGCTCTTCTGGTTCTTCTGGTTCTTCCTCCGGCGTTCTCGTCCAGCATCTCCTCCGCGGCGTCTTCTGTCTTCTTCTCCTCGGGCCGCTCCGCACCCATGGCATGGGGGGGAGGCTCCCGCTCTTCTCTTCTTCTCTTCTTCTTTTCTTCTTTTCTTCTTTTCTTCTCTTCTTCTCTTCTTCTTCATTTTCTTCTCCGGGCCGCTCTGCAATCCATGCTGGCATGGAGGGAGGCTCCCGCTGTGTGACGGCGCTCCTCGTCTGACAGTTCTTAAATAATGGGGGGGCGGGGCCACCCGGTGACCCCGCCCCCCTCTGACGCACGGTGACTTGACGGGACTTCCCTGTGGCATTCCCCGTGACGTCACAGGGAAGTCCCGTCAAGTCACCGTGCGTCAGAGGGGGGCGGGGTCACCGGGTGGCCCCGCCCCCCCGTTATTTAAGAACTGTCAGACGAGGAGCGCCGTCACACAGCGGGAGCCTCCCTCCATGCCAGCATGGATTGCGGAGCGGCCCGGAGAAGAAAATGAAGAAGAAGAGAAGAAGAGAAGAAGAGAAGAAGAGAAGAGCGGGAGCCTCCCCCCCATGCCATGGGTGCGGAGCGGCCCGAGGAGAAGAAGACAGAAGACGCTGCGGAGGAGATGCTGGACGAGAACGCCGGAGGAAGAACCAGAAGAACCAGAAGAGCCAGAAGAACCAGAAGATGAAGGAAGATAGAAGAAAGAAGAAGCATTTAAATAAAGGAATTGTCAAAAACTGTCTCTTGTCATTTTTAACATTTTTGACACTTTTTTCGTGAAATGGTAGGGGTACTTATGTACCCCCTTACCATTTCACACAGGAGGGGGGCCGGGATCTGGGGGTCACCTTGTTAAAGGGGGCTTCCAGATTCCGATAAGCCCCCCGCCCGCAGACCCCCACAACCACCGGCCAGGGTTGTGGGGATGAGGCCCTTGTCCTCATCAACATGGGGACAAGGTGTTTTGGGGGGCTACCCCAAAGCACCCTCCCAATGTTGAGGGCATGTGGCCTGGTACGGTTCAGGAGGGAGGGGGGGCCGCACTCTCGTCCCCCCCTCTTTTCCTGCGGCCTGCCAGGTTGCGTGCTCGGATAAGGGTCTGGTATGGATTTTTGGGGGGACCCCACGCCGTTTTTTTTTTTTTTTTTTGGCGCGGGGTTCCCCTTAAAATCCATACCAGACCTGAAGGGCCTGGTATGGAATTTAGGGGGACCCCCACGTCATTTTTTTTTTTAATTTTGGCCGGGGTTCCCCTTAATATCCATACCAGACCTGAAGGGCCTGGTATGGAATTTAGGGGGAACCCCACGTCATTTTTTTTTTTAAATTTTGGCCGGGGTTCCCCTTAATATCCATACCAGACCTGAAGGGCCTGGTATGGAATTTAGGGGGACCCCCACGTCATTTTTTTTTTTTTTAATTTTGGTTCGGGGTTCCCCTTTGGGGAATTCCCATGCCGTTTTTATCAATGAACTTCTATGTGTATTGTCGGCAATGCAATAGCCGCGGGTAGTTTTAAATGAGTTTTTTCCTTCAAAATGTCATTTTGCTGTCAGACTGTTCTAAACACAGGAAACATGCGCCCCTTTACAGGCACACTATAGACACCCCCCAGGTACGATATTTAAAGGGATATTACACTTTTATTGTTTGACTTTAAGCATTATTAAAATCACTGCTCCTGAAAAAACGGCCGTTTTTAAAACTTTTTTTTGCATTGATCCATGTCCCCTGGGGCAGGACCCAGGTCCCCAAACACTTTTTATGACAATAACTTGCATATAAGCCTTGAAAATTAGCACTTTTGATTATTCATGTTCGTGTCCCATAGACTTTAACGGTGTTCGCATGTTCGAACGAACTTTTTTCCTGTTCGCATGTTCTGGTGCGAACCGAACAGGGGGGTGTTCGGCTCATCCCTAGTCATGATTCCAGACACTCTGTCATATTCCCAAAAACAGGAAGCTAGAAAGTTCCTGATAAGGAATAGCGAGAAATGTTCAGAGCTACCTGGCACGACTTCAGCAGTTCAGCATGATATTGTTATTGAATTTGGGGTCCATGTCAAGCTAAAACCACACCGAATTCCTGAAGTGAGAAGAAAGGACATCAGGGATGAAGTTAAAAGAATGTTGGAGCTAGAGGTCATTTAGGAATCCAATAGTGACTGGTCTAGCCCCATCATGTTAGTCCCAAAACCGGATGGCACTTGGAGGTTCTGTAATGACTTCAGGAAGCTTAATGCAGTGACAAAGTTTGACACGTACCCAATGTCCAGAGTAGACAAACTTATAGACCGACTTGGCAAGGCTCGCTTACTGACCACTTTGGACTTGACAAAAGGTTATTGGCAAATACCCGACTGGTAGCGCCAAAGAGAAGACTGTATTTGTGACCCTGGAGGGTTCCTTTCAATATAAAAAAATGCCTTTTGGGTTGCAAAATGCCCCGCGACATTTCAGAGGGCCATGGACAGGACCCTAAAACCCCACCAACGATATCCAGCAGCCTATCTAGATGACATAGTGGTACATAGCACTGACTGGGATTCTCACTTGCCCTGTGTCCAGGCTGTGCTTGATTTCCTCTTCAAAGAAGGTTTTATGGCAAATCCAAAAAAAAGTGCTAGAGGAAGCCAAGTATTTGGGCTACACTATTGGCCATGGTGTCATAAAACCTCAAGTGAGTAAAATAGAAGCCATCCAGGAGTGGCCACGTCCTGCAAACAAGAAGCAGGTCAGGGCCTTTCTTGGCATTGCAGGATATTATAGAAGATTTATCCAAAATTTTGCAACTATAGCTGCCCCACTGACAGACCTTATGAAAGGGAAAGACTCTGTAATGGTGAAATGGTCCTCAGTAGCAGAGGAATCTTTCCAAGTCCTGAAGAAGGCTCTTTGTGCACAGCCAGTATTGTACTCCCCCGATTTCTCCAAAGATTTTTTGGTTCAGACAGATGTGTCTGATGTTGGTATTGGAGCAGTACTATCACAGGTACACAGTGGGGAAGACACCCTGTGGTGTACCTAAGCAGAAAGCTCAATGATCATGAGAAAAAGTATGCAGTCATTTAAAAGGAATGTTTAGCCATAAAGTGGGCCGTGGACGCGCTCAGGTACTATTTGTTAGGATGCCAGTTTGAGTTAATAACTGACCATGCTCCCCTGGAATAGATGACCCAAAAGGAGGAGACTAATAGACGGGGTGAACCGGTGGTTTTTGGCTCTACAGGATTACTCCTTCACTGTAAAACACAGGCCAGGTGTTGATATGGGGAATGTAGATGCCCTGTCCCGTGTTCACTCCTGGTGGGCCACAGGTGTTCCAACCCTGAGGTTGAAACAAGGGGGGATATGTAGCAGAGCGTCCCAAAGAGAGCCAGGAAAAGTCCTGTTCGGGGTTCATATGTCTCCCGGGCTCCTCTCGTACACATTCAGGAATCTCTGATCCATGATTCAGTTCAGATCTTGGTCCTCTTCCCCAGGCCAATTTAAGCTCACCTGAGCAGACAGCCTTTGCGCTCTGCCTGGGAAACAAAGACAACGCTGGTCTGTGAGAGCAACAAGGTTGGTAAAAAGCTGTTAAGCAGTTTATGTGGAAACTGACAAGTGGTAGGCTTGCTCAGCCTGGTAGTTAGGGCCTGCATAGTGTATAGTTAGAGCCGAGACACAGCTAGGTTTTTTGTTTGGCTGTTGTGTTCTGTTTGTTTTGTTTTTGAACACTGTACAGCACCTAGACTTGTAAATATCACCATTAAACAGTGAAGTCTATGCTAAATGCAGAGTATATATATATATATATATATACATATATATATATATATATATATATATATATATATATATATATATATATATATATATATATATATATATATATATATATATATATATATATATATATATATATAGATATATATATAGATATCTATATATATATCTATATATAGATATATATATAGATATATATATAGATATCTATATATATATATATATATATATAGATATATATATATATATATATATCTATATATATATATATCTCTCAAATACATTGCCACCAACTGAATAACCTGCCTGCTTAATCTAACACAAGCTATTTCTCTGTTCACGCCACCACTACACATGGCCGCCATGTAAGCAGCCCTATATAGTGTTGTCAGTGACCAGACCCCCATTTTACTTACCTGAACCCTCAAACTTGTCCCACGAGGATACGCCGTCTCTCTGCTAGGGGGTTCTCGGCTGTTGATTGGATAAATTGATAGCCATTGGCTCTGGCTGCTGTCAATCAAATCCAATGATGCAGCTGCCAGGGGCCGGGGCCGAGTCCTGCATTCGGCGTCTATGGACGCCGAATGCTGGACTCGGGAACGAGCCCACAAGGTAACCCCCCAGGGCAGCGCTTCCCCCAGGGGGTTTTCTGATGTGGGGAGGAGCTGAGAGAGCCACCGAGGGACCCCAGAAGAGCAGGTTCGGGGACACTCTGTGCAAAACGAGTTGCACAGTGGAGGTAAGTATAATATGTTTGTTATTTAAAAAAAAAAATGAACCTTTAGTCCAGTTTAGATTTAGATCTGGACTCGATGAATCAACCTTGTGTCATTCTGGCTTTATGCTTGGGGTCTTTGGCTTGCTGGAAGACATATCTTGTGCAAACTGAATCAGGTTTTCTTCCAGAATGTCCTTGTATTTTGCTGTATTCATTCAAACTTCTACCCTCACAAGCCTTCCAGGGCCTGCTGCAGGAGAACATTCTTACAACAGGATTAGTGATTAGTCACCATCATGCTTCACTGTAGGGATTGTATGTTTTTGATGATGAGCAGTGTTTGACTCATACTAAGCAAGATGTTTACGATGATGGCCAAAATGCTGTATTTCAGTCTCGCCAAACCATAAAACCTACTTCCAGTTGGCTTCAGCGTCTCCCATGTGCCTTTAGACAAACTTGATTTTTCCCCCTTCGTCTTTCAGGACAGCCACCATGAGAGATGGTCTCCTCCTCTTCCTCTAGGAAACACTGCGCCAGCCCATAAATTCTTACTTCCCCCTGCCAGACCTCAGTATTAGTGTTTCCTCCGGTGGGGAGACACTGTGCAAGGAACCAGGCCATTCAGTCAGGGTGACTGCGGCTGTTTATATTTTTTTGGAGCCTGTAATGGGAGCAGGGGTTTCCTAGGGCATAGGGGGGACTTACCCCTCGTTCTGTTGCCACCACTTCCTAGCCGAGCGCGGCTTCAGGTTGGGGGTACTCCCTATCGCGGCTACAGGGCTGCAGCAGGCAAGCGTTCACCTTCCCTGTATACCATACAGACCGCTCTTTTTTTTTTTTTTTTTTCTTTCTTTTGGAACTAGGCGGGCCGGACGACGGGCGACGTCATTTCCGGCGGAAGGGCGAGTGCTTGCCTTTGACCCGCGACTTCCGGTTCCGGGTCGCGGCGCTGATAGGGAAGCCAGGCACAGGCTGGAGACGAGTCTGGGACGCGCACAGGCAGCGTGGGACTCGGTAGTAGCAACCACCTGCAAGTCATGTCGGAAGCAGATGCTCAGCCAACGGACACTACCTCCAGCCTTCCTAAGGTAAGAGTGCCTTGGGGAAGAGTACTCTTTATCTAGGATTGTCCCTCCATGTATAGTTCCTGTCATGGGGGGGCAGACACCCTGGGTGGTCAGGGGAGGGAGGCTCAGATCCCCACATATTAAGGAGGGTCTAGTGCACTCCCAGGGTTGTATCCTTGTTTTTTTGGAAAAAAAAAAAAAAAGTGACAAAATGTTTGTTTTTTCTTTTCATGTATTTCAGAAAGCTACAGAGAAGTCTAGGTCTGCACATAGCTCTAAGAAGATGTGTGCCTCTTGCAGGGAAGGGGGTACCATATTGAATTCACAAATCCTCCTCCACGGAGATTTCTTGTCACGCACCTACCCAGGTGTAAGGCAAAAGCCGAGGCTCTGTTGGAAGCATTAAGAGATCTGGTAGATCAAAATGTGGTTCTCAGAGTTCCAAAGGCCGAGGAGGGAGAGGGTTTCTATTCACACATCTTCGTAGTGAAGAAACCCACAGGGAAATTCAGACTGATTCTGAATTTAAAGCCCCTGAACAGGTCAGTGACGTACAGGAGATTCCGTATGGAAACAATTTTCACAGTCAGAGCCCTGTTGCCCCGCAACTGCTTTATGGTATCTCTGGACCTAAGGGACACATATCTACACGTCCCTATTACAGAAGCCTCGCAGAGGTTTCTTCGGCTAGAGGTAAATGTAGGTGGAACAACGGTACATCTACAGTTTCAGGCGCTGCCTTTCAGGCTATCCTCCTCGCCCCGCATTTTCACCAAGGTCTTGGCGGAGGTGATGGCCTTTCTTCGGCTCCAGGGAATATCAGTGATAGCATACCTGGACGACCTGCTCCTGTTTGCACTGTGTCCACTGCAGTTAGTCAGAGATCTAGAACTAACAGAGGGTTCTTACAGGTCTAGGGTGGCTAATGAACTTGGAGAAATCCAGTTTGATTCCCTCTCAGCGCATTATGTACTTGGGCTATCTGTTGGACTCAACGCTACTAAGGGTGTTTCTTCCAGCAGAAAAAGTTCAAAAACTGGACAGGGCAGTGGCGGTTCTCCAGTGCAGAAGTCAGGTCTCCATAAGAGTTTTGATGTCGACCCCGGGACTATTGACCGCTACCCTCCCAGCAGTGCAATGGGCAGGTCTGCACTTTCGTCCCTTACAGTCCTTTGTCCTAAGGGTGTGGGATCACAGTCAGGAAGATCTGGACACCTTGGTACAGGTTCCACCCCAAGTAAAGAGATCCCTCTGGTGGTGGAGGAGGGTCTCAAACTTGTCGCAGGGTCGTCTGTGGTTCATCCCAGTTTCTCAGGTGGTAACCACAGACGCAAGCGGCAAAGGTTGGGGGGGCGCATCTGGGTTCCCTTTTAGCACAGGGCACCTGGGAGGGCGACGAACTAAGAAGGTCGTCCAATTGGAAGGAGCTGAGGGCAATCGGGCTAGCACTCAGGTTCTTCAAAGAGGAGCTACAGGGCCACCATGTTCAGGTGCAGTCGGACAACTCGTCCGCCGTGGCCTATGTAAACAAACAGGGCGGCACGAAAAGCGGAGTCCTGTTGGCCTTAGCATCAGACATTCTGAACTGGGCCGAGACTCACACTCTCTCACTCTCAGCAGTCTTCCTGAGAGGAGAGAAGAATGTGATAGCAGATTTTCTCAGCCGAATCAAACTGAGAGAGGGCGATTGGATCCTCAACCAGGAGGTTTTCAATCTAATTTCAGAGAAATGGGGTCCTCCAGAAGTAGATCTGTTCGCGTCAAGAAGCAACGCGAAGGCCCCTTGTTTTTTCTCTCTAAACAGAGGGGAGGGAGCGCGAGGGGTCAACGCATTGATCCAGAGCTGGCATTTCAGAATCTGCTATGCCTTCCCGCCCCCAGCGTTATTACCGGCGGGCCTCAGGAAGTTCCAGATGGAAAACACGTCCCTGATTCTAGTAGCACCACATTGGCCAAAGAGGGCTTGGTTCTCAGTACTCAAGCAGCTAGCGGTCGAACCTTCCTTATTCCTGCCACCTCTAGAGGATCTCCTCTCACAGGGCCCAGTCCTCTGTCCACAGGTTCACCATTGGCAGTTAGCGGCCTGGCTACTGAGGAGGGTATGCTAAGAGCTAGGGGGTTTTCTTAAAAAATTAATCTCCACCCTCCTCAACAGCAGGAAGAAGGAAACACGCCAGATTTATAAAAAAGTCTGGATACGTTTCAATGAATGGTGTGCAGAAGGCTCCTTTGCGGTACATAGTCCCACAGCTGTGTTGGAATTCCTTCAGTGCGGGGCAGACAGGGGTTTATCCATAAGTACCCTTAAAGGTCAGGTGTCAGCACTCAGTGCTTATTTAGAAAAGCATCTGGCCACCAACCCTTGGGTGGTCAGATTCTTTAAGGCTCTGTCTAGACAAAGACCGGTTCAGGGTCCTTCCTTTCCCAAGTGGGACCTATCGTTAGTTTTACAGGGCCTGACGGGAACCCCCTTTGAACCTTTAGAAGAATGTCTACTAAAGGATCTTACGTTAAAAACAGTTTTTTTGGTAGCAGTGACAACTGCCAGGAGAGTCAGTGAGATTGAGGCCTTATCTGTTAGACCTCCTTTTTGCATTATTTTTCCAGATCGGATCATCTTCAAGACTGATCCAGCATTTTTACCTAAGGTGGCTTCTGGTTTCCACAGAAGTCAGGAGGTAGTTCTACCCTCATTTTGTCCCAACCCCTCGGGGGAAAGGGAATTAAAATTTCATTCTTTGGACGTAAGGAGATGTATCCTTCAGTACCTAGAGCTGACCAAGAGGTTTAGAAAGTCAGACTCTTTATTTGTTTTGTTTTCTGGGGCCAGAAAAGGATGCAAAGCGTCTCGACGCACTATTGCCAGATGGCTCAGAGTAGCCATTGGCCAGGCCTATACATTAGCAGGGAAAGAAATCCCAATGGGTATAAGGGCACACTCTACTAGAGCTATGGCAGCTTCTCAGGCAGAGAAGGCTGGAGCAACGCCAGAGCAGATATGCAGGGCTGCAACATGGTCCAGCTATTCCACTTTCGTTAAGCACTACAGAGTGGACCTGGTGTCGGCTAGTGAGCAAGCCTTTGGGCGAAAGGTGTTGCAAGCTGTAGTCCCACCCTAACTGGTAAGTGCTCGTTCATCCTCTCATGGTGGCTGTCCTGAAAGACGAAGGGGGAAAATTAAAGTTACGTACCGGTAACGTCTTTTCCAGTAGTCTTTCAGGACAGCCCTAGTTACCCACCCGAAATTTTGGGGTGTCTTATAAAAGACCAGAACGCAGCATGATAAGGATATGGAATAGTATGTTATTAATGTGTTCTTGTGTCTCCACAGCTGACCGGAGGTAATCTTGGAATATACTGAGGTCTGGCAGGGGGAAGTAAGAATTTATGGGCTGGCGCAGTGTTTCCTAGAGGAAGAGGAGGAGACTATCTCTCATGGTGGCTGTCCTGAAAGACTACTGGAAAAGACGTTACCGGTACGTAACTTTAATTTTTTTTTTTTTTTGCTACCTTCCCATAAAACTATGACTGGTGAAGCACCATGGCAACAGACATTGTATGTACTGTATAGTCTCTCCATTCTTCATCACTTAAGCTGGCCATACACCATACAATTTTCCTGTTCAATTTTCTTTAGATTTACCTTCAACTATGTAGTACAAGGGCCTGCCTGATTGCATCCAAATTGAAAGTGTTTAGGTTTGACCTCCTATTATATGGTTTTGGTAAATCTAAAGGAAAGTTGAACAGGAAAATTAAATAGTGTATGGCCAGCCTTAGGCTTGTAACTCCTCTAAAGCTGCCAAGGGTCTCTTTGACAGCCCTTCTTACACAGTCACTCACTTTCAGTGGACAGCCTGTTCTTGACATTACCATTAAAAAAAAAAAGCACAGAGCATACCACATCCTGTGAAAAGATGCAACACAGTGAAGGAGCATCTTCTTGCAAGTTTAGGGATATGTCACTCTCCCCTAGATTCTGCAGGTGGAAGCTGTATGTGGGTAATATAGTGTATGTTAAACTTTTCTCTACGTGTGTTTTTGGTGCAAGGTCTGATTTAACTCTACTCAATGGGATATTTACTGTAGGTATTAGAAATGTGATTGCATACACTGAATCGTGCTTTTATATTTATTTGCAACTGCTTAGACTGCTCTTTTGTCTGACTCATGAAAAGCTGGACCTTTCAGATACACGGGCATTTAAACTACAATCACTTGGAACACCTTAATCATACACATTTGATTTTGATTTAGCAAATTGTGTGTCTTTGGGAAATACTTGACTGCCCTGGTGATGATTTATGTGTGTCAAATTAATGAGGGTCTATACTTATGAAACCACTTGTTTTATACTTTTCATATTGTGATTAATTTAATTACTTTGCTAAGATTTGTTTTTACTTTTACATCATAATTTATGTTGATCTGCATAAACAAAAATAAAATTAAATCAACTGTAATGTACTAGTCTAAGACATCAAAAACATGAAAAGGGTAAATACTTTTTTATAGGCACTACAACAAAGTGAGTGTATGATACACAGTGTTCTATGTTTAATATAAAAAACAAATAATTTTTAAAGATATCTGGAACTTTTTAGCTGCTGTATTTAAAGTAATATTAATGGTTCGATTAAAAAAAAAAAAAATCAAAAGTAATAAACATGTTATACTTAACCTGTTCTGTGCAACAGAGCAGCCCCGATCCTTCTCTTCTTGGGTCCCCCACTGGCGCTCCTGGCTCCTCCTTATTTCTGATTGCCTCCATAGCAAAATGCTTCCTATGGAGGAACTTGTGCATGTTCCCTCTCAAGCCCCACTCTGTGTCCATTGACACACAGAGAGGGCTCAAACTCACCCCTTGTTCCCTCCTAACTGGCTGTGACTAACAGCAGCAGGAACCAATGGCTCCCAATGCTGTCGCTGAGACAATGAGGAGGAAGAGACCCGAAAGAGCCACTGCTCTTGTCTACATAGCTGGATTGAGCTTGGACTCAGATAAGCTGGGGGAGATGCATGTGTGTCAAATTAATGAGGAAACGGCGCCGTCCGAATCGGTGCGATACTCGCTTTGCCGACTCCCAAAAGCAGATTGTGCACTATTTTTGGCAGCTTCCGGGGTGATTTCAATAAACATCTGTGCATGAACCCGCACAGATGTCTCTCAAATCACACCCGAAGTTGGACTGAAATGCTGGTTTGGAATCGTGCTGGTTCTGCTGAACTCGCATGATTTAAAACCCGCCCTCAATGTGAACCTAGGCTTAAACGATGTTCACATAAAAATACCGGGACAGGCCTTCAGCATGCACTTAACACTGATAATACTGAGCTGATTAAAGAAACTTGCATATCTGCTTATAATAAAAATCAGGTAGCACAACCAGTGAGGTTTATTACTAAATTGGGGCCACACTGGAAAATTATTAAGGAAATTTTAGGTAAACAGTATTTTTTGTACAATATTCTGATCGTGTGTATGGGGCTTAAGAGTCTGGCAGATATGCTTGTTTTACCCTAATAGGTAAACAACTAGGCCCTGTCAGGGTGAATACGCCTGGTAACCTTAAATAAACCTGATCTAATGGAATTATATCATCAGTGTGTGGCCTTCCTTGTAAAAGTTGGGTGAATTGTCAGGTTTACACCCTGTTCCAAATTATTATCCAAATTCTATTTCAGTGTCACAAAGATTAAATATTTTGTTTTTCAGTTTAACTCATGGATGGCATTGTGTCTCAGGGCTCTTTTGATCACTGAAATTAATCTTGGACACCTGTGATAATTAGATTGCCAGGTGAGCCCAATTTAAGGAAAAACTACTAAAGGAGGAGGGTGTTCCACATTATTAGGCAGAGCACCATTTTTAAGCAAAATGGGGAAGAAAAAGGATCTCTCTGCTGCCGAAAAGAGTGAAATAGTTCAATGCCTTGGACGAGGTATGAAAACATTAGATATTTCACGAAAACTTAAGCGTGATCATCGCACTATTAAGAGATTTGTGGCTGATTCAGAGTTTGACGGGTTTCGTGCAGATAAAGGCACATTGAGGAAGATTTCAGCCAGATCCATGCATCGGATCAAGAGAGCAGCTGCTAAAACACCATTACATAGCAGCAAGCAGATATTTGAAGCTGCTGGTGCCTCTGGAGTCCCACAGACATCAAGGTGTAGAGTCCTCCAGAGTCTTGCAACTGTGCATAAACCTTCTATTCGGGCAGCACTAACCAATGCTCACAAGCAGAAACGGCTGCAGACTAATTTTCAAACAGTCCTGTTCACTGATGAGTGCCGTGCAACCCTGGATGGTCCAGATGGATGAAGTAGTGGATGGTTGATGGATGGCCACCTTCTTCCAACAAGGCTGCAACGTCAGCAAGGCGGTGGTGGAGTCATGTTTTGGGCTCGAATCATGGGAAGAGAGCTGGTCGGCCCCTTTAGGGTCCCCAAAGGTGTAAAGATGACCTCTGCAAAGTATGTGGAGTTCCTGACTGACCACTTCCTTCCCTGGTACAGAAGGAAGAACTATGCTTTTCGTAATATAATATCATCTTCATGCATAACCACATCAATACTGGGCACTTTCACCCCCTTCCTTCCCAGACCAATTTTCAGCTTTCAGCGCTCTCGCACTTTCAATGACAATTGCACGGTCATGCAATGCTGTACCAAAATGAAATTTTTATCATTTTGTTCATACAAATAGAGCTTTCTTTTGGTGGTATTTATTCACGACTCCATTTTTTATTCTTTGCGATATAAGCGAAAATAGAGCGGAAATTTGGAAAAAAACTATATTTTCTTATTTCTATTTTAAAAGAAATCCAATAAAATGGAATTTTTCATAAATTTAAGCCAAAATGTATTCTGCTACATGTTTTTGGTAAAAAAAATCCAGTTAAGTGTATAATAATTGGTTCGTGTGATCACAGACAGATGTACACAAATGATCATGTACAGATGTGTGCATTTGATCATGGACATATGTGTGCAGATAATCATTGGGACATGTGATTTTACTGTTACATATGTGGGGGACAGGTGTTTTTACTATGTGGAGACATGTGTTTTGGGGACATGTGCTTTGGGGACATGTGTGTTAACTTTGTATGTTTACATTGTGGGGACACTAGACTGGTGATCAGTGAGTAAAAAGCTGTAAAAAACAGCTCATACTCACTGATCACTAGCCGGCTTCGGCGATCCGCTCTCCTCTCCTCACTGACAACTTCTATGTAAGGAGAGGAGAGCCAATTGGCTCTGTATTTACTTCACATGATGGCTATGATTGGACATGGCTGTCATGTGATCAGGAGGGCCAATCACAGAGCCCTCCTGCCGATCGGAGATTCGCCGTGTCCGGGTGACAGGAGCACATTGGGATAACGCCGCTGCGCAGACATGCGCGCAATCCCCCTCCTTCTGAGGGATGTTCCTGAACATCCACTCAGAAGGAGAGAGCGCCCGCCCGGCCGTTTATGTACAGTGGCCGGGTGGGAAGTAGTTAAAAAGTTAAAATGTCGTTCAAAGTTCAACAACAAATGACAATTTTCAGTTCTTTACAACCTATAAAGTGTTTTGAAACTTACTGTGTGTAATAATTTGGAACAGTGCATTGTAAGTTTTTTTATTTAGAAAAAAAAAACTGTTATCATTAGGAGGTTTGTTCAATAAAATTTGAATTTTACTCTTAATGGTTGATAATAACTGAGAATTGAGAATTATGCTGACTGTTGTTATTTAGGTAAATGAGAAAAATATCATATGCATAATAATTTGGAACAGGGTGTAAAGTGATTTTAAAGGATTTTTTTAAAATAACAAATGTTACATAGTTGGTGAGGTTGAAAAAAGACACAAGTCCATCAAGTCCAACCTGTGTGTGTTTTTATGTCAATAGTACATTGTATATCCCTGTTTGTTGTGGTTGTTTAGGTGTTTAGGTTAATTTTTATGAAACGATCTATGCTCCCTGCTGAAACCACTGCTTGTGAAAGAGAATTACACATCCTTACCACTCTGATGCCCCATACACACGGTCGAATTTTCCAACGGAAAATGTTCCATGGGAGCCTTTTGTCGGAAATTCCGACTGTGTAGGCTCCATCGGATAGTTTCCATCGGAATTTCCATCGCACAAGATTTGAGATCTGGTTCTCAAATTTTCCAACAACAAAATCCGTTTGTGTAAATTCCGATTGTGTGTACACAATTCCGACGCACAAAGTGCCACGCATGCTCGGAATCAAGCAGAAGAGCAGCACTGGTTATTGAACTTAATTTTTCTCGGCTCATCATACGTGTTGTACGTCACCGCGTTCTTGACGTTCGGAATTTCCAACCAACTTTGTGTGACCGTGTGTATGCAAGACAAGTTTGAGCCAACATCAGTCGGAAAAAATGAGGCATTACAGTAAAGAGCCCTCTACGCAGTTTAAGGTTAAACCACTTTTCTTCTAATTTTAGTGAATGGCCACTTTTTTAAGTTTCCTTGCGTGGAAAAGTTTTATTCCTATTGTGGGGTCACAGTACAGTGTTTGTACATTGAAATCAAATCACCTCACAAGCGTCTCTTTTACAGAGAGAATAAGTTCAGTGCTCATAATCTTTTCTCATAACTAAGGTCCTCCAGTCCAGGGCTGTCTTTAATATTGATTGGACCCTGGGCAAAAAAATTCTTGCCCCACCCATGAGCTTTCCACCTGCTTTGAGACATACAATAATTAGCAGCTAGACTCAAAATCAATTTACTGTATCAGATCAGGCAACGATTGCGAATGGTTGCCAGAGGTTACAGCATATCATTGCTGCTCACTAACTGGTTGCTAGAGGTTACAGCACACATTATGGATCATTATTTAGTTGCTAGAGGTTACAGCACATAATTTCTGCTTGTTGATTGGTTGCTAGAGGTTACAGCACATCATCTCCTCACTGCCTGCACACCATGGACTGGGGTGGTGAAGTGGACCCATCAAAAGACAGAAAACTCCTAGGGATCCTAGGACGCTTGGGATCAGTAGCAGTGCTGGGGAGGGGGCAGTGTGATCAATGGCAATGCTGATTTTTTTTTTTTTTTTTACCGACTACCAATATAAAGAGGATTTTCAACACTGGCCACCAATATATTATTGGTTTACACTGACCACTAATGTAATAGAAGCATTCACAGTAACTACTAATGTAAGGGGAACATTCACACTGGTCACTAGTGTGAATGAAAGGATTCTACACCAACCCCCAATGTAATGAGAAGATTTATACTGACCACCAATATAACAGACGTTTAGACTGCGTTTACATTTGTGTGTCGGGAACGCATGCAAAATTGCTTTCCTGACACCACAGAAACATGCTGCCCTTTAGCAGATACACAGCAGTGCCATCAATTGTTACTGACACTCTCACGCATCTGCTGACGTGCTGTGGCACCGTGTGATTTTGAAAAAGCGTCAGGGACCTTTTTCCACATTTATAGCACAAAGAGCAGCCCATTGAAATGAATGGGCTTCCCTACACCTGGCCTACATCTTTATCCACCCTGTCAGTACACCTTTGCATCCTAAAACCCCTGCTAACCTCTGCAAATGCCAATATTCTGTTGGGTTTGCTCACAGCAGCTTGGCATTGCATGCTATTGCTGAGCCTGTCATCTACTAAGACCCCCAGGTCCTTTTCTATCCTAGATTCCCCCAAAGGTTCTCCCCTAGTAAGTAGATTGCATTCATATTTTTGGCCTCCAGATGCATTCTTTTACATTTTTCTATATTAAACCAAACTTGCCATGTAGTTGCCCACCCCATTAATTTGTTTTCAAATCTTATTGCAAGGTTTCCACATCCTGCAGAGAAATTGTTGCCCTGCTTAGATTAGTATCGTTCACAAATACTCAGATTGAGCTGTTTATCCCATCCTCCGGATCGTTTATGAATAAATTAAACAGGATTGGTCCCAGGACAGAACCCTGGGGGACCCCACTTTCCACACTTGACCATTCCAAGTATTCCCCATTTATTACCACCCTCTGAACTTGGACCTGTAGCCAGTTTTCAATCCATATACTCACCCTTTAGTCCAAGCTGATAGACCTTAGTTTGTACAATCGTTTATGGGGAACCGTATTGAGTGCCTTTGCAAAATCCAGATACACCACGTCTATGGGCCTTCCTTTATCTAGATGGCAGCTTACCTCCTCATAGAAGGTTAACGGATTGGTTTGGCAATAACGATTCTTCATGAATCCATGCTGATTACTGCTAACGATACCGTTCTCATTACTAAAATCTTGTATATAATCACTTCTTATGCCCTCCAAGAGCTTGCATACTATAGATGTTCGATTAACTGGTCTGCAGTTCCCAGGGATATATCTTGGTCCTTTTTTAAATATTGGTGCTACATTGGCTTTTCTCCAATCAGCTGGTACCATACTAGTCAGCAGACTATTCGTAAAAATTAGGAACAATGGTCTGGCAATTTCTTGACTGAGTTTCTTTAGGACCCTCGGGTGCAAGCCATCTGGTCCCTGTGACTTATTAATGTTAAGTTTTTCAAGTCTATTCTTAATTCTATCCTCTGTTAGCCATGAGGGTGCTTCCTGTGACGTGTCATGAGGATAAACTTTGCAGTCATGGTTACTGAAGCCTCCCGTTTCCCTCGTGAAGACTGAGGAGAAGAATAAATTAAAAACCTTTGCCATCTCTCCATCCTTTGTAACCAGATTCCCTTAATCATTCTTTATAGGGCCAATATGATCTGACCTCCCTCTCTTACTATTTATATACTTAAAACATTTCTTGGGATTATTTTTACTCTCCCCTACTATGTGCCTTTCGTGTTCTATCCTAGCTGCCCTGATTGCACCCTTACATTTCTTATTGCATACTTTGTAAAGTTGGAATGCTGATGATGACTCCTCAGCCTTGTATTTTTTGAAGGCCTTCTCCTTTGCTTTTATATGCATTTTTATGTTGGAGTTAAGCCACCCAGGACTTTTATTAGCTATTTTAAATTTATTTACCATTGGGATGCACTGGCTAATACCCTTATTTAATATGGTCTTAAAGCACACCCATTTTCCTCTGTGTTCTTTGTTTCTAGGATTTTATCCTGTTTAACGTCTTTTAGCAAGGAGCGTAGTTTATGGAAGTTGGCTCTTTTGAAATTCAGTGTGTTTGTATTCACCTTATGTTTCCCATTTGTGTGATTTATACTGAAACTAGTTGACCTGTGATTGCTGTTTCCTAAATTGCCCCGTGTTTCCACATCTGTGATCAGGTCTGTATTAGTAATCAGTAGGTCTAGTAACGCTTTGTTTCTTGTTGGTGCATTTACCATCTGACCCATGAAATTGTCCTGCAAGACATTTTAGGAAATGCCAAGCCTTAGATGAATGCGCGGTTCCTTCCGCCCAGTCTATGCCTGGATAAAAAAAACCCCCATTATAATGACACTTCCCATCCTTGCCGCCATTCCAAACTGTGATAGGAGATTCGCCTCCCCCCTTATTCTGATTAGGGGGCCTGTAGCATACTCCCAGTATTACTTTCCCCTTGGTTTTCTCCTCTTGTAGCTCTACCCATAAGGATTCCACCTACTCCCTTACTCTATTTGTGATGTCATTCCTCACATGCACTTGTACATTTGAAATACAGGCATACTCTTCCCCTTTTAACCCTCTCTATCTCTGCGACATAGGGAATACCCTTTATTGGTTTTCAGCCAAACATGAGAGCTGTTGCACCAAGTCTCTGAAATTCCCACAAAATCGAAAACCTCCTTGTACAATAGCAGCTCTAGTTCTCCTATATTGTTCGCCAGACTCCTGGCATTAAGGAACAAGCCACGTAGTTTTTTTCCGGACGCACAGCCGATTTGCCCCTTCCCCATTTAGGTGAAGTCCATCCCTGCATCCCTGTATTATACACCCCTGTTCTGTGCAAAGGTTTTGCACAGAACAGCCTCGATCCTCACCTTTTTGGATCCCCCGCCAGCAGGGCAGGACTTAGGGTGGTGGGGGCCCCTGGGCTTGGGTCACTTTCAAGCCCTACCTTCTATACATTACTTTAAACCTTTAGTTTTCTTTTAAGTGCGCAACTCTGATACCATTTGTCTGCCATTACATCACTGTCTAATGCAGACAGATTTTCTCAATGGAAGTAAACAAGGCACTGCATAACTGCCAATAACCAGCAAACCTCAAGATAAGAATTTTAAGGAAAAAAACTTATTTAAATGCTCATCAATTCAGCCTTGCACAGCTTCCATCTGCATGCTTGCCCAGTGTCGTTTGCAGCCTTGTTAGTGTCAATTGCAGCCTTATCAGTGTCATTTGCAGCCTTGCAGCCTTATCAGTGTCATTTGCAGCCTTGCAGCCTTATCAGTGTCATTTGCAGCCTTGCAGCCTTATCAGTGTCATTTGCAGCCTTTACAGCCTTATCAGTGTCATTTGCAGCCTTGCAGCCTTGTCAGTGTCATTTGCAGCCTTGTCAGTGTCATTTGCAGCCTTGCAGCCTCCACCTGCAGCCTTATCAGTGTCCATTTGCAGCCTTGCCTGTGTCATTGGCAGCCTTGCCTAGGCTGCCGTTAAACTGCAGTGACTTTTTCAGTGTCACCGCAGTTTAAATATGGAGCCGGTGAGAGTAACTGTGAGGACTGTAAGTCCTCACAGTTACTCTCGGCTCCTCTCGCAGTCCCGCCCAGTCCCGCCCTATTATGGACATAACACAGGTCTAGGGATGAGCCAAACACCCCCCCCCCGGTTTGGTTCGCACCAGAACCTGCGAACGGACCGAAAATTCGCACGAACGTTAGAACCCCATTGAAGTCTATGGGACTCGAATGTTCGTAATCAAAAGTGCTAATTTTAAAAGCTAATTTGCATAGTATTGTCCTAAAAAGGGTTTGGGGACCTGGGTCCTGCCCCAGGGGACATGTATCAATGCAAAAAAAGTTTTAAAAACTGACGTTTTTTTCAGGAGCAGTGATTTTAATGATGCTTAAAGTGAAAGAAAAAGTGAAATATTCCTTTACATATCGTACCTGGGGGGGGGGGGGTGTCTATAGTATGCCTGTAAAGTGGAGCGTTTTTCCCATGCTTAGAACAGTCACTGCAAAAAATGACATTTTTAAAGTAATAAAAGTAATTTAAAACTGCTTACGGCTTTAATGTAATGTCCGGTCCCGGTAATATGGATGAAAATCAGTGAGACAAACGGCATGGGTGCCCCCCCCAGTCCATTACCAGGCCCTTCGGGTCTTGTATGGATATTAAGGAGAACCCCGCACCCAAATTAAAAAAAGGAAAGGCATGGGGCCCCAGGCCCTCTGAACAGCAGTATACAGGCGGTGCAAACAAGACAGGGACTGTAGGTTTGTTGTTAAGTAGAATCTGTTTGTAATTTTGAACTGGTACATTTTTCAAGTGTAGCTCCAGACAAAAAATCTATTTTTAAGCTTTTTGGAAAATATAGGGAAAGGTTATCACCCCTGTGACATTTGTTTTGCTGTCTGTGCACCTCTTCAGAAGATTTTACCTCACTTTCTGTCCCAATGACAAATGTTTTTTTATAATTTAGGGTCTTTAGTGAAACAAGGATTGGTGATAAAACATCAATGGAGAGGAGACATGTTTTTCCCATATTAACTCTTACAGGAGAGAATTTCCCTTCCTAGGGGTAGATTTCATCTCACTTCCTGTTGTCTCCTTCCGTTTGCAAGTAGGAGTTGTTTGTAAGTTGGATGTTTGAAAGTAAGGGCCTGCCCTATATACTCTGCAGAAATTGCGGCCTCAGGTGTTGGTGTTGCCACAACACTGTAAGCCCTCACATTTACTCTTGGTGGGCGCAGAAACGGGCCCTGGTGTGAAATATTAGATCAAGAATTGTAATTACATGCACCTGTTGAACAGGGGCAGAAAAACTGGGCCTTTGGTGGTGGTGGTGTTGCCACAACACTGTAAGTCCTCACAGTTACTCTTGGGTGCAGAAATGGGCCCTGCTGTGATATATTAGATCAAGAATTGTAATTACATGTCCCCGTTGAACAGGGGCAGAAAAATTGGGCCTTAGGCACTTGTGCCACAACACTGCAACCCCTCACAGATACTCTAGTTGGAGCACAGGAATGAGCCCTCCTGTAAAATATTGCATCAAAAATTGTAATTACATGCCCCTGTTAAACAGGGGCTGAAAAATTGGGCCTTAGGCACTGGTGCTGGTGCCACAACACTGCAACCCCTCACAAATACTCTAGTTGAGTGCAGCAATGAACCCTCCTTGCAAAATATTGCATCAAAAATTGTAATTACACGCCCCTGTTAAACAGGGGCTGAAAAATTGGGCCTTAGCCGCTGGTGGCGGTGCCCAGAACCAAAAAATATTCTTACAAGCCATCAGCATGATCATTGAGGAGGAAGAGGATAGTCACTCAGCATAACAGGATAGTCACTCAGCATCAGCATAGGCAGTCTTGAAGGGATCTGACATTTCAAAAAAAATTATTCAGTTACATCAGCATCAGGTGCTTTGTACCATGTAAAACAGATGCTGGCGATGGTTGCTGGAACCGATCATACCTTGTGGCTGTGGACTAAAAAATTGTCTGAACGCATCGGTCCTTCTTTGACTGACCGAAGCCTCAGCAACACGTTGTCCAGGAACAGGAGTTTGTAACCTCCCAGTCTCTGGGAACGTGTTGCACAGACCTTTCTGCAAGGCCTTCCAAAGATGTTTAATCCTCTGCTCCCTCTGCGACTGCAAGATAAGGTCCGCAACCTTACCCTTGTAACGTGGATCAAGGAGGGTTGCCAGCCAGTATTGATCCCTCTCCTTGATACCACGAATACGAGGATCCTTCCGCAGGCTTTGCAGGATCAGGGAGGCCATGCAGCATAGGTTTGCTGAGGCATTCGGTCCAGAGTCCTCTGGGTCACTAAGTATGATAGGGATGAGCCGAACACCCCCCTGTTCAGTTCGCACCAGAACATGCGAACAAGCAAAAAATGTGTTCGAACACGCGAACACCGTTAAAGTCTATGGGACACGAACATGAATAATCAAAAGTGATAATTTTAAAGGCTTATATGCATGGTATTGTCATAAAAAGTGTTTGAGGACCTGGGTCCTGCCCCAGGGGACATGAATCAATGCAAAAAAAGTTTTAAAAAAGACCATTTTTTCAGGAGCAGTGATTTTAATAATGCTTAAAGTGAAGCAATAAAAGTGCAATATTCCTTTAAATTTCGTACCTGGGGGGTGTCTATAGTATGCCTGTAAAGGGGTGCATGTTTCCCATGTTTAGAACAGTCTGACAGCAAAATGACATTTCAAAGGAAAAAAGTCATTTAAAATTACTCGCGGCTATTAATGAATTTCTGGTCCGACAATACACATGAAAGTTAATTGATAAAAATGGCATGGGAATTCCCCACAGGGGAACCCCGAACCAAAATTTAAAAAAAAAATGACGTGGGGGTCCCCCTAAATTCCATACCAGGCCCTTCAGGTCTGGTATGGATATTAAGGGGAACCCCGGCCAAAATTAAAAAAAAAATGGCGTGGGGTCCCTCCCAAAAAAATCCATACCAGACCCTTATCCAAGCATGCAACCTGGCAGGCCGCAGGAAAAGAGGGGGGGACGAGAGAGCGCCCCCCCTCCTGAACCATACCAGGCCACATGCCCTCAACATTGGGAAAGTGTTTTGGGGTAGCCCCCCAAAACACCTTGTCCCCATGTTGATGGGGACAAGGGCCTCAGGCCCACGACCCTTACCTGGTGGTTGTGGGGTCTGCGGGTGGGGGGCTTATCTGAATCTGGAAGCCACCTTTAACAAGGGGACCCCCAGATCCCGGCCCTCCCCCCTGTGTGAAATGGTAAGGGGATACAAAAGTACACCTACCATTTCACAAAAAAAGTATCAAAAATGTTAAAAATGACAAGAGATAGTTTTTTGACAATTCCTTTATTTAAATGCTTCTTCTTTCTTCTTTCTTTTATCTTCTTTCTTCTATCTTCTATCTTCCTTCGGTTTCTTCCTCCATCTTCTTCTGGTTCTTCCTCCGGTGTTCTCGTCTGGCATTTTCCTCCATGGCGCCGGTGTCTTCTTCCCTTCTTCTTCTCGGGCCGCTCCGCATCCACCATGATGGGAGGCTCCCACTGTGTGACGCTTTTCCTCTTCTGACGGTTCTTAAATAACGGAGAGCGGGGCCCCCTGGGGACCCCGCCCCCCTCTGACACACATTGACTTCCCTGTCTGCCCCCTCTGACGTCACGGGGAATGCCGCACAGAAGTCCCTGTCAAGTTCCGTGCGTCAGAGGGGGCGGTGTAACCGGGTGGCCCCGCCCTCCGTTATTTAAGAACTGTCAGAAGAGGAGAAGCGTCACACAGTGAGAGCCTCCCATCATGGTGGATGCGGAGTGGCCCGAGAAGAAGGGAAGAAGGCGCCGGAACCACGGAGATGCCAGACGAGAACACCAGAGGAAGAACCAGAAGAACCAGAAGAAAAAGATGGAGGAAGAAACCGAAGGAAGATAGAAGATAGAAGAAAGAAGAAGCATTTAACCACTTGCCTACAGAGCACTTTCACCCCCTTCCTGCCCAGACCAATTTTCAGCTTTCAGCGCTCTCACACTTTGAATGACAATTACTCAGTCACGCAACCCTGTACCCAAATGAAATTTGCGTCCTTTTTTTCACACGAATAGAGCTTTCTTTTGGTGGTATTTAATCACTAGTGGGTTTTTTATTTTTTTATTTTTTATTTTTTATTTTTTGCTATAAATAAAAAAAGACTGAAAATTTGGTGAAAAAATGCCTTTTTCTTTGTTTCTGTCATAAAATTTTGCAAATTAGTAATATTTCTTCATAAATTTTGGCCAAAATTTATACGACTACATATCTTTGGTAAAAATAACCCTAATTAGTGTATATTATTTGGTTTTTGTGAAAGTTATAGAGTCTACAAGCTATGGTGCAAATCATTGAAAATTGATCACACCTGATCACACCTGATGTACTGAAGACTTATCTAATTTCCTGAGACACTAACAAGCCAGGAAAGTACAAATAACCACAAAATGACCCCATTTTGGAAAGCAGACACCCCAATGTATAATCTATGAGGCATAATGAGTCTTTTGAACAGTTCATTTTTTTTTCCTGAAGTTTTTGGAAAATGTGGAAAAAAAAAGAAAACGCCTTTTTTTTTTCCACAATGTTGTCCATTTTTAAGATATTTCCAACACATAGCATGTACATAGCAAAAATGACACCCCAAAATACATTCTGCTACTCCTCCTGAGTATGGCGATACCACATGTGTCAGACTTTTACACAGCCTGACCACATACAGAGGCCCACCATTGAAGTAGCAACTTCAGGCGTTCCACAAGCATAAATTACACATCTAATTTCCTGACAACCTATTATTTTTGAAGGCCCTTGTATTTCTAACACATTGCATTTACATACCAAAAATTACACTCCAAAATAAATTCTATTGAGGAAAGGGTAAAAAAAAAGTATTACCTGTGGTTTTAGTAGTGTCCCCAAAGGAAAGAATTGGTGCAGGCAGCAGGCAGCAGGCAGGGATGTGCTTAGCAACAATAGTAATTATCCAGGCAGAAGGCAGGAATATTGTCTATAGTCAGCACAAGGATATCGTCAGCACAGCCAAAGCATTTGTCCTTAGAAATTGTCCAGGCAGAGACAGCCAACACAGCCATAATATTGGTCCTGGTACACCGTTACCTCCCTGCACTCATTATTGTACCGCTCTCCAGCCCTTCATAAACATACTGCCTCTTGCTACAGCTAATTATTTTCATAGTCCAGGTAGCAGGCAGAGGTGTGGTCAGTTTATGCTGCAGGCAGGGGGATGGCGGCAGTAAGTCAGCAGCTGGCTGAGGGCCGCAATCAGGTAAGACCTGTGCACAGGGGCACAGGGGTAGAGGCTTCGACCCACCCAAATCTCTATGAAGTCTCCGGACTCCAGACCCTAATCCGGAAATTACGAAACCGGAGACAACAAAAAGAATTGTTTTCTCCATCCGGAAAAACATTTCTGGAGCCCCTCACATGTGAGACCCCTTTGTCCTACAGTAGCAGGGCAACAGATCAGTCCAAGCGGTAGGCAAAAGCAAAGTCCATAAAACAGGCTAGGGTCAGATGACGTGCAAGCAGTCCAAGTGGTGGGCAGAAGCGTAGTTGGTAAAACAGGCCATGGTCAGTTCACATGTAAGCAGTCCAAACATTAGGCAGAAGCATAGTTGGTAAAACAGACCAGGGTCAGTTCACATGAAAGCAGTCCAAACAGTAGGCAGAAGCGTAGTTGGTAAAACAGGCCAGGGTCGGTTCACATGTAAGCAGTCCAAACGGTTGGCAGAGGCATGGTCAAAAAACAGGCCAGGGTCAGTTCACATAGAAGGCAGTGGAATGGTTATTTGAGGAAGCATGGGAAATGGTTAGCACAGATCATGAAAATGGGGAAGTGGTTAAGAATATGGGCTAATATTTAAGGGATGTGTGATATAGTCTGAAGCATTCACCAATGCAAAGGCCAAGTTCAAGGGGACACTGGGGACAATGGTAGCTGGTATCTCTTCGAAATCCTTTACTGCTGCATACTCGACATCTTTTTTGGCATCTTCGGCCTGCTTCAGATGGGGAAATGTGGTCCGGGAAGTGGCGTTCATGCAGTCGGCTTACAGCATCAGAGCGAAGGTTTTCTGGGGGGGGGGGGTCTTTGATGGTAGATGAGGGACGTGACAACTTCTTCAATGAATTTTAGGAAGTGGGCAGGGCTTTCGGTGGATTTGGTGTAAATTATGTAGACATTATAAATGGCTACTTTCTTGTACAAGAAACTGGACATCCTTATTGCTAAATAGGGCTGAAGCATTTGGTCGTTGAAATCCACCCCCCCATGTACAGATTGTAATCTTGTACACATTTTGGCTTTACAATGGGACCTCGTCTTCTCTGAACTTCAACTGTAATGTCGTCATGGATGGTGGACATCATGTACACATTCCTGGTATCCTTCCACCTCAAGGCCAGCACTTCGTTGCATCTCAAGGTTGCTCTTTCTCCCCTTCGCAATTTCTTGTTTACTATGGCTTGTGGGAAGCCCTTTCTATTCTTTCTGGAGGTTCCACAGGCCAGGGTTTGTGCGAGGTATAGGTGTTTGAAAAGGGGCAGGCTGGTATAAAAGTTATCCAGGTATATGTGGTAACCTTTATTCAGCAGTGGGTAGGCCAGGTCCCATACAATTTTACCAGTTGTGCCCATGTAGGCCGGGCACTCAGGGGGCTGGAGCTGGGAATCTCTTCCTTCGTATATGCGGAACGCATACAGATATCCCGTGACTCTCTCGCAAAGCTTATAAAATTTCACTCCTTATTTGGCCCTTTTGCTAGGAATGTACTGTTTTATTCCTAGCCAGCCAGAAAAGGGTACCAGGGACTCATCTACACATATATGCTTATCGGGGACATAGAGTTCTGCAAATCGTTGGGAAAAGAAATTAATGAGTGGGCGAAGTTTATATAATTTATCGTAATTTGGATGATTGCGGGGAGGGCATTGGGTGTTGTCATTGAAATGAAGGAAGCGCATTATTTCGTATCGGGACCTGGGCATTACAGAAGAGTAAATGGGCATGTGGTGAATGGGGTGGGTGGACCAATAGGCATGTCCTTCATTTTTTTTGTAAGCCCCATGTTTATGGTGAGGCCCATAAACATTTTGAACTCCTCCAGAGTCAAATCCTTGCACTCGAATGGATGGGTGTAAGAAGATTGGGGGTTGTTGGCAATATGCTGCTGGGCATATAAATTGGTCTGGTCCACGATGAGTTGCAGCAAAGTGTTGGGCAAAAATAAATGAAAACAATCAATTGCAGAAAAATTTGGGGTATTGGCCTGCACACCTGGCTGTGCCGTGAAAAGGGGATTCTTGCTGATCCTGAGTCGGAAGGCAGCCATGTTGGATTGGCAAGACCTTCTGGGAGATATGTAGCGGCCCTAGCTCTTGGGGGATGTGGCACTCCAGTGCTGGTAGTTGGAGTTCCTGTGCTGGCATTTGGGCGTGATGCTGCGGAAGTGCTAGTACTGGGCATTTCTTGTGGCCTTTCACTGGCGGCAGCTCTAGGACTGGGCCTTTGGTTTTGGGGTCTATCGCTGGCAGCAGCGCTAGTACTGGGAATTTGATCCTGGGGTATATTGCTGGTGGCTGCCTGGTTTCCAGAGCGCCGTGCTCTTTTAGGAGGGATCCATTCTTCCTCTGAATCGTTTGCCGATCCACTACTTTCGATCGGTTCAAATGCTGAATTTGATTCACAGGAATTGGCATTTGAATCTGATGAGAGCTCCCCGCTGCTCTCATCAGTCATGGAGAGGATCTGGAACGCCTCCTCACTTGTATAAAATCTTTTGGACATTTTTTCTGATGGGCTGTGTGACAGGTGACAAATTATGGTTACTGATGGGCGACAGGTGATGGGTGACAGGTGACGTCACTGATGGGTGACACGTGATCGGTGACAGGCGACAGTCACTGGCGGGTGACAGGTAATGGTTGACAGTCACTGATGGCAGTCTCTGGTGACTGGTGCACTTTATTGGACTGATAGGTGACAGATGAGGGTCACGGATGGGTCACTGATGACGGTCACTGATGACGGTCACTGAAGGGTGACAGGTGCACCGCTGACGGCAGTCTCTGATGGTGACAGGTGCACTTTGTGGGCACTGACGGGTGACAGGTGCACTTTGTGGGCACTGACGGGTGACAGGTGCACTTTGTGGGCACTGACGGGTGACAGGTGCACTTTGTGGGCACTGACGGGTGACAGGTGCACTTTGTGGGCACTGACGGGTGACAGGTGCACTTTGTGGGCACTGACGGGTGACAGGTGCACTTTGTGGGCACTGACGGGTGACAGGTGCACTTTGTGGGCACTGACGGGTGACAGGTGCTGACGGGTGACAGGTGCACTTTGTGGGCACTGACGGGTGACAGGTGCACTTTGTGGGCACTGACGGGTGACAGGTGCACTTTGTGGGCACTGACGGGTGACAGGTGCACTTTGTGGGCACTGACGGGTGACAGGTGCACTTTGTGGGCACTGACGGGTGACAGGTGCACTTTGTGGGCACTGACGGGTGACAGGTGCACTTTGTGGGCACTGACGGGTGACAGGTGCACTTTGTGGGCACTGACGGGTGACAGGTGCACTTTGTGGGCACTGACGGGTGACAGGTGCACTTTGTGGGCACTGACGGGTGACAGGTGCACTTTGTGGGCACTGACGGGTGACAGGTGCACTTTTATAAGTACTGATGTGGTGACTGTTGAGTGAAGGCTGTAATTGGGGGGGCGATGTGACAAGTTCTCTTTGTGGTGTTGGTGCAGTACACTACAGAACACACACAGATTGGTCACTCACTGCTCCTGGCTCTTCTCTCCTCACACTGGAAACGGTGTGTGAGGAGAGAAGAGCCGGTGACAGCTAGTAACCGGTCTATGTTTACAGTTAGTGATCGGCTGTGAATGGATCACAGCCGTTCACGTGGTAAACAGCCACCAGCCATTGGCTGTTTACCCTTGTCGGTGACGAGCAGTGTTCCTGGGAACACGCCGCCACCGACGTGACCGCGCTGCGCGCTCCCGATCGGTCTAAAGCGGGAATACCCTTTCTGATCGGCCGTGACGTAATCGCGGCCGATCACATGGTGAACAGCATGCCCAATGGCTGTTCACCCCTGTCGGTGACGCGCTGTGTCCCGGGGACATAGCGACACCGACAGAGCAAGGCTACGCGCCCGCGATCGCTCTCATGCCCTGTGTAAACCAGCCACCATCATATGGCGGTGGCCCAGAACAAGAGCCGCACCGCTCCGCCGTCATATGGCGGTGGGTGGGCGGCAACAAGTTAAATAAAGGAATTGACCCCCACAACCACCGGGCAAGGGTTGTGGGGATGAGGCCCTTATCCCCATCAACATGGGGACAAGGTGTTTTAGGGGGCTACCCTAAAGCACCCTCAAAATGTTGAGGGCATGTGGCCTGGTACGGTTCAGAAGGGGGGGCGCTCTCTCATTCCCCCCTCTTTTCCTGCGGCCTGCCAGGTTGCATGCTCAAATAAGGATCTGGTATGGATTTTTGGGGGGACGCCATGACATTTTTTTTTACTTTTTGGCGCAGGGTTCCCCTTAAAAACCATACCAGACTTCAGGTCTGGTATAGATTTTGAGGGGGACCCCACGCCATTTTTTTTTTTAAATTTTGGCCGGGGTTCCCCTTAATATCCATACCAGACCTGAAGGGCCTGGTATGGAATTTAGGGGGACCCCCCACGTCATTTTTTTATTTTTAATTTTGGTTCGGGGTTCCCCTGTGGGGAATTCCCATGCCGTTTTTATCAATGAACTTTTATGTGTATTGTCGGACCGGCAATTCATTAATAGCCGCGAGTAGTTTTAAATGACTTTTTTTCCTTTGAAATGTCATTTTGCTGTCAGACTGTTCTAAACACGGGAAACATGCACCCCTTTAGAGGCATACTATAGATACCCCCCAGGTACGAAATTTAAAGGAATATTACACTTTTATTGTTTTACTTTATTAAAGCATTATTAGCATTATTAAAATCACTGCTCCTGAAAAAAAACAGTTGTTTTTAAAACTTATTTTGCATTGATCCATGTCCCTTGGGGCAGGATCCAGGTCCCCAAACACTTTTTGTGACAATACCATGCATATAAGCCATTAAAATTAGCACTTTTGATTTCTCCCATAGACTTTTAAAGGGTGTTCCGCGGCTTTCAAATTTGCCGCGAACACCTCAAATTGTTTGCTGTTCGGCAAACTGGCGAACAGCCGATGTTCGACTCGAACATGAGTTCGACTCGAACTCGAAGCTCATCCCTAAAGCACAACATGATCCGCAGCCAACTCCTCCCAGCCACGTACAAGTCCATGGGTTTCTTGGGACTGTAAATGATCCCTTAAAGACTGCTGCTGATTCTGAGTGCCAGGCTCCACCTCCATGCTGACACAATCCTCCTCTTCCTCCTCCTCTTCCTCCTTGTCCTCTTCCTGTATGATCGGCGGGCACGCAGGAACACTGTCTGGATAAAGGAGGCCTTGCGAGCTAAGGAAATCCTCCTCTTCCTGCCTCTGTTCTGCCTCAAGTGCCCTGTCCATTATTCCATGCAATGTGTGCTCCAACAGGTGGACAAGGGGAACAGTGTCACTGATGCATGCACTGTCATTGCTCACCATCCTCGTGGCCTTCTCAAATGGTGACAGGACAGTGCATGCATCCCTGATCATGGCCCACTGGCGTGGGGAAAAAAAAACAAGCTCCCCTGACCCTGTCCTGGTTCCATAGTCGCACAGGTACTCAACGATGGCCCTCTGCTGCGTGTGCAGCCACTGCAGCATGGCTAATGTTGAGTTCCACCTGGTGGACATGTCATAGATTAAGCGGGTCTTGGGCAGGTTAAATTCCTTTTGGAGGTCAGCAAGCTGAGCACTGGCATTATATGACCTGCGGAAATGCACACAGACTTTCCTGGCCTGCTTCAGGACATCCTGTAAGCCCGTGTACCTGACCAAGAACCGCTGCACCACCAAGTTAAGGACGTGAGCCAAACAGGGCACATGGGTCATTTGTCCCTGTCGGAGGGCAGAAAGGAGGTTGGTGCCATTGTCACAAAGCACCATACCTGCCTTAAGCTAGCATGGCGCCAACCACCTCTGAAACTGCCCCTGCAGAGCTGACAGAATCTCTGCCCCAGTGTGGCTCCTGTCCCCCAAGCACACCAGCTCAAGCACCGCATGGCATCTTTTGGCCTGCGTGCTTGCGTAGCCCCTTGAACGCCTATGGAGCACCGCTGGATCCAAAGTCAAATCAGCACAGGAAGAGACCATGGAGGAAGAAGAAGAGGAGGGAATGGAGGAGAGAGGTGTGGCAGAATCACCACTAGTAATATTTTGGAGGTGTGGTGGCAGAACAACCTCCAACACTACTGCACCTTGTCCTGCATCCTTCCCTGCTGCCAGAAGAGTCACCCAGTGCACGGTGAAAGATAGGTAACATCCCTGTCCATGCCTCCTGGACCATGAGTCAGCGGTAATATGCACCTTACCGCTGACCGCCCTGTCCAGCGAGGCCAAGACATTGCCTTCCACATGCTGGTAGAGAGCCGGAATTGCCTTCCATGAGAAAAAGTGGCGTTTGGAAACCTGCCACTGAGGTACCGCACATTCCACAAACTCACGGAAGGGGGCAGAGTCTACCAACTGCAAAGGTAGCAGTTGAAGTGCTAGCAATTTAGCCAAGCTATCATTCAACCACTGGGCATGTGGATGGCTGGGAGCGAACTTCTTTCGGTGGTGCAGCAGCTGGGGCAGGGAAATTTGCCTGGTACAATCTGACGTCGGTGTACCGATAGCAGATTGCCCCCAAGTAGTTGGCTGTGACACACCTAATTCTACACCTTCATTCCTCTCAGTGCAGGTCTCAGAGAGGACTGAAGGTATAGTGGGGTTGGAGATCTCAGCTGATGAGAAACAAGGAGAGGTCCTCTTTGTTCTTTGGTGTGGGTCTTTTAGGTACACTTGCCAACGAACTTCATGGCAGGTGAACATATGCCTGGTCAAGCATGTGGTGCCCAAGCGCGAGATGTTTTGGCCACGAGAGATATGCTTGAGACATATGTTGCAAATAGCAGCGGTGGGATCTGATGCACTCGTCTCAAAAAAGGCCCGCACCAAAAAACTTTTGGAATAACGCTCAGAAACAGCAGTGCCCTGCACATGTGGAGCGTGGCGGTGTGATGCAGTCAGTGTGCTCCCTTAGGCTGGCCTCTGGAGGGCATCCTGCCTCGTTGGTGATGTGCCTCCTCCTCTCTCCTATCAGGCACCCACGAGGAGTCAGTGACCGCATCATCCCCTCCCTCCTCATCACTGGAGCAAAGCTGGCAGTATGCTGCAGATGGGGGAACATGACTGCCGGATTGCTGTCCTCCTTGGGCACCCCCTCTCTGGGCTCACGTTACTGCCTTCCTCTAGCTGGGTACTATCATCAGAGTCTTCAAAACGCTGGGCATCCTCCTGGAGCATGTACCCAACACTGTGGTCAAACAGTTTGGGGGACTCCTCAGGAGGACATGGTGGGGCTAGGGAAGGAGTGACTGATGCCATTGAGCTGAAGGAAGAGGCCACGTTGGCAGCTGCTTTGCCAGATGAAGTACCCTGAGCCTGGGTGAGAGAGGATGAGGAGGATGAGAACAGCTTGGTCATCCACTCTACCAAGTCTTCTGCATGTTGTGGCTCAACACGGCCAGCTGCCGAAAAAAAGGACAAGCGTGTCCCACGGCCACGTGCTGATGAGGATGCACCGTATTCACGACCAGCACTGTTGCCTCTAGACACAGAGCCTGCTTGCCCTCTTTTATTGGCTTGTGACTGTCTACCTCTCCTTGTTGGCCTTCCAGACATACTAATGGCCTGCAGTGAGATGTAGCTGCACAAAGCTGAGATGTGTGTGTGTGTGTGTGTGTATATATATATATATATATATATATATGCTGATATTGCAGCTAGCAGAATCAACTGCCTGCCTGTGGTATTAATCGGAGCAGAACAACAGCAATTGTCTCCAGGTAGCTTTAGGTGCACACTGTGCAGAGGACACAGTACACTAACTGTAAATACTGTAGCTGCCTGCCTGTGGTATTAATAGGATCAGAAGAACATCACTAATTTTCTTCAAGTAGCTTTAGGTACACACTGTGCAGAGGATGCAGTACACTAACTGTAAATACTGTAGCTGCCTGTCTGTGGTATTAATAGGATCAGAAGAACACCACCAATTTTATTCAGGTAGCTTTAGGTGCACACTGTGCAGAGGACGCACTACACTAACTTTAAATACTGCAGCTGCCTTTGGTACTGTACTAATAGGATCAAATGAATGCCACTAATTTTGTTTAGGTAGCTTTATTTGCACACTGTGCAGAGGACGCACTTCACTAACTGTAAATACTGTAGCTGCCTGTGGTACTGTACTAATAGAATCAGAACACCACTCATTTTCTTCAGGTAGCTTTAGGTGCACACTGTGCAGAGGACGCACTACACTAACTGGTAAATACTGCAGCTGCCTGCGTTACTGTACTAATAGGATCAGAAGAACACCACTAATTTTATTCAGGTAGCTTTAGGTGCACACTGTGCAGAGGACGCACTACACTAACTGTAAATACTGTAGCTAATAGGACTAATAGGATCAGAAGAACACCAGCAATTTTCTTCAGGTATCTGTAAATACTGTAAAAACGCCTGCCTGTCAGTAGTACGAAGAGAATAACAGGAACGGATCTAGTATATATATATATATATATATATATATATATATATATATATATATATATATATATATATATATATATATCACTGTAAGTGCAGCTAATTGACTCGCCTGCCTACTCCTACTCTATCTAACTTAAATCAAATGACACTGTCTCTCTGTCTATCTATCTCTCTCTCAATGCCGAAACACACTACACAGGGCCGCCGTGCAGGTGGCCTTATATAGTGTGGGGAGTGTACTAAACCCCCTGAGCCATAATTGGCCAAAGCCACCCTGGCTTTGGCCAATTATGGCTCTCTGTACAGATGGCGCTGTGATTGGCCAAGCATGCGGGTCATAGTGCATGCTTGGCCAATCATCAGCCAGCAATGCACTACGATGCCGCAGTGAATTATGGGCCGTGATGCGCCACTCGAATTTGGTGCAAACGACCCATACCGTTCGGAATTCGGCGAACGACCAAACAGGCAATGTTTGAGTCGAACATGCGTTCGATTCGAACATGAAGCTCATTCCTACACAGGTCCAATGGCAGGACTGGGCGGGACTGTGAGCGGAGCCAAGCCCTGCCGATATACATACATAGCCGAGTGTACTTGGCTAGCTCTGCTCACAGTCACACCCAGTCCCTGTGTTATGTCCATCATAGGGCAGGACTAGGCATGACTGTGAGCGGAACTAGCCGAGTATAGGCGAGTATGCTCGGCTGGGGCACACGGGGCCCCCTATTGGGCGGGGCCCGTGGGCTTGTGCCCAGTCAAGCCCAATGGTAAGTCCGGCCCTGCCCGCCAGCAGTCCTGGCTCCACACATCTACCATATTTTTGTGGTGTTAGGAGGATGTGGCAAGTGCTTTATTTGTTTATAATAATACAGGGATCCTTTTTGAAGTCTGAAAGTTGCTGATCTGTCATTTTTTTGCTCTCTCATTCTATTTCTCAGCATCTAAAAATCAGTGTGTGAGATTAGCAGTTAACCATTTCAGCTCCAAAAGGTTTACCCCTTTCATGACCAGGCAACTTTTTGCGATACGGTACTTAAACTAACAATTGCGCGGTCGTGCAACGCTGTACCCAAATAAAATTGATGTCCTGTTTTCATATAGTTTTCAATAGTATTGGTGGTATTTGATCACCTCTGCGTGTTTTATTTTTTGCACTATAAACAAAAAAAGACCATCACTTTTGATAAAAAAAAATATATTTTTTACTTTCTGCTATAAAACACACCCAGTTGAAAAAATGTAAAAATCAAATTTCTTCATAAATTTAGGCCAATATGTATTCTGGGTGGTAGAAAAAATGTAGCGCTTAAAATACATACAAAAATATTGTGATATCATTATAAAGCAAAAAGTCCATAAAACTACAAGACCTTGAACAAGGTTAAATGGACTCCATAAGTGACAAACAAAAGTTCTGATTGCCTAAAGCAAAAATATATGTGATAAATGTCCAACGGTGTGTGAACACTGGAACAGTAACCCGAAATGTTGAGTTTCCAAGTGTAGACAGTAGATGTATAAATCCATCCATAGGAACAACATCAGAAAAAACATCAATGGATGAGTGGTAAGTGTATGCTCTTACCGGATCAGGTGGACTCTACTGTCAGCGATAGGGATGAGCTTCGCGTTCGAGTCGAACCCATGTTCGACTCGAACATCGGCTGTTCGATCGTTCGCCGAATTGCGAACGTTATGGGTCGTTCGTGCCAAATTCGTGTGGCGTGTCACAGCCCATAATTCACTGCGGCATCGCAGTGTATTGCTGGCTGATGATTGGCCAAGCATGCACTATGACCCGCATGCTTGGCCAATCACAGCGCCGTCGGTAGAGAGAGCTGTAATTGGCCATAGCCAGGGTGGCTTTGGCCAATTATGGCTCAGGGGGTTTAGAACACGTCCCACACTATATAAGGCCGCCTGCATGGCGGCCCTGTGTAGTGTGTTCCGGCGTGCTTACAGAGAGAGAGAGAGACAATGTCATTTCATTTGAGTTAGCTAGATTAGGCAGGCCAGTCAGTGAGTTAGCTGCACTTACAGTGTATTTTGTATATATATATATATATATATATATATATATATATATATATATATAATATATATATATATGCATCCCAGGTGTTGCGCATATATATATATATATATATATATATATATATATATATATATATATATATACTGTATTCAGTTTAGCTAGATCCGTTCCTGTTATCTTCCTACTGACAGGCAGGCTTGTCTTGTTACAGTATTTACAGCTACCTGAAGAAAATTGCTGGTGTTCTTTTGATCCTATTAGTAGCACAGTCAGGCAGCTAGACTATTTACAGTTGGTGTAGTGCGACCTCTGCACAGTGTTCAGCTAAAGCTACAAGTTAGTGTAGTGAGACCTCGGCACAGTGTTCAGCTAAAGCTACAAGTTAGTGTAGTGAGATCTCTGCACAGTGTTCAGCTAAAGCTACAAGTTAGTGTAGTGCGTCCTCCTCACAGTGTTCAGCTAAAACTACAAGTTAGTGTAGTGAGACCTCTGCACAGTGTTCAGCTAAAGCTACATGTTAGTGTAGTGCGTCCTCCTCACAGTGTTCAGCTAAACCTACAAGTTATTTTTTTGCGAGCTCTGCACAGTGTTCAGCTAAAGCTACCTGTCGAAGGTTGGTGGTGTTTCCCTGATCCTATCACTACCGCAGGCAGCTAAATAAGCTACAAGTTGAGGGGGGCGTGGCCAAGACCGGCATGTGAGAGGACACACTTCTCACAGCTCCTGCCTGATCAGTTCATTGATCCTTCCCCAGCATCTTTGATCCTGCTTTCTTCGGCCCCCCAGCTGGCTACCGAGTCTCGGTACCCTCCGGACCCACCGCACGAGAAGGAAAACCCGCCGAGGCCTGTTGGAGATGACGGGACTGGTCTCCCAAGATGGCGCCGCCATGCCTGCAGCCCTGGTTCAACGCGTTACCCGGACGGTGGACAAGCTAAAAGACAGTAGCAGCAAGAAAACCCTGAAATCTTCGGGTAAGGAGCAGCATAGTGATATCCTATACTATACCCAGAAAATACAGGGTCCCGGGACAGCGGATGTGGGGGGGTCAGCTCACAGAGGGGGAGAGGCCGACAGGCCAGCCCAAGCAGACTGGGATATGGACACAGTTAGCACACCTAACCTCTTCATGGAGGATGAAGCTCGCCCTCCCTCCCCCCCCCCAGACACCTCAGACTCTGGAGCAGCCTACATTAGCTGACATCCTGAAAGCAGTTCATATGTGCACAGCTGCGGTTAATGTCATGAAAGACCAGTTGGGGGGTGTCAGAGAGGAGATGTCATTTCTCAGACAGGACCTGCAAAAGGTCAGGGAAAGAGCTACAGCAGTGGAAAACAGAGTGAGTGATATAGAGGACAGAATACCTCCACTTGCACAAGAAGCCAGAGCAGCACATCGCATGGCCCAAGACATGTATAACAGAGCTGAGGACACTGAAAATCGTTTACGCAGGAATAACGTTCGCTTTGTGGGGCTCCCCGAAAAATCTGAGGGTAAAGACCCCACTACCTTTGTGGAGAACTGGTTTATTGAGATTTTTGGCCGGGACGCATTTTCCCCCTTCTTCACAGTGGAGAGAGATCACCGAGTCCCAGGCCGACCCCCTCCACAGGGAGCCCCTCCCAGGTCAATGCTGGCAAAGTTACTACACTACTGGGACAGGGAAGCTATACTACGCTATGCATGTGAGAAGGCGAACATAAAGTTTAATGGTGTCAGAGTGTCCCTCTATCCGGACTTCTCCGCCGAGGTGCAGAGAAACGGAGCGAAATTCGGGGAAGTCAAGAAACGTCTGAGAGCCCTGCAATTACCATATGCTATGCTTTACCTGGCTAAACTGCGGGTGACGGCAGATGGGCATGCACAGTTTTTTGAGTCAGCTAGAGATGCAACAATGTGGTTGGATCACAATGAACAAGCCCTGCGACACCATTGGGAGGAGGCAGAAGGTGACTGACCCTGACACACAGTTCAGGATACCTAGTAAAACAGCTGGTCAGGATGCTGCAATTTTCCTTATGGCCAGGTAGTTGCCTATACCTGTCCTTTTCATGGCCATCCTTCAGCATATTTGGCTTTTCTCTCCCATGCTCAGATGCCAGGGACATATTCCATTTTATAGAAATGCTGTGGATAAAAGAATTGTGACTTTTCTATCTCTTTGTCTACACATCTTTTTGTTCTGTTGGCAATGCGAGATCACACAGTTGGCCTAATTTTAGGCTGTGTTGCCAGGCAATGTTTTGCCTGGCTGGCGAAGTTGTTTTGGATGATCCTACTATTTTGCTTCACACTGACAGGCACTGACGTCAGTGAGGGGTGCCTGTCATGGAATTACTCTACTAAAGTGGATCTGAAGTTTGTTGGCACCGTTGTGCCTGGATGTCATTTACAGTATGCACTATTCTACAGTCCAGAGACTTACCTGATTTCACTTACTAGCCTCCTAGACAATTCAACATCCCTTTGTAACTTTGCTTATCACTGCTTCCATGGACTCACCGTACAGATGAACACCGAAAGCCCTCGCTCATTGATGTTTTCGCTTCTACAATCGCGGGATCTTCACCCTTGATTTCTTGGAATGTTAGGGGCATGAACTCCCCCTTAAGCGCACAATGATATTTACTTGTCTAAAAAAGTTTTATCCTGCGATTATAGGTCTACAGGAAACGCATTTGACTGCAGAGACCAAGAGTTGCCTAAAATATACATGGATAAGATGGGCCTATCACTCCACTCACACCTCTTTTTCTCGGGGTGTGAGTGTAGTGATACACAGATCCCTGGATTACCAGGAATATGTATCTAAAATAGATTCAGAGGGGAGATTTGTATTTTTACACTGTCGCATTGGTATTTTGCATTGTATTTTGGCCTGTGTGTATATACCCCCTCCATTTGATGCACGGGTGCTTCGGCCACTCCTGGAGTTTTTGACAGATAAGCCGAACCTCCCTATGCTCATTGTGGGGGACTTTAATAGTTGGCTAGACTCAGGTTTAGACAAGCATCCACCCCCGGGTATACAAGCTCCACACAGGGTAACACCACTTGCTAGGCTACTACAGGAGCTGGGATGGCTAGACCTATGGAGACATAGAAATCCTGCAATTAAACAATTCTCCTGCTTTTCAAAAACTCACGGGTCGTTATCCAGGATAGATTTAGCTGTGGGGAACTCGGCTATGCTCCCCTCGGTTTCTGACATCTTTTACAAACCCAGGTATGTATCGGATCACTCCTATATGGTAATAAACCTTATTGTGACACAGGTTTCTACACTCCCCAAAGCACCCTGGAAATGTAATGCCTTTTGGCTTCAGTTGTTTACATCCCCTGAGAAACTAGAGGGGAGCATCAGTAAATTTTTTAAGCAGCAGCCTAATTCAGCCGCAGTTCTGGTAGAGTGGGAGAAATTTAAACTCTACTTACGAAGGCTGCTAAGCAACGAGATCACTAAGGTCAAACAGCGTTCTGAAGCTCTTAGGGAAGCTCTAGAGGTACAGGTTCATTCCCTGGAGGAGAAATATGTGCAGGATCCCACAGACTCCACTAGGGAGGCCTGGCAGGCAGCTCAATCTGCTTATGAGCACCTCCTGGCCTCGACGGCGGAAAAGAAGAGGTTTTTCTCCAAAACAGCTTTTTTTGAGGAGGGGGAAACAACAGGCTGTCTTCTGGCTAGAATTGCTAATTCGGAACAGAAATCTCCAGTTATTGGAACCATCAAAACCAAGGGGGGACAGTCGGTACGTTCTCCTGATTTAATATTAAAAACACTAGCTGAGTTTTACGAAACACTGTATCGCCCGACCTTGATGCATGGCTCTGGGGAACTGTGTAGTTACTTGGATGAAATTGTTTTCCCACATCTCTCAGCATCTCAATGCAAGGAGTTAGATTCTCCATTATCCCTGGAAGAGCTGCAGGTGGCGGTGGCAGCTTTTCCTAACTGTAAAGCTCCTGGGGGGGATGGTATCCCTATGGAGATATATAAAAGCTACTCTGAGGTATTGCTGCCCAAATTATAGGAAGTGTTTAACGCAGCTAGAGATCAGTTTGTCCTTCCACCTTCTATGTCTCAAGCCCATATTGTGTTGATCTTAAAACAGGGGAAGGACCCGGTAGATCCGGCCTCCTATAGGCCGATATCGTTACTTCAGTCAGACATTAAAATTCTGGCCAAAATACTAGCCCTTAGGTTAAATAAGGTAATCACTTCAATTATACACCCGGACCAGGCGGGATTTATGCCCAATAAATCCACAGTGATAAACCTAAGAAGGCTATTCCTTAATATGCAATCCCAAGCTGACAATAAGGGAACCAGGGCTCTCCTGTCATTAGATACTATGAAAACCTTCAACAGCGTGGAATGGCCTTATCTTTGGGAGGTACTGAGGCGATTCGGCTTTGGTGTGGCATACATTAACTGGGTGCGCTTGTTGCCTCAGGCATTCATTAGAGAGGCTGGCAGACTGTCACTTTCATTTACCTTAGGCCGGGGCACGCGGCAGGGGTGCCCTCTGTCCCCCCTTCTGTTTGCCCTGGCAATAGAGCCACTGGCAATTAAGATTAAAGATCATGGGGGCATTACAGGCTTCTGCTATGGAGATAGACAGGAGAAGGTGATGCTCTATGCCGATGATACAATGATACTGTTGGGGGATATGGAGCAATCCCTGAGGAACACGATGGAAACGGTGACTCGTTTTGGGGAATTCTCAGGTCTGAAAATAAATTGGAGTAAATCTGCCTTGATGCCCCTAGATGAGGTCAAATTACAAGATGGAGAGCGAGTAGGGGATATCACGGTTGTCACTTCCTTTAAATATCTGGTGATATGGGTGTCACCCCGAATTAGGGAATATGGCCAACTAAATACTTCCCCACTACTGGCCAGATTTCACCAGCGGGTCAAAACATGGAACACCTTGTGTATGTCGGTTGCGGGCAGACTGAATCTAATTAAAATGATTCTGATGCCCCAATTGCTATACATGCTACACAATTCCCCAGTGGTGATCCCACTGAAGACCTTCAGGATAGTTAATACTATATTCCGTGAACTAATCTGGAAAAATAGATCCCGCAGGATAAAGTTAGAGCATCTACAACGCCCTAACGATGACGTTGGCCTTTGCTCTCCCCAATCCATGGTTGTATTACTTGGCCTCTCAACTGCAACATTTGATAGGCACCATGACTATGGAGGGAGACTCAGGTGACAGATTCCCTAGTGCTTCTGAAGGTATCATGCTCCATACAGTGGGTGGAAAATCAATTCCAACTGCTCTTGAGGCATCGGCCTTTGGTAAACCCCCCAAAAAAAGCTTCCCCACATACAGCTTAATACAGAAAATATGGAACAAAGTCAGATATTTGCAAGGGGCAACAGGCTTCAATGAATTTAGCCCTATCTGGGCAAACGAGTCCTACCCTGAGTTGGCCAAATTGCAGCATGCGGATAGGTGGAAGAGACATGGCATTTTCTACTTGACTCAAGTTATTAGTAATGGGAAATTATTGTCTTTTGAAACTTTGAGAGAGAAATATGGGTTACCACAACATATGCAGTTCTACTATATGCAACTCAGACACGCTTTTATAGCCCAGTCTATGACCTCCGAGTGGCATATGGACCCTAATCCCATTCTTTCTCAACTTAAGACTGCAGAGATATCCAAAGGATTTATCTCCCAGTGTTATAGCACACTATCAAGCAAATACCTCTCAAAACACCCTCTTTCCGTTAAAAGAAAATGGGAAGCAGACATAGGGCCCCTGGATGAAGTTCAGTGGGAGGAAGCCCTACAATCAGTCGCTATTTGTTCCCTGAATGTGACGCAAAGGTTGACTCAACTATATATACTTCTGAGAGTATATTACACGCCACATAGATTGCATGCTATGGGACTGACACCCACCCCTTTGTGCATTGGATGCAAAAGAGATCATGGTGAGTTGCTACACATGCTTTGGCGCTGCCCCAAATTGCACGTATATTGGAGGGGGGTGATGGACGTCCTGTCTGCAATATTTCGGGTGCAGATTTCCCTGGACCCTAGACAGTGTATTCTGAATTTGCTGGATGAATTGGAGTGGAAACCACACACTAGGGAGGCTCTCACTAGGGCCCTTTTCGTGGCTCGTAAGTTGATCATGCTACATTGTAAATCTGAATTGCCCCCATTGGTTAAGGATTGGATTACTGCAGTAGGTAACATGCTACGAATGGAGAAAATCATATACCAACATAGAGGCTGTGCCATTAAATTTGAAAAACTGTGAGAGCCATGGCTGGGAACTCCAGGACTGGCTCCGGAAGACCTAGTCATGGATAGACTCCTGCGACTAAATGCGGGCTGAGGGACTGTATACTCCCATACTCTGTCAGAGCAAGTTGTGTGGGGTGTGTTGTAATAGTGGTGTAGTCCGGAAGCTTAGTGGTATTTGAGCATAGAAGTAATAGATTTTGTTTGTTTGTTTTTGTTTGTTTTATCTGTATGGTGTAGAAATGTGAAATGATTGATAAATTAAACATTTGAGGCATGGTTCTCAGGGAACTTGTGAAGGTATAACTTGGTATAAATGCCTGGATTGTGGACCTTTGGACTGTATGCTTTTCATTTTCAATAAAAGTTTTCTGGATAAAAAAAAAAAAATAAGCTACAAGTTAGTGTAGTGCGAGCTCTGCACAGTGTTCACCTAAAGCTACCTGTAGAAGGTTGGTGGTGTTTTCCTGATCCTATCACTACCGCAGGCAGCTAAATAAGCTACAAGTTATTTTTTGGCGAGCTCTGCACAGTGTTCAGCTAAAGCTACCTGTAGAAGGTTGGTGGTGTTCTCATACTACAGGCAGGCAGTTAATTTTGCTAGCTGCAGTATCAGTACATATATATATATATATATATATATATATATATATATATATATATATATATATATATATATATATATAATATATATATATAATATATATATATATCCCAGCTTAGTGCAGCTACAGGCCATTAGTATGTCTGGAAGGCCAACAAGGAGAGACAGACAGTCACAAGCCAATAAAAGAGGGCAAGCAGGCTCTGTGTCTAGAGGCAACAGTGCTGGTCGTGGAGACGGTGCATTCTCATCAGCACGTGGCCGTGGGACACGCCTTTTTTTCGGCAGCTGGCCGTGTTGAGCTGCAACATGCAGAAGACTTGGTCGAGTGGATGACCAAGCTGTCCTCATCCTCCTCATCCTCTCTCACCCATGCTCAGGGTACTTTGTCTGGCAAAGCAGCGGCCTCTTCCCTCAGCTCAATGTCATCAGTGACTCCTTCCCTAGCCCCACCATGTCCTCCTGAGGAGTCCCTCGAACTGTTTGACCACAGTGTTGGGTACAGGATCCAGGAGGATGCCCAGTGTTTGGAAGGCTCTAATGATGATACTGAGCTAGATGAAGGCAGTAATGTGAGCACGGACAGAGGGGGTGCTCAGGAAGGACAGCAATCTGGCAGTCATGCTCCCCCTGCTGCAGCATACTGCCAGGTTTGCTCCAGTGATGAGGAGGGAGGGGATGATGAGGTCACTGACTCAACGTGGGTGCCTGATGGGAGAGAGGAGGAGGAGGAGGCGGCACATCACCAACGAGGCAGGATGCCCTCCAGGGGCCAGCCTAAGGGCAGCACACTGCCTTCTGCCAAATGTAAGTGTACTATGTTGTTTTTAACCTAATAATCTGATTTTTATATGGGACGATTTGAAGACACCCTTTTGAGGTATACGAACTCGGCGTTCATTGGATTGACGCCCACACTCATTTTACAAAAGTGAGTGCATCCCCCTTCTGTGTCCTGTCCCTTTTGGCCGCCACAGAGTTATACTATATACTGTCTGCTTATGTTTTTTATATACCATCCTGCACACCCACCACCTGAATCGCCTGAACTACTAGATGGGACCCTTGCCTGCTGCTGATTTGTTATTGGATTACAAGCTGTTGTCTTGCAGCAGTAAGGTGAGCTGCTTGCGAGCACAGAGGTGTCCCCACTGAAGACTTTTTTTCCCTTTCCTGTGGCTTGTGGACTTGCCTTTTTGGAACTGATGACTCATTGTTTGAGCACTTTGTACTACAAGGTGGTGGGACTGTTCACCATTTATTTATTTACTTGGAGTCACTAATAAGAATTTGCTGAGTTACCACATATGTGCTAGTATGATACTAGCCCTTTTGCACTGAGATTCCTTTTTTTTTTTCGTTTCAGTATTTACAATATTTTTTATGTGCTAGTATGATACTAGCCCTCATGCACATGGACTTTTTTTGATTTATAAATTTTTATTTGGTTCAATATATATATATATATATATATATATATATACATATATATATATATATATATATATATATATATATATATATTTGTACCCACACTGTATTTGTCACTCATTTTATAGCTTTTTATATGTTTTAGGCAATTTTGTTTCCTCAGTCTATTCAGATTTAGTGCCCATGTGACCGCACTTTATTACATTTCATTATACTGTTATATTTTTTATAATTTTTTCATTTTGCCTTTTTGGAATTGATGACTCATTGTTTGAGCACTTTGTACTACTAGGTGGTGGGATTGTTCACCATTTATTTATTTATTTACTTGGAGTCACCAATAAGTATTTGCTGAGTTACCACATATGTGCTATCATTATACTAGCCCTTTTGCACTGAGAACTTTCTTTTCTTTTGTTTCAGTATTTACAATATTTTTCATGTGCTAGTATGATACTAGCCCTCATGCTTATTTTACTTTTTTAAATTATTTTCTGTTCAACAGGGGCATGTAATTACAATTCTTGATCTAATATTTCACAGCAGGGCCCTGTGAGGGCTTACAGTGTTGTGGCCACAACAACACCTAAGGCCCAAATTTCTGCTGAGTATATAGGGCAGGCCCCTACTTTCAAACATCCAACTTACAAACAACTCCTACTTGCAAACGGAAGGAGACAACAGGAAGTGAGATGAAATCTACCCCTAGGAAGGGAAATTCTCTCCTGTAAGAGTTAATATGGGAAAAACATTTCTCCTTTCCACTGATGCTTTATCACCAATCCTTGTTTAACAAAAAAACCCAAATTTTCAAAAAACATTTGTCATTGGGACAAAAAGTGAGGGGAAATCTTCTGAAGAGGAGCACAGACAGCAAAACAAATGTCACAGGGGTGATAACCCTTCCCTATGTTTTCCAAAAAGCTTAAAATAGATTTTTTGGCTGGAGCTAAACACACTAAAAAATTTACCAGTTCAAAATTACAAACAGATTCTACTTAACAACAAACCTACAGTCCCTGTCTTGTTTGCACCGCCTGTATACTGCTGTTCAGAGTATATAGGGCCTGGTGGCCCCACGCCTTTCCTTTTTTTAATTTAGATGCGGGGTTCCCCTTAATATCCATACACGATCCAAAGGGCCTGGTAATGGACTGGTAATGGACCCATGCTGTTTGTCTCACTGATTTTCATCCATATTGCCAGGACCCGACATTACATTAAAGCCGCAAGCAGTTTTAAATTACTTTTTTTCCTTTAAAAATGACATTTTGTGTAGGGATTGTTCTAAGCACGGGAAACGCGCCATTTTACACACATACTATAGCACCCCCCAGGTACGATATTTAAAGGAATATTTCACTTTTTTTTTTTAACTTTAAGCATCATTAAAATCAATAAACTGCTCCTGAAAAAACGGCCGTTTTTAAAAAATTTTTTTGCATTGATACATGTCCCCTGGGGCAGGACCCGGGTCCCCAAACACTTTTTAGGACAATACCATGCAAATTAGCCTTTAAAATGAGCACTTTTGATTTCGAACATTTGAGTCCCATAGACCTCAATGGGGTTCTAACGTTCGTGCAAATTTTTGCTCCGTTCACAGGTTCTGGTGCGAACCGAACCGGGGGGTGTTCGGCTCACCCCTAGTCAGCGACATAGAGTCTTTGCAAGCATTGTGCCGCACATGGCAGATGTAAGGATTTCCGGGTGGTTGGAACCTCTGGAACAAACTCCAAGGGAACTCAGAGAGCCATACGAATCAACCGTTGTAGCTGGATCTCGAGACTGGAATCTTATAAGGAGGGTAGACCAGGTGTACCAGGACGGAACACACACTCGCATCAAGGTAATATGTGGAGAAAAAAATATTGCTTCCACATAGTACAGATAAAAAAGGGCGTTTTATTTCTAAAAAAAAATATAATAAAAGAGATGACAGTTAAAAGAGGGGCAACATGGAAAAAATGTTGGGTTCGTGACCGGAAGTAGGGAAAAATGAAACAACCCAACCAGAAGTGACCCCAAAACAAGGAACCAAAATATTGGGACTCCAGAATAGAATGAAAAAATGATATAAATGTCCCGGGGTCCCATCATGAAATGGGAAATAACCCATGGGACAAATATGTAAGCCCCCATGCCAGAAACAATCCCCAACAAGGGACAAACATGGAGCTAAAACAAAAAAATAATAATGTTTACAAAAAATACTTGTACTAAGATTGGTTTATAATTGAGTTGAAGTCCCACTCTACGTTCAACCCAAATGGGAAATAGGACCTCAACTCATATATCCAATACGTTTTGAGGCGAGAAACGCCACGAAGGCGAGACTCACCCCTCCAATGAGGGACGAATTTTTCAATCAAATAGTGTACCTGTGGGATCCTTATGATATTGTAAATAATGACGTGGTACTGTGTGTTTGCTTTTCCCACCCTTAATCCCAGCTGCATGCTCATTGACTCTGGTGGAAAAATTCCTAATAGTACGGCCAACGTACTGTTTATGGCAAGGGCAGGTAAGCAAGTACACAATATATTGAGAAGCACAGGTGGTGAAGTGCTTCATAGAATAAATGCGTGAAGTGACAGTAGATTTAAATGTGTCGGTTTTGTGTCTCCCTCCAATGTTGTGGAGGCACACATTGCATCTGCAACATGGGTAATAACCCTTACACTGCTGAAAGGATGCCCTTTCAGGGGGGTTGATCACATTTGGAGCGAACTGCTCCTGAATGGACCGTGCACCCCTGAAAATGATGCCCGCTTGTTCAGGAAGGACAGAACCAAGTAGTTTATCATTCAGAAGTACCTTCCAATGTTTTCTGAAAATATCTCTAATCTGTTTAGACTGAGTGGAATAGGTGGTGAAGAAGGACCACTTAAATCTGGAATCCTGAATTTCTTTAGGGCGTTCTACTAGAGTGGAGCATCTCTCTGTTAACAAGACTTAATTAATCTCGACATCTAAGACATCTAAGTTATAACCCTTTTACAAGAATCTATATTTGAGGACCTGAGACTTCGACAAGTAATCAGAAATTCTGGTACAATTACAACGCAGCCTCAAGAATTGACTGCGGGGAATTGACTTCAGCCATTGGTCTTGGTGGCAACTATCCATTCGGGTCGGTAGGCTTGAAATATGTTCTAAATTCTAGATGTTGTTCTACCACCAAGATCTCCAGATCTAAAAAGTGAATTGAAGAAGTACTAGCTTCATAGCTCAAAGTGATACCTCTATCATTAAGATTGAGTGTGGCCATGAAGTTGTCCAATGATGTGCGATCTCCGTCCCATAGGAGGAGGATGTCGTCTATGTACCTTGCCCAGAGGACCAACTCGGGTCGGGAAGCATAGACGACATCCTCCTCCCACTGGGCCATAAAGAGGTTGGCAAGGCTGAGGGGGGACTTCGCCCCCCCAGCCACACCCCTTTTTTGCAGGTAAAACTGATTTTGGAACCAGAAATAATTATGCCGGGTGGCAAATTTCAAAAGCTGCATAATGAAATTCCGTTGTAAACTAGGGAGTCTGGTATCTCTTGACAAATGATTCTCAACAGCATCAAAACCTAAGCTGTGAGGTATGCACGTACAAAATGCAGCCACATCTGCTGTGACCAAGATCATCCCTTCTTGAAAATGGACTGATTCCAGTAGTTTAATGGTGTTTGTGGTATCCTTTAAATAAGAGGGGGTAGAACGAACCAAGGGTTGTAAATAAAAATTCACCTATTTCCCTATACGGGCTGTGACCGAGTCAATCCCGCTGACTATGGGTCAGCCAGGGGGTTTGACTGGGTCTTTGTGGACCTTGGGAAGATAGTAGATGGCAGGAATATGAGGAACCTGGGGCACCAAATAGTTTTTCTCTTATTTAATATCCCCAATGAAAAACCCTCATCAACTAATTCCACTAAGGCTTTTTTATAACGGATAGTAGGATCCATGGGGATGGGACTATATGTGCAGGAATCATTCAGAATCCTGTTCTTTTCTTTTAGATAATCTTCTTTATTCAAAATAACAATCCCCCCGCCTTTATCGGCGGGGCGGATTATAAGGTTTTTTCTTTCACATAACAGTTTTAATCCAACTTTGATATTAGGATTGGTATAAGCCTTTTTCTTTAGATTGGATAATGTATCTAAATCTTGTCAAACAAGACTTTTGAAGACCTGAATGGATGGTGCTATAGTACCTGGAGGGTTAAATAAAGAGGGATTTGATAATCCTGAATATACAAAGTTTTTATCAGATGGAATAACATCCAAAGGGGTGGGGACCCTATCAGCCGTAGGGGGCCTGGGAAGTTGAGCTAGAAAGTGTCTCTGTATGCTAAGCTTTCACGTAAACTTTAAAATATCAATAAATGTAATGAATCTTTTGAGGGGTTTGGGGGGGACAAACTTGAGCCCCTTATACAAAACAAATTTTTCTGCATTTGTCAATATGACAGAACTCGGATTGTAAATCCCGTCCCCTTTTAGGTTTATTTTCTTTTGGCCTTGGACCCTCCGCCCCCCTCGGGTCCCTCTTTTCTTTCTGAATTTCCCGGGTGTTCTTCCATAGGTCTCTGAAAACCTGAATATTGGATGGAACCCGGGTGTTTATGATTATAGTTATAAGGGGATCTATTGGAGAGATCCTCTTCCCTATCATACTGAGAATATGAATTCAGATATACATCATGGAAAACATTCTCATAAAGTGGAGTGAATCGGTTGTGTAGACGAATCGGAGTACGGTAATTGTAATCATAATTCTGATAATGTTGAACATGATTATCCTGATAACCTCCCCGATATTAGGGGGAACCCCTTGAGTTGTTTCCATGGTATGGGTCAACAGGGTATCCCCTTTGTTGGCCCCTACCTCTAGATGTCCCACCCCTATGTGGCGGATAAACAGGGGGGACCCATAGATGGACGAGGGGGCACTTGTCTGGGACCTTGTTTTTTAGGGATAGCACCCTTAGATCCCTGTATTTGGTTTGAAATCTGATAGGGCGTGACAGCGTTCCTCTGGGGTGGTTCATAAACCAATCTCCTATCTGGATTAGCTGATGTAGAGTTGGAAGCCTCCATGGAAGGTGGCTCCCCATTGGCAAGAGTGGGTGGAATAATCTGCCAGTTAAAAACTGAATTAGTAGTGTAATCGGTAAAATCTCTATTATACTTTTTTTGTTTTTTATTTTTTTGGTCCTTTTCTTCTTTTTCTAGAATATTTTTCAAATTGGTTGATAATGAAATATATTCCGCTGTAATCTTATGTGGTATCAATCAGTCTCTCTCAATTCTTCTATTTCTTTGTCTATGAGAGCCAGTTTGATTTTTTTCTTATCTACTAAAAATCCCAGGAGTTTTAACCCCACTTCATTAAAATATTTGAACCATGATTCTAGATCAGGTTCATCTTGTTGTGGGTAGATGTCCCACCTAAGACCCCTGGGTACCATCTGTTCCTTGACATATTGTTCAAGGAAAGCTGTATCCTATTGGAGATGGAGTTCGCTAATCATCAGGTTTTTAAGCCTGACAAACATACCCCCCATCTCTGAGTCTGGGTTAGTGGTCACAAAAACACCATCAGTGTTAAGGGACCTTGCAGTCCTGTACTCAAAAACATCCATGTAAAAAAACGTGGAAGAGAAACTAGAAAGCTGCTGTGTAAAAAAGTCAATAACAAAATGAAAAATGTGGAGAACAACACTGCGCTAACTAAAGTAAAAAGATGAGCAGCTACATACAGTATGACAAAAACACTATAAAGGGTGGTAGAAAAAAATGTAGCACTTAAAATACATACAAAAATATTGTGATATCAGTATAAAGCAAAAAGTCCATAAAACTACAAGACCTTGAACAAGGTTAATTGGACTCCATAAGTGACAAACAAAAGTTCTGATTGCCTAAAGCAAAAATATATGGGATAAATGTCCCCAACGGTGTGTGAACACAGGAACAGTAACTCGAAATGGTGAGTTTCCAAGGGTAGACAGTAGATGTATAAATCCATCCATAGGAACAACATCAGAAAAAACATTAATGGATGAGTGTTACGTGTATGCTCTTACCGGATCAGGTGGACTCTACTGTCAGCGACATAGTCTTTGCAAGCACTGTGCCACACATGGCAGATGTAAGGATGTCCGGGTGGTTGGAACCTCTGTAACTAACTCCACAGGAACTCAGAGAGCCATACGAATCAACCGTTTGTAGCTGGAACTCGAGACTGGAATCTTAAGGAGGGTAGACCAGGTGTACCAGGACGGAACACACACTCGCATCAAGGTAATATGTGGAGAAAAAAATATTGCTTCCACATAGTACAGATAAAAAAGGGCATTTTATTTCTAAAAAAAATATAATAAAAGTGATGACAATTAAAAGAGGGGCAACATGGAAAGTGAAATAGCAGCCCGATGCGTTTCGACCTACGGGTCTTCTACTGGGGCATAAATCATCTCTTCCATGTTGCCTACATTTATAAATACAATAGGTGATACAGGACCAATCACAAAAGAAAGAAAAAATTACTTCATCCCATTGAAGTAACATTGTCATATGACTGACAAACCCACAATCTTATCAAACAAACCAATGGTATGCAAGAGTCGGAAGACATGCGGGCCAAGCAGCCAACCGGCAGACTGAACGGAAGGTCCAGTCATCGCGGCCGCAGGTCCGCATGTCAAACAAAAGGAAATGATGTCATGACAAAAAGACCGTGAAAACGCAGATCTCAAGTCACATGACACGTGCGGAGTGCCCCACATGACCAAGGAAGAAAGTAATTTCAATGCGTGCAGTAAGGATCACCATGGCCACGCAGAGCATCACATCCTGTGACGCAACTTCACCCACATGACCAGGATGATGGGTCACCCGGAAGAAAATAACAAAAGAGATGTCACTGCAATGTCTGTAGTGGTCAAAGTGGTCCCTAAAGATGGATAATAAAGGAAAAAAACAAAAAAAAAACAAAATCAATCTATAAAAAACACTTAGTTATGCAACTGAAAAACACATTCCATGGTCTGGAGTCGCGACCGGAAGTAGGGAAAAATGAAACAACCCAACCAGAAGTGACCCCAAAACAAGGAACCAAAATATTGGGACTCCAGAATAGAATGAAAAAATGATATAAATGTCCCGGGGTCCCATCATGAAATGGGTAATAACCCACAGGACAAATATGTAAGCCCGCATTCCAGAAACAATCCCCAACAAGGGACAAACATGGAGCTAAAACAAAAAAATAATAATGTTTACAAAAAATACTTGTACTAAGATTGGTTTATAAACAAGTCGAGGTCCCACTCTATGTTCAACCCGAACGGGAAATAGGACCATAACTCATATATCCAATACGTTTCGAGGCGAGAAACACCACGAAGGTGAGATTCACCCCTCCAATGAGGGACGAATTTGTCAATCACTTGAAATTTGTTTGCCTGTGGGATCCTTATTATGATATTATAAATAATGACGTGGTACTGTCTGTTTGCATTTCGCACCCTTAATCCCAGTTACATGCTCATTGACTCTGGTGGAAAAAGTCCTAATAGTACAGCCAACGTACTGTTTATGGCAAGGGCAGGTAAGCAAGTACACAATATATTGAGAATCACAGGTGGTTCCATCCAATATTCGGGTTTTCAGAGACTTATGGAAGAACACCCGGGAAATTCAGAAAGAAAAGAGGGACCCGAGGGGGGCGGAGGGTCCAAGGCCAAAAGAAAAAGAACCTAAAAGAGGACGGGATTTACAATTCGAGTTCTGTCATATTGACATGCAGAAAAATTTGTTTTGAATAAGGGGCTCAAGTTTGTCCCCCCCAAACCCCTCAACAGATTCACTACATTTATTGATATTTTAAAGTTTATGCGAAAGCTTAGCATACAGAGACACTTTCTAGCTCAACTTCCCAGGCCCCCTACGGCCGATAGAGTCCCCACCCCTTTGGATGTTATTCCATCTGATAAAAACTTTGTACATTCAGGATTATCAAATCCCTGTTTATTTAACCCTCCAGGTACTATAGCACCATCCATTCAGGTTTTCAAAAGTCTTGTTTTACAAGATTTAGATAAATTATCCAATCTAAAGAAAAAGGCTTATACCAATCTAACATCAAAGTTGGATTAAAACTGTTATGTGAAAGAAAAAACCTTATAATCCGCCCCGCCGATAAAGGCGGGGGGATTGTTATTTTGGATAAAGAAGATTATCTAAAAGAAATTAACAGGATTCTGAATCATTCCTGCACATATAGTCCCATCCCCATGGATCCTACTATCCGTTATGAAAAGCCTTAGTGGAATTAGTTGATGAGGGTTTTTCATTGGGGATATTAAATAAGAAAGAGAAAAACTATTTGGTGCCCCAGGTTCCTCGCATTCCTGCCATCTACTATCTTCCCAAGGTCCACAAAGACCCAGTCAATCCCCCTGGCCGACCCATAGTTAGCGGGATTGACTTGGTCACAGCCCGTATAGGGCCATATGTGGATTTTTATTTACAACCCTTGGTTCGTTCTACCCCCTCTTATTTAAAGGATACCACAGACACCATTAAACTACTGGAATCAGTCCATTTTCAAGAAGGGATGATCTTGGTCACAGCAGATGTGGCTGCACTTTATACGTGCATACCTCACAGCTTAGGTTTTGATGCTGTTGAGAATTATTTATCAAGAGATACCAGACTAACTCCTTTACAACGGAACTTCATTATGCAGCTTTTGAAATTTGCCACCCGGCATAATTATTTCTGGTTCCAAAATCAGTTTTACCTGCAAAAAAAGGGTGTGGCTATGGGGGCGAAGTCCCCCCTCAGCCTTGCCAACCTCTTTATGGCCCAGTGGCAGGAGGTATGGCCCAGTGGCAGGAGGCTGTCGTCTATGCTTCCCGACCCGAGTTGGTCCTCTGGGCAAGGTACATAGATGACATCCTCCTCCTATGGGACGGAGATCGCACATCATTGGACAACTTCATGGCCACACTCAATCTTAATGATAGAGGTATCACTTTGAGCTATGAAGCTAGTACTTCTTCAGTTCACTTTTTAGATCTGGAGAATTTGGTGGTAGAACAACATCTAGAATTTAGAACATATTCAAGCCTACCGACCGGAATGGATAGTTGCCACCAAGACCAATGGCTGAAGTCAATTCCCCGCAGTCAGTTCTTGAGGCTGCCTCGTAATTGTACCAGAATTTCTGATTACTTGTTGAAGTCTCAGGTCCTCAAAAATAGATTCTTGTAAAAGGGTTATAACTTAGACGTCTTAGATGTAGAGATTGATTAAGTTTTGTTAACAGAGAGATTCTCCACTCTAGTAGAACGCCCTAAAGAAATTCAGGATTCCAGATTTAAGTGGTCCTTCTTCACCACCTATTCCACTCAGTCTAAACAGATTAGAGATATTTTCAGAAAACATTGGAAGGTACTTCTGAATGATAGACTACTTGGTTCTGTCCTTCCTGAACAAGCGGGCGTCATTTTAAGGGGTGCATGGTCCATTCAGGGGCAGGTCGCTCCAAATGTGATCGACCCCCCTGAAAGGGCATACTTCTTTCAGCAGTGTAAGGGTTATTACCCATGTTGCAGATGCAATGTGTGCCTCCACAACATTGGAGGGAGACACAAAACTGACACATTCAAATCTACTGTCACTTCAGGCATTTATTCTATGAAGCACTTCACCACCTGTGCTTCTCAATATATTGTGTACTTGCTTACCTGCCCTTGCCATAAACAGTACGTTGGCCGTACTATTAGGACTTTTTCCACCAGAGTCAATAAGCATGTAGCTGGGATTAAGGGTGGGAAAAGCAAACACACAGTACCACGTCATTATTTACAATATCATAATAAGGATCCCACAAGCGCACTATTTCAAGTGATTGACAAATTCGTCCCTCATTGGAGGAGTGAGTCTCGCCTTCGTGGCGTTTCTCGCCTCGAAATGTATTGGATATTTGAGTTGAGGTCCTATTTCCCGTTCGGGTTGAACACAGAGTGGGACCTCAACTTGTTTATAAACCAATCTTAGTACAAGTACTTTTTGTAAACATTATTATTTTTTTGTTTTAGCTCCATGTTTATCCCTTGTTTGGGATTGTTTCTGGCATGGGGGCTTACATATTTGTCCCATGGGTTATTTCCCATTTCATGATGGGACCCCGGGACATTTATATCATTTTTTCATTCTATTCTGGAGTCCCAATATTTTGGTTCCTTGTTTTTGTGATCCTTACTGCATGCACTGAAATTACTTTCTTCCTTGGTCACATGGGGCACTCCGCACGTGTCATGTGACTTGAGATCTGCGTTTTCGCTGTCTTTTTGTCATGATGTCATTTCCTTTTGTTTGACATGCGGACCTGCGGCCGCGATGACTGGACCTTCCATTCAATCTGTTGATTGGCTACTTGGCTCGTATGTCTTCCAACTCTTGCATACCATTGGTTTGTTTGATAAGATTGTGGGTTTGTCAGTCATATGACAATGTTACTCCAATGGGATGAAGTAATTTTTTCTTTCTTTTGTGATTGGTCCTGTATCACCTATTGTATTTATAAATGTAGGCAACATGGAAGAGATGATTTATGCCCCAGTAGAAGACCCGTAGGTCGAAACGCATCGGGCTGCTATTTCACTTTCCATGTTGCCCCTCTTTTAATTGTCATCACTTTTATTATATTTTTTTTAGAAATAAAACACCCTTTTTTATCTGCACTATGTGGAAGCTCCAGTGATGAGGAGGGAGGGGATGATGAGGTCACTGACTCAACGTGGGTGCCTGATAGGAGAGAGGAGGAGGAGGCACATCACCAATGAGGCAAGATGCCCTCCAGGGGCCAGCCTAAGGGCAGCACACGGACTGCATCACACCCCAAAGCTCCGCATGTGCAGGGCGCTGCTGTCTCTGCGCGTTATTCCAAAAGTTCTTTGGTATGGGCCTTTTTTGAGACGAGTGCATCAGAATGTGGAATGTGCGGTTCCTCAGTGGCAGGTACCCAAACGCCACTTTTTCTCACAGAAGGCGATTCCAGCTCTCTATCGGCATGTGGAAGGCAATGTCTTGGCCTAGCTGGACAGGGTGGTCAGCGGTAAGGTGCATATTACTGCTGACTCATGGTCTAGCAGGCATGGACAGGGATGTTACGTAAGTTTCACGGCGCATTGGGTGACTCTGCTGGCAGCTGGGAAGGATGCAGGACAAGGTGCAGTGGTGTTGGAGGTTGTTCCACCACCACGCCTCCAAAATGCCACTACTAATGATTGTGACACACCTCTCTCCTCCACCCCCTCCTCTTCTTCTTCCTCCATGGCCTCTTCCTGTGCTTTGTCCTTGGAACCAGCGGTGCTCCGTAGGCATTCAAGGGGCTACGCAAGTATGCAGGCCAAAAGATGCCATGCGGTGCTTTAGCTGGTATGCTTGGGGGACAGGAGCCACACTGGGGCAGAGGTTCTGTCAGCTCTGCAGGGGCAAGTTCAGCGGTGGTTGACGCCATGCCAACTTAAGGCAGTAATGGTGGTTTGCGACAATGGCACCAACCTCCTCTCTGCCCTCCGACAGGGACAAATGACCCATGTGCCCTGTTTGGCTCACATCCTTAACTTGGTGGTGCAGCGGTTCTTGGGCAGGTACCCGGGCTTACAGGATGTCCTGAGGCAGGCCAGGAAAGTCTGTGTGCATTTCTGCCAGTCATATAATGCCAGTGCTTGGATGGGAGACCTCCAAAAGGAATTTAACCTGCCCAAGAACCGCCTAATCTGTGACATGCCCACCAGGTGGAACTCAACGTTGGCCATGCTGCAGCGGCTGCACATGCAGCAGAGGGCCATCAATGAGTACCTGTGTGACTATGGCACCAGGACAGGGTTGGGGGAGCTTGTTTTTTTTCCCCATGCCAGTGGGCCATGATCAGGGATGCATGCACTGCCCTGTCACCATTTGAGGAGGCCACGAGGATGGTGAGCAGTGACAGTGCATGCATCAGTGACACTGTCCCCCTTGTCCACCTGTTGGAGCACACGCTGCGTGGAATAATGGACAGGGCACTTGAGGCAGAACAGAGGCAGGAAGAGGAGGACTTCCTTAGCTCTCAAGACCCCCTTTATCCAGACAGTGTTCCTGTGTGCCCGCCAATCACACAGGAAGAGTAGGAGGAGGAGGATTGTGTCAGTATGGAGGTGGAGCCTGGCACTCAGCATCAGCAGCAGTCTTTAAGGGATCAGTCCCAAGAGACACATGGACTTGTACGTGGCTGGGAGGAGGTGGCTGCGGACCATGTCATCCTTAGTGACCCAGAGGACTCCGGACCGAATGCCTCAGCAAACCTATGCTGCATGGCCTCCCTGATCCTGCAAAGCCTGCGCAAGGATCCTCGTATTGGTGGTATCAAGGAGAAGGACCAATACTGGCTGGCAACCCTCCTTGATCCACGTTACAAGGGTAAGGTTGCAGACCTTATTTTGCCATCGCAGAGGGAGCAGAGGATGAAACATCTTCGGGAGGCCTTGCAGAAAGGTCTGTGCAACGCGTTCCCAGAGACTGGGAGGTTACAAACTCCTGTTTCTGGACAACGTGTTGCCGAGGCTTCGGTCAGTCAAAGAAGGAGCGGTGGAGGTGGTGGCCGTCTGACCGATGCGTTCAGACAATTTTTTGGTCCGTAGCCCCAAGGTATGATCAGTTCCAGCAACCATCGCCAGCGTCTGTTTTACATGGTGCAGGAATACCTAAAGGCAAGATCTGACTTGGACACCTTTCCCACCGAAAATCCACTGGGTTACTGGGTCTTGAGGATGGATCACTGGCCAGAGCTTGCACAGTATGCAATTGAACTACTGGCCTGTCCTGCATCCAGCGTTCTTTCGGAACGCACATTCAGTGCTGCTGGAGGCTTTGTAACCGATCACAGGGTGCGTCTGTCCAGCGACTTGGTTGATCGACTGACCTTCATAAAAATGAATCAGTCTTGGATCACCACCAGCTACCAAGCACCTGATGCTGATGTAACCGAATATTTTTTTTTGAAATCTCAGATCCCTTCAAAGACTGCCTATGCTGATGCTGAGTGACTATCCTGAGTAATTATCCTCTTCCTTCTCAGTGATCATGCTGATAGCTTGTAAGAACATTTTTGGTTCTGGGCACCACCACCAGTGCCTAAGGCCCAATTTTTCAGCCCCTGTTTAACAGGGGCGTGTAATTACAATTTTTGATGCAATACTTTGCAGCAGGGCTCATTCCTGCGTTCCAACTAGAGTATCTGTGAGGGGTTGCAGTGTTGTGGCACCAGCACCAGTGCCTAAGGCACAATTTTTCAGCCCCTGTTCAACAGGGGCATGTAATTACAATGCTTGATCTAATATTTCACAGCAGGGCCTTGTGAGGGCTTACAGTGTTGTGGCCACAACAACACCTAAGGCCCAAATTTCTGTTGAGTATATAGCGCAGGCCCCTACTTTCAAACATCCAACTTACAAACGACTCCTACTTGCAAATGGAAGGAGACAACAGGAAGTGAGATGAAATCTACCCCTAGGAAGGGAAATTCTCTCCTGTAAGAGTTAATATGGGAAAAACATTTCTCCTTTCCACTGATGCTTTATCACCAATCCTTGTTTCACAAAAAAACCCAAATTTTCAAAAAACATTTGTCATTGGGACAAAAAGTGAGGTGAAATCTTCTGAAGAAGAGCACAGACAGCAAAACAAATGTCACAGGGGTGATAACCCTTCCCTATGTTTTCCAAAAAGCTTAAAATAGATTTTTTTTGCTGGAGCTAAACACATTACCAGTTGAAAATTACAAACAGATTCTACTTAACAACAAGCCTACAATCCCTGTCTTGTTTGTACCGCCTGTATACTACTGTTCAGAGTATATAGGGCCTGGTGGCCCCACGCCTTTCCTTTTTTTAATTTAGGTGCGGGGTTCCCCTTAATATCCATACAAGACCCAAAGGGCCTGGTAATGGACTGGGGGGTACCTATGCTGTTTGTCTTACTGATTTTCATCCATATTGCCAGGACCCGACATTACATTAAATCCGCAAGCAGTTTTAAATGACTTTTTATCCTTTAAAAATGACATTTTTGTGCAGGGACTGTTCTAAGCACGGGAAACATGCGCCACTTTACAGGCATACTATAGACCCTCCCCAGATACAATATTTAAAGGAATATTTCACTTTTTTTTAAACTTTAAGCATCATTAAAATCACTGCTCCCGAAAAAACGGCCGTTTTTAAAAGTTTTTTTTTCATTGATACATGTCCTGTGGGGCGGGATCCGGGTTACCAAACCCTTTTTAGGACAATACCATGCAAATTAGCCCTTAAAATGAGCACTTTTGATTTCGAACGTTCGAGTCCCATAGACGTCAATGGATTTCTAACGTTCGTGCAAATTTTCGGTCCGTTCGCAGGTTCTGGTGCGAACCGAACCGGGGGGGGTGTTCGGCTCATCCCTAATCTCAATAAGTACCTTTAAAGTGGTGGTAAACCCAAAACCAAAAATGTAATATATAGCCACTCACCAATTATTAGATCTGTAGAAGTTTTTTTATTTAGCCTTTTTTCCTTTTGTTTTCACCTGGTGATCTGGCCAGTAACACACCTCCTGTATTAGACTGCCCCCACTCTGGATGAAGAAGCACAAGGGCACCTTTGGACAGCAGCATTGTCAGTCTGCAGGGAGGGAAGTGTTAGATGGACTAGCAGATTTAGATACACTAACAAATTGAAGCCAAACTCCAGCTATCACTTAAAATAGTTATAGCAAACCGTTTTTCTTAACCTTTGGGATAAAGGTTTCACATACATAAAAACTAATCATTAAAGGCACCCTTATCAATGTTAAATTATTTGTCCTGTCCCTCTTACTGCTGCACCTGCTTGGTCTTTTGCAAAACAACAGACTTACTGGTCAGATCAGAGAATTAAAGAAGGAAAGCCTAAAAAAGAAAATGAATGCTGCCACCACAACTAATTATTGGTAAACCGCAATTAATTAAATGCTTGTTTTTGCATTTAATACTGTTTTTAGGGAGAGCTATAGTCACTTTATACATTTACATTCACAACATCAGCATTGTAATAACAATACTTATAATAGTTATGTTTAACAATCCTAATAAAAGCTTATTTGAAAAATCCCCTTTCATGTTGCTATTGCTGCATATCTACTGGTCGTGTGTTTACAACTTTTTTGCAGCTTCTCCTCTGCTGTTTACTTTCCATTTCCATTTTAAGAACAACATGTCCCATGGTACCTTGCTGCCTGCAAGCAGAAATTCCTGTACTGACTCCACCTCCTGAAACTCCACCTCTTAGCACCTCTGCTCAGAAGGCAGACCCTTATCCGAGCATGTAGCCTGGAGGTCAGGAGGTCAGGATAGGGGGGGAAAAGCAAGTGCCCCCCTCCTAAACCATACCAGGCTACATGCCTTCAACAATAGGGATGGTGCTTTGGGGCCCCCCAAAGCATCTTGTCCCTATGTTGATGGGGACAAGAGCCTCTTCCCGACAACCCTGGGCATTGGTTGTTGGGGTCTGCGGGTGGGTGGCTTATCAGAATCTGGAAGCCCTTCTTTAACAAGGGGGCTCCCAGATCCTACCCCCCCATGTGAATGGCTATGGGGTACATTGTACATCTTCCCCCTGCTATGGTTCTTAAAGGAGCCGCTGTACATATACGGCAATTCGCGCAGGAGAGACAACCTTCTGCCGTATAAGTATGTGAGCTTGAGTGGTTAATGTACTTGGGCCAAAAAAAAGGCATGGAAATGATGCTCCAGCATTTGTCAATATATTTAGAAGGGCCCTGCTCAAAAGAGCTTACAATATATAAGGGTAAGGCACAAAAAATTAGACACATTAGAAAATCAAGCTAACAACAAGCATGACTAACCTTTTTTGTGATCAGAAGTTCTCACCCCAAACCCCAAAAAAGTTACATGGCAGAATTATCATAAGCATAAACAGACAAAATACAAAAGCTGAAAAGGCAGCACACAAACTACACTGACACACACAGCAGGAATGAATTAACAGGATCCTTCCTTTTCATCTCAGTCACTACATAGCAGTTGTAAGTCTAACATGTAAGATTTAGAAGCAATCATCAAACAGCCTTAGTGGGGTGTGGACCAGGAATTATGCACACCCCCCAACCCCCCACCAAAACCACCAAAAATGTATCTATTTGTAACCCAATATACACACTGCAAAGAAAAATTCAGGCCTGTTCTTAGGCTATACACCACAGGGGTACAAAAGTACCCCTACCATTTCACAAAAAACTGTCAAAAATGTTAAAAATGACAAGAGACAGTTTTTGACAATTCCTTTATTTAAAGTCTTCTTTTTTCCATCTTATTTCGTCTATCTTCTTTCTTCTATCTTCCTTCGGTCTCTTCCTCCACCTTCTTCTTCTTCTGGTTCTTCCTCCGGTGTTCTCGTCTGGCATCTTGCTCCGTGGCGTCTTCTTCCCTTCTTCTTGGGCCGCTCTGCATCCATGATGGGAGGCTCCTGCTGTGTGACGCTTCTAGTCTTCTGACGGTTCTTAAATAACGGAGGGCGGGGCCACCCGGTGACCCCGCCCCCCTCTGACACAGGGGACTTGACAGGGACTTCCCTGTGGCACTCCCCGTGATGTCAGAGGGGGTAGGGTCACCGGGTGGCCCTGCCCTCTGTTATTTAAGAACTTTGCCCTGTGGCCCCTAGAGGGCGCGTGCACGCCCCCTAAGCCGATGCGAGATGATCCGATGCTAAGATGATCACTGCCGGGCTCCCGCGAATGCTGCTGACAAACAGAGAACCGGGATCTGTGTGTGTAAACACAGTTTCCGGTTCTCTGAGGGGAGAACAGACAGATCGCATGAACAGCAATCTGTCATCTCCCCTGCACAGTCCCCTCCCCCTTTCAGTTAGAACACAAACTAGGGAACACATTAACCCCTTGATGACCCCCTGGTGTTAACCCCTTCACTGCCAGTGACATTTTTACAGTAATCAATGCATTTTTATAGCATCGAACGCTGTATTAATGCCAATGGTCCCAAAAATGTGTCAAAATTGTCTGATGTGTCCGCCATAATGTCGCAGTCTTGATAAAAATCACAGATCGCCACCATTACTAGTAAAAAAATAATAATAATAAAAATGCCGTAAAACTATCCCCTATTTTGTAGACGCTATAACTTTTGCGCAAACCAATCAATATGCACTTATTGCGATTTTTTTGTTTTAACAAAAATATGTAGAAGAATACACATCAGCCTAAACTAAGGAAAAACATAGTTTTTTATATATTTTGGGGGGATATTTATTATAGCAAAAAGTAAAAAATAATGCGTTTTTTTTTAATTGTCAATTTTGTTTGGGTGTAACGTCGCTCGACTGCGCAATTGGCAGTTAAAGCGACGCAATGCTGAATCGCAAAAAGTGCTCTGGTCAGAAAGGGGGTAAAATCTTCCGGGGCTAAAGCGGTTAAAAAGTATACCGCATATTTCAGTACCATTTAGGCAATCATATAATTTGCTATAAACAATATTTCCATGTGCAATTCTCCAGGTCCTAACAAGAGTAAGGGTTTGGGTGCTATCTGTTTTCTGGGAGCTATAGTAAAATCGATTTTGGTTGTATTGTTTCACCAGCGGTATAGTGAATTCCGTTTTAGTGCTAATTTCCATGATCGCCAAGTTGCACTAGTAAATACAGCTGTATAAAACAAAAACTGTGCCTGTCATCAATTCAGGCTGCAGAGCAACAAAATGAGCAACATGTAAGGCTCTCCGAGCCAGGCACAAAGCTTAAATAGGAGGGAAGACACCTCACAAAGGATGAGGTTGCCATTGAATAGCAAAGCACGGAGATCGGAGTTCCGGGCAAGGATCTTTTCAATAACTACCCATGGAAGGGGGTCAGTTGGGTTAAACCAGTGTTTAATCTGGTCTAGTTATGGTGCCAAGTAATAATCCTTCACATTAACTAACTCCATGCCACCAGCCATGTTTGAATTAGAGGGAGCATCTTGCTCTTTTACCCTGCCAGACAAAGCGTTTAAGTTGTTTATTGACTATAAGCAGTTGTTTCACTGAGAAGGGGACCGCTAGGGTTCTGAAAAGGTAGAGTAGCCGAGGTTGGATAAACGCCCTGACCAGGACATTTCAAATTTAGCTAAATGGATCAGTTCTTGGTTAGCTTTTTGTGGAGGGAATCAAAATTCCTAGAGGCTAGTTGGGATGTTCACGGAGTGAGCTTATCGCCCAGGTAGGGGACACCCTAAGAACTCCAGGAGTATGGAAATTCATTTTGCAAAGAGTCTTTCTGATTCTTTAGAATGCTTATATCTAATATTAGAAATTTAGAGCAATTCACTTTGTAGTAGGATATGGCACTACATTGGGAGAGCAGCTGGTGGGCATGGTGCCGTGAGGTGGTATGAATATATCATTTTAAATTGTAACCATAGATAATATTTCAGAGATTCTTAAAGTGTAATTTGACCACAATGCTCAGAAGGACCTTGGAGTTTATAATGCAGTCAGTGTCCACATTAAAGCTACAGATGAGATGAAAGAAATTGGAAATGACACAATTTTCCCTAATTGTAATATTATCAGACTAGAAAGAATAAAAAATTAAGGAACCCATCCAATGGGACATTGTCAGCATTACTACAGCTGACAACTAAAGTACAAAGACTGAACACTGCATGCTGCTCCAAACTTGACCTGAAAAAATTTCCCCAACGTCTTCTAACCACTTTTATGCTCAACATCCTCATCACCACTCATTAAGACCCAAGGTAGATTCGCTTTACACATATCTTACAAAGCCATTAAATCCACATGGGAGCTGAGCTATATTACTTATGGAATGGCTCATTTAGCTTGTGTAACGAAAGGACTGCTGTTCAGAGTAAAATGAAAGAGAATAATAGAATAATTGAAACCATTCAGAGCTGTTGTATTATGTAACTGATGCTTGCATGGTTTAATGGTTTCCTATATATCTCTTTCAAGAACATTCACTCAGCAAGTTAGCTAGTCTGTAGGCAACTAGCATGAAAGGCCTTTTAGTAAATGCCCTGCTCATATGACACAGGCCATTAAAGAGGAAATTTCATACAGTATCATCAGTGTGGGTACATGCTTTAGTGATTTCACACTGGGTATGCAGTTTATCCTTTTTATAGATCATATCTCTATACATATTCATGACAACTATAGTGTTATCTTTAACTATCTGTAACATAATAAACACAGACCACAGAAAATTGTGTTGAAACTGTGGATTATAAATGTGTGTGTTAAAAAAATAAATAAATAAATAAATTATATATATATATATATATATATATATATATATATATATATATATATATATATATATATATATATATAAATCCTTGGAAATACTGACATGTTCTTGTTTTAGTTTTACGATATCTGTCACATTATGAAGGATTTCCTGAAGGAGTAAAGCTGTTATACAACTGTCATGAAAAGGAAATATTGTTACAATCATTTTTCACTACAACATATAAAATATTGCTTTCTAAGTTTAGTGTCATTTTAAGAGTTACAGTTCCTGTTTATTTGTATTTATTATTTTATTGACCTCTGACAACACTCTTGTAGGTTGGATTATTGGGCTGTTCGGTTAATACAAATTAATTTCTCACTACAATAATCCTACAGATTGTTCAGTTTTGATCTTTTCCATTTGGTTCAAAATCCTTTTTATATTTGAGGGTTGAATACCATTTCTTGCGTCCACGTTTTGCCATTGCTGTTGAAAAGACAGAATTATTTATGCAGGGGTTGATACAGGAAAGAGATCTGCCTTTAAGGGCCAGTTCACCCCACATGCAGTCCAGTACTTTTTTCTGCATCAAAAATGCATGGATAGTAGATTATATGGTTTTCAATGGTTCACACCAGTGCTTGCAGTTCCTGTGCATTCCAGTTCCTGAAAACGTAGAACATGCTGCATTTTACCTGCACTGGACTGTACTGAAACACTGTAAAATGCACCAAAAATGCACTGGAACACACATGTCTTTATTTAACCAGCTGACATCCGGCCGTAGCCGAATGACGGCTTCAGCGCGGATGTCAATTCCCGTGAGGCCGTCATATGACGGCCTCCCCTTTCCTCGCTCCCCGTGCGCGCTCACGAGCGCGCAACGGGGAAATTCTGTGTTGGCCGTGTCCCTTGGACACAGCCAATCACAGATCGCTGTAAACGGCCAATCACAGTGGCCGTTTACAGCGCGATCGCTGCCTCCAATGAGAGATGATCTGAAATGTAAACAATTCAGATCATCTCTCATTGCCGGCTCTCTCTCCTCACACAGAGACAGCGTGTGAGGAGAGAGAGATCTGTCAGCAATCTGTGAGTGTACCTGTGCGATTTACTGTGCCTACAGTGCCCATCATTACAGTGCCCCATCAGTACAGTGCCAATCGGTGCCCACCTGTGCCAATCGGTGCCCACCTGTGCCAATCGGTGCCCACCTGTCTGCCCAGCGGTGATCAGTGTCCAGCTGCACATCTGCACAATCAGTGCCCACCTGTGCCACCTCATCAGTGCCCACCTGTGCCAATCAGTGCCCATCTGTGCTGCCTCAGTGCCCATCTGTGCTGCCTCAGTGCCCATCTGTGCAATCAGTGCACATCTGTGCCGCCTCATCAGTGCCCATCTGTGCCGCCCCATCTGTGCCGCCCCATCTGTGCTGTCCCATCAGTGCACATCTGTTCCACCTCATCAGTGCCCACCTGTGCCGCCTCATCAGTGCCCACCTGTGCCGCCTCATCAGTGCCCCCCTGTGCCGCCTCATCAGTGCCCCCCTGTGCTGCCTCATCAGTGCCCACCTGTGCCCCCTCATCAGTGCCCATCTGTTCCACCTCATCAGTGCACATCTGCACATCTGTTCCACCTCATTAGTGCACATCTGTTCCACCTCATTAATGCACATCTGTTCCACCTCATTTGTGCACATCTGTTCCACCTCATCAGTGCAGATCTGTTCCACTTCATCAGTGCCCCTCTGTGCCAACTCAGTGCCCATCTGTGCTCATCAGTGCCGCCTCATCAGTGCCCATCAGTGCAGGCTTAGCAACTGATAGGATTACTCTCCTCTTGTGATCAGTCAAACTCCAGATGTATTGAAAAGCAGACAATTTCTTTCATAGGTGTCACACAAATGGATGATGCTTACAAGTCAAAAGATGCAGTAAGAATCATACAAAGAGATGAACATCCCCCCTCCTAATACCTACAATAATATAGGGATAACGCTTCTATTGGCTGAGGAAACACACATAGCGTGCCTGGTACAAAATGGTACTTTATTTGCTAATTAGTGTTTCCTGTACATTCTTGTTCTACTATATATATGGTTAAGCCTAATCATCCTACAACTTACCATGGAGTTAGTTAAAGCAAACGATACAGCTAGTTAGTACAACAATGTGCTCAGAAGTCATCTTAAAAATAATCTCAAGGTTATTGTTTTTCTAATAGTTTTTCTAATAGTCACACAATAAACATTTAAAACTTTTCTAACAGCAAGCATGGCCAAAAGAAGCTTTTCCGCCGAGGAGGCGTACCAAATACTGTCCCAGGCCGACGAGAGCAATGGGGAGCTCTCTTTTTCGGATTCCCTTTCCGACTCCGATTCTGAGTCGGACATAAATTATGAGCCAGTCCTCAGTAGTGGAACACTGAGTGACTCAGAGGAGGAAGAGATTTGGCCCGCCAAACGAAGGCGTTCTGGTGGGGAGGCAGTGACATCTACCAGCACGGCAGTCTCATCCACCAGCACGGCAGTCCCATCCACCAGCACGGCAGTCCCATCCACCAGTACGGCAGTCCCATCCACCAGCACGGCAGTCCCATCCACCAGCACGGCAGTCCCATCCACCAGCACCGCAGTGCCCTCCACCAGCACCGCAGTGCCTCGGCAAGAAAGGCCAAGGACCCAAGCCAGCCTTCCCTATGCCCTGCAGAACCCCTTGTGGCTTCCTCCTAATTCAGGAGAAGCCAGCATTCCCCCTTTCACTGCCCAGCCAGGAGTCCAGGTGAACACAGAGAATTTTTCCCCAATAGATTTTTTTAATTTATTTTTTACCGAGGACATGCTGTCAAATATTGTGGCCCAGTGCAACCTTTATGCACAGCAATTCATTGCGAATAATCCAACGTCCTACTATGCCCGTCCCTACAAATGGAGAGACCTAACGGTGGAGGAGTTGAAGTTTTTTAGGGCTCACATTTAACATGGGACTCACAAAAAAAAAACACTTTGCTGTCCTATTGGTCAACCCACCCCCTCCAACACATGCCAGTATACTCCAAGGTAATGCCCAGAAACAGATACCTCATGATTAGAGATGAGCTTCGTGTTCGAGTCGAACCCATGTTCGACTCGAACATCGGCTGTTCGATCGTTCGCCGAATTGCGAACGATATGGGCCGTTCGCGCCAAATTCGTGTGGCGCGTCACGGCCCATAATTCACTGCGGCATCGCAGTGCATTGCTTGCTGATGATTGGCCAAGCATGCACTATGACCCGCATGCTTGGCCAATCACAGCGCCGCCTTAACAGAGAGCCATAATTGGCCAAAGCCAAGGAGGCTTTGGCCAATTATGGCTCAGGGGATTTAGTACACGCCCCACACTATATAAGGCCGCCTGCACGGCGGCCCTGTGCAGTGTGTTCCGGTGTGCTTAGAGAGAGAGAGAGACAGTGTCATTTCATTTGAGTTAGCTAGATTAGGCAGGACAGTCAGTCAGTTAGCTGCACTTAAAGTGTATTGTGTATATATATATGCATCCCAGGTGTTGCATATATATATATATATACACTGTATTCAGTTTAGCTAGATCCGTTCCTGTTATCTTCTAGACTATTTACATTTAGTGCAGTGCGTCCTGCTCACAGTGTTCAGCTAGATCCGTTCCTGTTATATTCCTACTGACAGGCAGGCTTGTCTTGTTACAGTATTTTGAAGAAAATTACTGGTGTTCTTTTGATCCTATTAGTACCACAGTCAGGCAGCTAGACTATTTACATTTAGTGCAGTGCGTCCTGCTCACAGTGTTCAGCTAGATCCGTTCCTGTTATCTTCTTACTGACAGGCAGGCTTGTCTTGTTACAGTATTTTAAAGAAAATTACCGATGTTCTTTTGATCCTATTAGTACCACAGTCAGGCAGCTAGACTATTTACAGTTAGTGCAGTGCGTCCTGCCCACAGTGTTCTGCTAAACCTACAAGTTAGTGGGGTGCGTCCACCTCACAGTGTTCAGCTAAACCTACAAGCTAGTGGGGTGCGTCCTGCTCACAGTGTTCAGCTAGATCCGTTTCTGTTATCTTCTTACTGACAGGCAGGCTTGTCTTGTTACAGTAAATACAGCTACCTGAAGAAAATTGCTGGTGTTCTTTTGATCCTATTAGTACCACAGTCAGGCAGCTAGACTATTTACAGTTAGTGCAGTGCGTCCTGCTCACAGTGTTCTGCTAAACCTACAAGTTAGTGGGGTGCGTCCTGCTCACAGTGTTCAGCTAAACCTACAAGTTAGTGGGGTGCGTCCACCTCACAGTGTTCAGCTAAACCTACAAGCTAGTGGGGTGCGTCCTGCTCACAGTGTTCAGCTAGATCCGTTTCTGTTATCTTCTTACTGACAGGCAGGCTTGTCTTGTTACAGTAAATACAGCTACCTGAAGAAAATTGCTGGTGTTCTTTTGATCCTATTAGTACCACAGTCAGGCAGCTAGACTATTTACAGTTAGTGCAGTGCGTCCTGCTCACAGTGTTCTGCTAAACCTACAAGTTAGTGGGGTGCGTCCTGCTCACAGTGTTCAGCTAAACCTACAAGTTAGTGGGGTGCGTCCACCTCACAGTGTTCAGCTAAACCTACAAGCTAGTGGGGTACGTTCTGCTCACAGTGTTCAGCTAGATCCGTTCCTGTTATCTTCTTACTGACAGGCAGGCTTGTCTTGTTACAGTATTTTAAAGAAAATTGCTGGTGTTCTTTTGATCCTATTAGTACCACAGTCAGGCAGCTAGACTATTTACAGTTAGTGCAGTGCGTCCTGCTCACAGTGTTCTGCTAAACCTACAAGTTAGTGGGATGCGTCCTGCTCACAGTGTTCAGCTAAACCTACAAGTTAGTGGGGTGCGTCCACCTCACAGTGTTCAGCTAAACCTACAAGCTAGTGGGGTGCGTCCTGCTCACAGTGTTCAGCTAGATCCGTTTCTGTTATCTTCTTACTGACAGGCAGGCTTGTCTTGTTACAGTAAATACAGCTACCTGAAGAAAATTGCTGGTGTTCTTTTGATCCTATTAGTACCACAGTCAGGCAGCTAGACTATTTACAGTTAGTGCAGTGCGTCCTGCTCACAGTGTTCTGCTAAACCTACAAGTTAGTGGGGTGCGTCCACCTCACAGTGTTCAGCTAAAGCTACCTGTAGAAGGTTGGTGGTGTTCTCATACTACAGGCAGGCAGTTGATTTTGCTAGCTGCAGTATCAGTACATATATATATATATATATATATATATATATATATATCCCAGCTTAGTGCAGCTACAGGCCATTAGTATGTCTGGAAGGCCAAGAAGGAGAGGCAGACAGTCACAAGCCAATAAGAGAGGGCAAGCAGGCTCTGTGTCTAGTGCTGGGCGTGGAGACGGTGCATCCTCATCAGCACGTGGCCATGGGACACGCTTGGCCTTTTTTTCGGCAGCTGGCCATGTTGAGCCGCAACATGCGGAAGACTTGGTCGAGTGGATGACCAAGCCGTCCTCATCCTCCTCATCCTCTCTCACCCATGCCCAGGGTACTTTGTCTGGTAAAGCAGCGGCCTCTTCCCTCGGCTCAATGTCATCAGTGACTCCTTCCCTAGCCCCACCATGTCCTCCTGAGGAGTCCCTCGAACTGTTTGACCACAGTGTTGGGTACATGCTCCAGGAGGATGCCCAGCGTTTGGAAGGCTCTGATGATGATACTGAGCTCGATGAAGGCAGTAACATGAGCACGGACAGAGGGGGTGCCCAAGAAGGACAGCAATCTGGCAGTCATGCTCCCCCTGCTGCAGCATACTGCCAGGTTTGCTCCAGTGATGAGGAGGGAGGGGATGATGAGGTCACTGACTCAACGTGGGTGCCTGATAGGAGAGAGGAGGAGGAGGAGAAGGAGGAGGAGGAGGCGGCACATCACCAACGAGGCAGGATGCCCTCCAGGGGCCAGCCTAAAGGCAGCACATTGACTGCATCACACCCCAAAGCTCCACATGTGCAGGGCGCTGCAGTCTCTGCGCGTTATTCAAAAAGTTCTTTGGTGTGGGCCTTTTTTGAGACGAGTGCATCAGATCGCACCGCTGCTATTTGCAACATATGTCTCAAGCGTATCTCGCGTGGCCAAAACATCTCCCGCTTGGGTACCACATGCTTGACCAGACATATGTTGACCTGCCATGCAGTTAGTTGGCAAGCGTATCTAAAAGACCCACACCAAAGAACAAAGAGGACCTCTGCTTGCTCCTCATCAGCTGAGATTTCCAACCCCACTAGACCTTCAGTCCTCTCTGAGACCTGCACTGAGAGGAATGAAGGTGTAGAATTAGGTGTGTCACAGCCACGTACTTGTGGGCAATCTGATTTTGGTACACCGACGTCAGATTGTACCAGGCAAATTTCCCTGCCCCAGCTGCTGCACCGCCGAAAGAAGTTTGCTCCCAGCCATCCACATGCCCAACGGTTGAATGCTAGCTTGGCAAAATTGCTAGCACTTCAACTGCTGCCTTTTCAGTTGGTAGACTCTGCCCCCTTCCGTGAGTTTGTGGAATGTGCGGTTCCTCAGTGGCAGGTACCCAAACGCCACTTTTTCTCACGGAAGGCGATTCCGGCTCTCTACCAGCATGTGGAAGGCAATGTCCATGCCTCGCTGGACAGGGCGGTCAGCGGTAAGGTGCATATTACCGCTGACTCATGGTCCAGCAGGCATGGACAGGGACGTTACCTAAGTTTCACGGCGCATTGGGTGACTCTGCTGGCAGCTGGGAAGGATGCAGGACAAGGTGCAGTAGTGTTGGAGGTTGTTCCGCCACCACGCCTCCAAAATGCTAATGATTGTGACACACCTCTCTCCTCCACCCCCTCCTCTTCTTCTTCCTCCATGGCCTCTTCCTCGGAACCAGCGGTGCTCCGTAGTCGTTCAAGGGGCTACGCAAGTACGCAGGCCAAAAGATGCCATGTGGTGCTTGAGCTGGTGTGCTTGGGGGACAGGAGCCACACTGGGGCAGAGGTTCTGTCAGCTCTGCAGGGGCAGGTTCAGAGGTGGTTGACGCCACGCCAACTTAAGGCAGGAATGGTGGTTTGCGACAATGGCACCAACCTCCTCTCTGCCCTCCGACAGGGACAAATGACCCATGTGCCCTGTTTGGCTCACGTCCTTAACTTGGTGGTGCAGCGGTTCTTGGGCAGGTACCCGGGCTTACAGGATGTCCTGAGGCAGGCCAGGAAAGTCTGTGTGCATTTCCGCCGGTCATATAATGCCAGTGCTCAGCTGACGGACCTCCAAAAGGAGTTTAACCTGCCCAAGAACCGCCTAATCTGTGACATGCCCACCAGGTGGAACTCAACGTTGGCCATGCTGCAGCGGCTGCACACGCAGCAGAGGGCCATCAATGAGTACCTGTGCGACTATGGCACCAGGACAGGGTCAGGGGAGCTTGGTTTTTTTCCCCACGCCAGTGGGCCATGATCAGGGATGCATGCACTGTCCTGTCACCATTTGAGGAGGCCACGAGGATGGTGAGCAGTGACAGTGCATGCATCAGTGACACTGTCCCCCTTGTCCACCTGTTGGAGCACACGCTGCGTGGAATAATGGACAGGGCACTTGAGGCAGAACAGAGGCAGGAAGAGAAGGACTTCCTTAGCTCTCAAGGCCCCCTGTATCCAGACAGTGTTCCTGCATGCCCGCCGATCACACAGGAAGAGGAGGAGGAGGAATAGGTGGAGGAGGAAGATTGTGTCAGTATGGAGGTGGAGCCTGGCACTCAGCATCAGCAGCAGTCTTTAAGGGATCAGTCCCAAGAAACACATGGACTTGTACGTGGCTGGGAGGAGGTGGCTGCGGACCATGTCGTCCTTAGTGACCCAGAGGATTTCGGACCGAATGCCTCAGCAAACCTACGCTGCATGGCCTCCCTGATCCTGCAAAGCCTGCGTAAGGATCCTCGTATTCGTGGTATCAAGGAGAAGGACCAATACTGGCTGGCAACCCTATTTGATCCACGTTAGAAGGGTAAGGTTGCGGATCTTATCTTGCCATCGCAGAGGGAGCAGAGGATGAAACATCTTCGGGAGGCCTTGCAGAAAGGTCTGTGCAACGCGTTCCCAGAGACTGGGAGGTTACAAACTCCTGTTTCTGGACAACGTGTTGCTGAGGCTTCGGTCAGTCAAAGAAGGAGCGGTGGAGAAGGTGGCCATCTGACCGATGCGTTCAGACAATTTTTTGGTCCGCAGCCCCAAGGTATGATCGGTTCCAGCAACCATCGCCAGAGTCTGTTTTACATGGTGCAGGAATACCTAGGGGCAAGATCAGACTTGGACACCTTTCCCACCAAAAATCCTCTGGGTTACTGGGTCTTGAGGATGGATCACTGGCCAGAGCTTGCACAGTATGCAATTGAGCTACTGGCCTGTCCTGCATCCAGCGTTCTTTCGGAACGCACATTCAGTGCTGCTGGAGGCGTGGTAACCGATCACAGGGTGCGTCTGTCCACTGACTCGGTCGATCGACTGACCTTCATAAAAATGAATGAGTCTTGGATCACCACCAGCTACCAAGCACCTGATGCTGATGTAACCGAATAATTTTTTTTGAAATCTCAGATCCCTTCAAAGACTGCCTATGCTGATGCTCAGTGACTATCCCTGAGTAATTATCCTCTTCCTCCTCAATCATCACGCTGATAGCTTGTAAGAACATTTTTGGTTCTGGGTGCCACCACCAGTGCCTAAGGCACAATTTTTCAGTCCCTGTTTAACAGGGGCGTGTAATTACGATTTTTGATGTAATACTTTGCAGCAGGGCTCGTTCCTGCATTCCAACTAGAGTGTCTGTGAGGGGTTGCAGTGTTGTGGCACCAGCACCAGTGCCTAAGGCCCAATTTTTCAGCCCTTGTTTAACAGGGGCGTGTAATTACAATTTTTGATGCAATACTTTGCAGCAGGGCTCGTTCCTGCATTCCAACTAGAGTGTCTGTGAGGGGTTGCAGTGTTGTGGCACCAGCACCAGTGCCTAAGGCCTAATTTTTCAGCTCCTGTTCAACAGGGGCATGTAATTACAATTCTTGATCTAATATTTCACAGCAGAGCCCTGTGAGGGCTTACAGTGTTGTGGCCACAGCAACACCTAAGGCCCAAATTTCTGCTGAGTATATAGGGCAGGACCCTACTTTCAAACAACTAACTTACAAACGACTCCTACTTGCAAACGGAAGGAGACAACAGGAAATGAGATGAAATCTACCCCTAGGAAGGGAAATTCTCTCCTGTAAGAGTTAATATGGGAAAAACATTTCTCCTTTCCACTGATGCTTTCCAATCCATTGCGACAAAAAGTGAGGTGAAATCTTCTGAAGAGGAGGAAAGACAGCAAAACAAATGTCACAGGGGTGATAACCCTTCCCTATGTTTTCCAAAAAGCTTAAAAAAGATTTTTTGGCTGGAGCTAAACACGTTAAAAATGTACCCGTTCAAAATTACAAAGAGATTCTACTTAACAACAAACCTACAGCCTGTATACTGCTGTTCAGAGTATATAGGGCCTGGTGGCCCCACACATTTCCTTATTTTAATTTGGGTGCGGGGTTCCCCTTAATATCCATACAAGACCCAAAGGGCCTGGTAATGGACTGGGGGGTACCCATGCCATTTGTCTCACTGATTTTCATCCATATTGCCAGGACCCGACATTACATTAAACCCGCAAGCAGTTTTAAATGAGATTTTTTCCTTTAAAAATGACATTTGGTGCAGGGACTGTTCTAAACGCGGGAAACACGCGTCACTTTACAGGCATACTATAGACACCCCTCAGGTACGATATTTAAAGGAATATTTCACTTTTTTTTTTTTTTTACTTTAAGCATCATTAAAATCACTGCTCCCGAAAAAACGGCCGTTTTTAAAAGTTTTTTTTGCATTGATACATGTCCCCTGGGGTAGGACCCGGGTCCCCAAACCCTTTTTAGGACAATACCATGCAAATTAGCCTTTAAAATGAGCACTTTTGATTTCGAACGTTCGAGTCACATAGACGTCAATGGGGTTCTAACGTTCGTGCGAACTTTCGGTCCGTTCGCAGGTTCTGGTGCGAACCGAACCGGGGGGTGTTCGGCTCATCCCTACTCATGATATTGAGGTTTCTTCATTTCAACGACAATACCCAGTGCCCTCCCCGAAATGACCCAAACTATGATAGACTTTTCAAAATTCGGCCACTTTTAAATTATTTTTCTGCACTATTCCCCCTGCTGTTTACCCCGGACAAAAACATATGTGTGGATGAGTCCCTTGTTAAGTTTAGTGGCAGGCTTAAAATAAAGCAATATATTCCCAGTAAAAGGGCCCGCTATGGGGTGAAGGTATACAAATTATGTGACCGAGTCACAGGTTACTTGTATGCCATCAAAGTGTACGAAGGGAAGGACACCCCCCCTAATTGCCCAGACTACTTGGGATCAAGCAGGAAAATTGTTTGGGACCTCACATACCCCCTACTGGAGAAAGGCTACCACCTGTACGTAGATAACTTCTACACATCTCTGCCCCTGTTCCACAACCTGCATCGGAAGAAGACGTCTGCATGTGGTACCATTAAAAAGAACCGGAAGGGCTTTCCTCAAAGTCTGGTCAATAAAAAATTGAGAAAAGGAGAAACGGCGAGTTTACGAAACAAAGAGATTTTGGCAGTGAAGTGGAGAGACAAAAGAGATGTGTACATGTTGTCTTCAATCCACGATGATACCTTCATGGAAATCCCCAGAAGAAATGGCCCCATACAGAAACCTAAATGCATGTTTGATTATAATTTGTTTATGAGGGGAGTCGACTTGAATGACCAGATGCTGGAACCGTACCTTGCTACAAGATGGACATACCATTGGTATAAGAAAGTCGCAATTTATTTTTTTCATTTGGCCATCTACAATTCTTATGTCATTTATCGTAACTCCACCCAAAACCCCAAACGCTTCCTTGGCTACCAGGAGGAAGTTTTCACTGCCCTTACATTCCCGAATGGCCCCCCAGAAAATATCCGATCAGATGTTCTAAGTCGACTCTCCGAACGCCACTTTCCAGATAAGATCCCTCCCAAACCAACAGGCCAACGACGGCAAAAAAAATGTAAGGTGTGTACCAGAGCTGGATTCAGAAGAGACACATCTTATTATTGTGCACAATGTCCTTCTGAACCAGGCCTCTGCGTAGGTGAATGATTTCGTCGTTACCATACTTCACTAAATTATTAGTGAAGTATGGTAAACGTAAGCCTCCGTTCCTGCAATTTACCCTCACACCCCTTATGCCACTGCCTCCTCTGTAACTGACCCTGGCTTGTTATTTGACCACGCTTCTGCCTAACGATTCTGTACATACCTCTGCCTGATCTGGAACTGACCCTGGACTGTTATTCGACCATGCTTCTGCCTAACGATTCTGCACATACCTCTGCCTGATCTGGGACTGACCCTGGACTGTTATTCGACCATGCTTCTGCCTAACGATTCTGTACATACATCTGCCTGATCTGGAACTGACCTTGGACTGTTTTACCATGATATTTGCCTGCCTCTTGATCTTGTACCCTGATACTGGACTAGTGGGATTCAACACAGGGGTCTCACATATGTGAGGGGCTCCAGAATTGTTTTTCTGGATGAAGAAAACAATTTTTTTTGTTTTCTCAATCCTAGATTAGGGTCTGGAGACTCGGAGGCTTCAAAGAGATTTGTGTGGGAGAAGCCTCTACCCCTGTCCCCATTCTGTCCTGAACGAGGCCCTACTTCTGCCTGTAGGACTTACTGCCGTCATGCCTCTGCCTGTTGCACTGACCACACCACATGGACCTGCCTACTACCAGGACCAATATTTTTGGCACTGCAGACAATATCTCTGCCTGCACTGACCCTGGACTTTATATGGACAGTAACCCTGCCTGCTGCCTGAACAATTGTGTTCGCCGCTGCTGACCAAGTCCCTGCCTGCTGCCTGGAGCAGTGCTATCCTCCTGTGTACAACTGCGCTACTACAACCACAGGTAATCTTTTTTGTTTATGCTTTGCTCAGCATAATGTATTTTGGGGTGTAATTCTTGGTATGTGCATGCTATGTGTCCCTGGAACACCTGACGGTGTTCCTTGCATGTTGGATCTCTGTATGTGGCCAGGCTGTGTAGAAGTCTCACACATGTGGTATCGCCATACTCAGGAGGAGTAGCAGAATGTATTTTGGGGTGTCATTTTTGCTATCCAAATGCTATGTGTTGGAAATATCTTATAAACGGACAACTTTGTGTAAAAAAAAATGCGTTTTCATTTTTTTTCCACATTTTTCAAAAACTTCTGGAAAAAAATGAACCGTTCAAAAGACTCATTATGCCTCATAGATTATATGTTGGGGTGTTAGCTTTCCAAAATGGGGTCATTTTGTGGGTGTTTCCATTGTCCCGGTGCTCCAGGGCCTTCAAAATGTAATAGGTGGTTGAGAAATGTGAAGTGTAATTTATGCTCCTAGAACACCTGATGGTGCTCCATGCATGTTGGGCCTCTGTATGTGGCCAGGCAGTGAAAAAGTCCCACACATGTGGTATTGTAATACTCAGGAGGAGTAGCAGAATGTATTTTGGGGTGTCATTTTTGCTATCTAAATGCTATGTGTTGGAAATATCTTATAAACGGACAACTTTGTGTAAAAAAAAAATGCGTTTTCATTTTTTCCACATTTTCCAAAAACTTCTGGAAAAAAATAAACCTTTCAAAAGACTCATTATGCCTCATAGATTATACGTTGGGGTGTTAGCTTTCCAAAATGGGGTCATTTTGTGGGTGTTTCCATTGTCCTGGTGCTCCAGGGCCTTCAAAAGTGTAATAGGTTGAGAAATGTGATATGTAATTTATGCTCCTAGAACACCTGATGGTGCTCCATGCATGTTGGGCCTCTGTATGTGGCCAGGCAGTGAAAAAGTCCCACACATGTGGTATCGTAATACTCAGGAGGAGTAGCAGAATGTATTTTGGGGTGTCATTTGTGGTATACACATGCCATGTGAGAGAAATAAGCTATTACAATGACAATTTTGTGGGGAAAAAAAAAAAAAAATCTAAATTTTGCAAAGAATTGTGAGAAAAAAATACAACTTCAAATAACTCACCATGCCCCTAACTAAATACATTGAAATGTCTACTTTCCAAAAAGGGGTTATTTGGGGGGCATTTGTACTTTCCTGGCTTGTTAGGGTCTCAGGAAATGAGATAGGCCTCAGTACATCAGATGTGATAATTTTTTTATGATTTGCACCATAGTTTGTAGACTCTAAAACTTTCACACAGACCAAATAATTTCCACAAATTTTTGGTTATTTTTACCAAAGATATGTAGCAGTATAAATTGTGGCCAAAATTTATGAAGAAAAATTACGAATTTGCAAAATTTTATCACAGAAATTAGGAAAAATTTGTTTTTTTTCAAAAATTTCGGTCTTTTATCATTTATAGTGCAAAAAATAAAAAACCCAGAGGTGATCAAATACCACCAAAATAAAGCTCTATTTGTATGAAAAAAAGGACAAAAAAATCATTTGGGTACAGTGTTGCATGACTGAGTAATTGTCATTCAAAGTGTGAGAGCACTAAAAGCTGAAAATTGGTCTGGATAGGAGGGGGGTTTAAGTGCCTAGTAAGCAAGTGGTTAAGATTAAGAAAAACAGAGGGGGGAAAAGTGCACTGGACTGCATCAAAAACACACCAAAAACGCACTGGAATGCTTCAAAAACGCACCAAAAACGTGCATGCAGAAAAGCATCTGGAACGCATCCGGACTGCGTTTCAATGGTGTGAACTGGCCCTAAAGGTAATTGGATTAATGTGCAACTCCAGGGACACAGCTGAAACATGTATACAGTTATGTTTATTGTTTCCTCTCAAAAGATTAACATTTTGAGATGATGCTGATTTAATGTCCAATGAGCTGGTTGGACACAAAGAATTAACATTGGAAACCAGAAACATATCTTGAAGCTTGTGGACCCTGATGCAAAAGTTGACCTGGGGCCCTCCAACTAGCACCTGCCACTTCCACCGTGTGCCCACTCCCCCCCCCCACCATCCCAGTAATGACATGCTCCCCCTCCTCTTACCAAAATGGTACTGATATTGCCCCCCACCACCCTGGTAATGACATTGTCCCCCTCCCCCTATCCTGATAATGACATGGCCCCCCTCCCCCCACCATCTTGGTAATGACATGGCCCCCCTCCCCCTACCATCCTGGTAATAACATGGCCCCCCTCCCACCACCATCCTGGCAATGACATCCACCATCCTGGTAAGGACATGCCCCCTTCCTCCACCATCCTTGTAATGACATGAGCCCCTCTTCCCCTGATGCTGCTCAAGATGACCAAATAAAAGCTGTGGTCCCTGGAGCCTGCAGTCCCCTGGGGGGCCCTCAGGGGGTGTTAAGGGATTGTTTAAATACATTTTCTGACTGTAAGGCCAGGTTCACACTGGGCGACTTTGCCCTGCATCTTGAAGTCCAACTTCAATGAACGGGGATCCGACTTTGATCCCGACAATGCAGACACTTTGTGTCTGGTATGAATCTTTAGGGGGAACTCCACACCAAATTTAAAAAAACAAAAATGGCATGGGTTCCCCCTCCAAGAGCAAACCAGGCCCTTCGGTCTGGTATGGATTTTAAGGGGAACCCCTACACGGAAAAAATGGTGTGGGGTCCCCCCCAAAGATCCATACCAGACCCTTATCCGAGCACGCAGCCTGGCAGGTCAGGAAAGGGGGTGGGGAAGAGTAAGTGTCCCCCCTCTTGAACCATACCAGGCTGCATGCCCTCAACATGGGGTGGTGGGTGCTACCCCAAAGCACCTTGTCCCTATGTTAATGAGGACAAGGGTCTCTTCCCGACAACCATGGTCATTGGTTGCCGGGGGTGGGGGTCTTATCGGAATCTGGAAGCCCCCTTTAACATGGGGGCCCCCCAGATCCCGGCCCTATGTTAATGAGTATGGGGTACATTGTACTCCTACCCAATCACCTAAAAAAAGTGTCTTGAATAAAACACATTACACATGTTTTTAAAGTAACTCCGGCATCGCTTCCGATCTCTTCTCCCCTCTCCAGCTCTACTGCCTCCTCCACTGATGTCTTCTGCCTCTGACAGTTCTTCTCCCCTCTCCGGGTCTTCTAGCCCTCTCAGGTTCTTCTCCCTCTGTCTGCTGTCTTCTGCCTCTGCTGGGTCTTCTGCGATTCCTTTTCGCTCTATTGTCGGGTCTTCTCCACTGTCTTCTCCCTCTGTTCTTCTGATGTTGACTCAACGCTCTTTCCCGCTCTAATGCTGGGTGCGCGGTGTGCCGCTACTTATATTGGCATGGGGCGGGGTCACCATGTGACGTCATCCAGGGGGCCGCCCCTTATGACGTCACCATCCTATCATGCCCCAGGCAGTGATGTCATAAGGGACGGGCCCCCTGGATGACGTCACCCGGTGACCCAGCCCCATGCCAATATAAGAAGTGGCACACCGTGCACCCTGCATTAGAGCGGGAGAGAGCGTTGAGTCAATATCGGAAGAACAAAGGGAGAAGACAGCGGAAAAGACCCGGCAGAGGCAGAAGACAGCGGACAGAGAGAGAAGAATCGGCAGAGGCAAAAGAGCTGGAGAGGGGAGAAGAGATCAGAAGCAACGCCAGAGCTGTCTTAATAAGTTACTTTAAAAACCTGTGTACTGCGTTTTATTTTTGACTTTTTTTTAGGTGATTGGGTAGGGATACAATACTCATTTACATAGGGTGGGGGCTGGGACCTGGGGGCTCCCTTGTTAAAGGGGGCTTCCAGATTGCAATAAGCCCCCCCGCCCCCGGCAACCAACGGCCAGGGTTGTCGGGAAAAGGCCCTTGTCTTTATTAACATGGGGACAAGGTGCTTTGGGGTAGGGGAGGCTGCCCCCCACCCCAAAGCATCCACTATCCCATGTTGAGGGCATGTGGTCTGGTATGGTTCAGGAGGGGGGACACTCGCTGAATGGGTAGGGGTACAATGCACCCATACTCCTTTACACAGGGTGGGTGGCTGGGACCTGGGGGCTCCCTTGTTAAAGGAGGCTTCCAGATTCCGATAAGCCCCCCACCCGCAGACCCCAACAACCAATGGCTAGGGTTGTCAGGAAGAGGCCCTTGTCCTCATCAACGCTTGACCCCCCTTAACCGTACCAGGCCACATACCTATGTTGAGGGCATGTGGCCTGGTACGGTTCGGGGGGGGGCGCTCATCCCCACCCCTTTCCTGACCTGCCGGGCTGTGTGCTCAGATAAGGGTCTGGCACGGATTTTGGGGGGGACCCCATGCCGTTTTTTGGGCGTTGGGGTTCCCCTTAAAATCCATACCAGACTGAAGGGCCTGTTATGCTCTTGGAGGGGGAACCCATGTCGTTATTTTTAATTTAGTGTGGAGTTCCCCTTCAAGATCATCAGAGCACAAGTCGCATGCCAATGCTGGATCAATTAAGATGGCGATCCGACTTTAGTGATATTCAATGGGCTGAGGTAGGAACAAAGTCAGGCCAAAGTAGTGCAGGGAGCATTTTCAAAGTCGGACCGACTTGTATCAGACCAGTGAAGATGGCTCTCATAGGGAAACATTGATTTGCATATGTCATGCGACATGAGCTCCCAATGTCGGATTATTTGATCATTTGTTGTACCAGTGTGAACTTGGCAGTGCAGATGTTGTGGAGGGCAGTGTCTGTTCCAAGCTGTTCCCACATGAGAGGACACTCCTCGCAGAGCAGTGTGTCTCTTACCTAAGATACAGAGGTCCTGTCCTGGCTCTCAGGTGGCGCTCTCCTCATGCCTTGCTCTGTCCTGTGTGGCAGGACAGGTTCACTGTCCCCCTGCAGTTGTCAGCACACTTCCAGCACCACACTTCCCTGTCCCAGGCTGCTCACTCAAGATTCACCAAGAAACTTTAGGCACACGTGGGTTCTCTCCAGCCAATTACAGTGGGAGGGTGTGGACTAGAGTCTGTGGAGAAGGCAAACTGGAAGCTTGGACATTGATTACAAAGCTTGGCTGGAGCCTTGGGAGAGGCAAGGCGGATTGGACCTAGATTCTGTCTCTGGAATTCTGTGGGAGAAAAATGCAGCATGTAAGATAACAGCAGGGAATCGCAGGCCTCCTGGAGCTAAATATGGGGTCGCAATAGCTACGCCCATGTTGAAAACTAATTTGCTGAGCCAGGATGTGTAGTGTGGTATATGTGCATAAATAAAAAAAAACTGGCTTTAGAGGACTACAAATCATTGGGGCAGATAAAACCATTTACATATACTGTATGTGTCTACCATTTGCTTCTTTAACCACCTCAGCTCTGGAAGGTTTTACCCCCTTCATAACCAGGCCTTTTTTTGCTATTCAGCACTGTGCTACTTCTACTGGCAATTGCTCAATCATGCACCACTGTGTTTAGTGCAAACGTATGGCCCACACATCGCCTGTTCGCTGGTTTGGCAAACACCCAAATTTGCTGGGCAGGATTTTTGACCGCAAACGTGCCCCACAATGCACTGCAAGCTGCACCGTGCATTCTAGGGCCCTAATTGGATGAAGCCTTGCACCTGGTAATCAGGTCAGGTACAAGACTTTGCCAATGGTCAGCTTCAAGGCTTTGCCAATTAGGTCACAGAGCACTGTAAAAGCCATGATTTGACAAAGTGATGACTTTGTTCAATCATGGCTCAGAGCTCAAAGTCCCACCCCACACTATAAAAGGTTCCTTCATATAGGAAGCTTTTGCAGTGTGTTGTTGGAGTGGAGGGCTCAGTTTGCTACTAGCAAGTTAGTGTGTTCACATATTGTGACTCTGAGTGTAGCGTGTTTAGTGTAGTGTCAGTATAGTGCAGTGATGGTGAACCTTGGCACTCCAGATGTTTTGAAACTACATTTCCAATGATGCTCATGCACTCTGCAGTGTAGTTGAGCATCATGGGAAATGTAGTTCCAAAACATCTGGTGTGCCAAGATTTGCCATCACTTGTGTATAGGGATGAGCTGAACACCCCCGGTTCGGTTCGCACCAGAACCTGCGAACGGACCAAAAATTTGCACGAACGTTAGAACCCCATTGACGTCTACGGGACTCGAACGTTCGAAAGCAAAAGTGCTCATTTTAAAGGCTAATTTGCATGGTATTGTCCAAAAAAGGGTTTGGGGACCCGGGTTCTGCTCGGGACATGTATCAATGCAAAAAAACCTTTTAAAAGCAGCCGTTTTTTCTGGAGCAGGGATTTTAATGATGCTTAAAGTAAAAAAAAAAAAAAAAGTGAAATATTCCTTTAAATGTCGTACCTGGGGGGTGTCTGTAGTATGCCTGTAAAGTGGCGCGTGTTTCCCGTGCTTAGAACAGTCCCTGCACAAAATGACATTTTTAAAGGAATTGAAAATTTAAAACTGCTTGCAGCTTTAATGTAATGTTGGGTCCTGGCAATATGGATGAAAATCAGTGAGACAAATGGCATGGGTACCCTCCAGTCCATTACCAGGCCCTTTGGGTCCTGTATGGATATTAAGGGGAACCCTGCACCCAAATTAAAAAAAGGAAAGGTGTGGGGACCCCAGGCCCTATATACTCTGAACAGCAGTATACAGGCGGTGCAAACAAGACAGGGACTGTAGGTTTGTTGTTAAATAGAATCTGTTTGTAATTTTGAACTGGTACATTTTTAAAGTGTAGCTCCAGCCAAAAAATCTGTTTTTAAGCTTTTTGGAAAACATAGGGAAGGGTTATCACCCCTATGACATTTGTTTTGCTGTCTGTGCTCCTCTTCAGAAGATTTCCCCTCACTTTTTTTCCCAATGACAAATGTTTTTTGAAAATGTGGGTTTTTTTGTGAAACAAGGATTGGTGATAAAGCATCAGTGGAAAGGAGAAATGTTTTTCCCATATTAACTCTTACAGGAGAGAATTTCCCTTCCTAGGGGTAGATTTCATCTCACTTCCTGTTGTCTCCTTCTGTTTGCAAGTAGGAGTCGTTTGTAAGTTGGATGTTTGAAAGTAGGGGCCTGCCCTATATACTCAGCAGAAATTTAGGCCTTAGGTGTTGTTGTGGCATCAACACTGTAAGCCCTCACAGGGCCCTGCTGTGAAATATTAGATCAAGAATTGTAATTACATGCCCCTGTTGAACAGGGCCAGAAAAATTGGGCCTTTGGTGATGGTGGTGGTGGTGCTGGTGCCAAAACACTGTAAGTCCTCACAGTTAATCTTGGTGGGCGCAGAAAAGGGCCCTGCTGTGAAATATTAGATCAAGAATTCTAATTACATGTCCCTGTTGAACAGGGGCTGAAAAATTGGGCCTTAGGCACTGGTGCTGGTGCCACAACACTGCAACCCCTCACAGATACTCTAGTTGGAATGCAGGAACGAGCCCTGCTGCAAAAGAATTGCATCAAAAATTGTAATTACATGCCCCTGTTAAACAGGGGCTGAAAAATTGGGCCTTAGGCACTGGTGCTGGTGCCACAACACTGAAACCCCTCACAGATACTCTAGTTGGAACGCAGGAACGAGCCCTAACTTGTAGTTTTAGCTGAACACTGTTCAGAGGACGCACTACACTAACTTGTAGCTTTAGCTGAACACTGTGCAGAGGTCGCATTAAAATAACTTGTAGCTTTAGCTAAACACTGTGCAGAGGTCGCACTACACTAACTTGTAGTTTTAGCTGAACACTGTGAGGACGCACTACACTAACTTGTAGCTTTAGCTGAACACTGCTCAGAGCACGCACTACACTAAATTGTAGCTTTAGCTGAACACTGTGCAGAGGTCGCACTAAAATAACTTGTAGCTTTAGCTAAACACTGTGCAGAGGTCGCACTACACTAACTTGTAGTTTTAGCTGAACACAGTGAGGAGGACGCACTACACTAACTTGTAGCTTTAGATGAACACTGTGCAGAGGTCACACTAAACTAACCTGTAGCTTTAGCTGAACACTGTGAGGAGGACGCACTACACTAACTTGTAGCTTTAGCTGAACACTGTGAGGAGGACGCACTACACTAACTTGTAGCTTTAGATGAACACTGTTCAGAGGACGCACTACACTAACTTGTAGCTTTAGCTGAACACTGTGCAGAGGTCGCACTACACTAACTTGAGTTTTAGCTGAATACTGTTCAGAGCATGCACTACACTAACTTGTAGCTTTAGCTGAACACTGTGCAGAGATCGCACTTTAATAACTTGTAGCTTTAGCTGAACACTGTGCAGAGGTCGCACTGCAATAATTTGTAGTTTTAGCTGAACACTGTGAGGAGGACGCACTACACTAACTTGTAGCTTTAGCTGAACACTGTGCAGAGGTCACACTAAACTAACCTGTAGCTTTAGCTGAACACTGTGAGGAGGACGCACTACACTAACTGTAAATAGTCTAGCTGCCTGACTGTGGTACTAATAGGATCAAAAGAACACCAGCAATTTTCTTCAGGTAGCTGTAAATACTGTAACAAGACAAGCCTGCCTGTCAGTAGGAAGATAACAGGAACGGATCTAGCTAAAATGAATACAGTGTGTATATACATATATATATATATATATAACACCTGGGATGCATATATATACACAATACACTGTAAGTGCAGCTAACTGACTGACTGTCCTGCCTAATCTATCTAACTCAAATGAAATGACACTGTCTCTCTCTCTATCTCTCAGCATGGCGGAACACACTACACAGGGCCGCCGTGCAGGCGGCCTTATATAGTGTGGGGCATGTTCTAAACCCTCTGAGCCATAATTGGACAAAGCCACCCTGGCTTTGGCCAATTACAGCTCTCTCTACTGACGGCGCTGTGATTGGCCAAGCATGCGCGTCATAGTGCATGCTTGGCCAATCATCAGCCAGCAATGCACTGCGATGCCGTAGTGAATTATGGGCCGTGACGCGCCACACGAATTTGGTGCGAACGGCCCATATCGTTCGCAATTCGACGAACGGACGAACAGACGATGTTTGAGTCGAACATGGGTTCGACTCGAACACGGAGCTCATCCCTACTGGTGTAGTGTGTTCGTAAAGTGCAATGATTAACACAGCATTACATAACATTTAGTGCTGTATACAGTGCTGTAAACCCTTTTTTTGGGGGGTCTTTTTTTTGTTTTGTTTTATTGTCCCTTGCCTGCCCCCTATTTTTTCAATTGTCAGCCACAGTTTTTCTGACTGCAACGCTGGTGTTCCTCCTTTTTTTGTGTATATAGCGTCAGTCCTCAGTTTAAAGCACACCAAACACCACTTTTCATTCAATTAAGTGCATCCAATCACATTTCCCACTTTCTATTATTTTTGGGTAATAAGCCCCTCCCCCCATAACCATGCTTCTTGAGGATGCAAAAACATTACTTTATTCCAATGTTGGTTCTTAGGTAGAGGAAGGAGGTAACATAAGCGTACAGAGAAGGGAGAACTCTGATGAACAACACATTGGCAGTCATGTTCCTCCAGCTATAAGACGAAAATAAATGCTGGACAACCGCACTCATAGGTTTGCCTCATTTATTCAGAAAATTCACATCAAGATCAAAATAGCAGCAGACAGGAGAAGAGCTGACGTTTCGCACTAACTTTAGTGCTTACTCATAGCTGACAATCACACAATGGGAGATCGAATAAATACTAATTCTTGGTGTTCAAAAGCATGTGATTCAGTTATTAAGAGAAGATTCAAAATCTTAATGAGCACAGGTGTAAGAAAGATCTATGATTGGTCATCATGGACAATACCTTTTGGTGAAAACAGACTGAGCGATTTCACACGATCAATTGTGATTGAAATAGTAATGGAAATGGATATGTGAGTAATGCCAATGAACAGAAAAAAAGGTATAAAGACATATAAAAACATATATGGTGAAAAAAAAAAAAAAAATATATATATATATATATATGTGTGAACCAATCATAGATCTTGGTGTTGTCCATGATGACCAATCATAGATCTTTCTTACACCTGTGCTCATTAAGATTTTGAATCCTCTCTTAATCACTGAGTCACATGCTTTTGAACACCAAGAATTAGTATTTATTCGATCTCCCAATGTGTGATTGTCAGCTATGAGTAAGCATTAACATTAGTGCGAAACGTCTGCTCTTCTCCTGTCTGCTGCTATTTTGACCTTGATGTGAATTTTCTGAATAAGCGAGGCAAACCTAAGAGTGCGGCTGTCCAGCATTTATTTTTGTCTTATTGCTACTAGCAATAGCCAGCACCAACAACCTCCAAAGCGGTGATAACTCTCTTCCATGTTCCTCCAGATAATGAGGATGGAGGAGATGATGATGAGGTCACTGACGCAAGTTGAGTGCCAGATAGAGCAGAGGAGGAAAGTGAGGGGGGGAAACAGCCCCAATGAGGCAGGATCTCCTCCCAGAAGCAGCCATCGTGGAAGAGTAGAGAGCAGCTACCCTATTCCACCAGATTGTGGACCTGTTATCTCCTGGCGCACTTCCCACAGCTCAGCTGTGTGGGCCTTTTTTAGCACATTGGCAGGCGACTGTTGCAATTTGCAATCTCTACTGCAAGCAGATCAAGTGTGGCAAAAACACCAGCCATTTTGGTACCACATGCTTTACAAGGCATTTCACCTCCCACCACTCAGCCTGTTGGCAAGAGCACCTGAAAGCCACACAAAAGGGACACAATTTTTTCTCCTCCTCACTCCTCATCTTTTATGTCTACACCCCCGCTATATGTCATGACCTCAGCAACCTCCACTGACAGGAATGATGGTGTAGCAAAGGGTGTCACAAGTCCTTGAAACATGTCTGCCAGCAGCACATCACCAGATGTAGAATATAGCAGGCAAATTTCTCTGCCCCAGCTACTGCATCAAAAAAAAATACACTCCATACCACCCACAGACCCAGTGTCTAAATTCCAGCTTGTCCAAATTGCTGGCTTTACAACTCTTGCCTTTACATCTGGTGGATTCTGCCTCCTTCTGTGAATTTTCAGAATGTGCTATACCACAATAGCAGGTTTCCAGTAGCTATTTAGTTGCATGTAAGGCCATTCCAGCTAAGTACCATCACGTTTTGGCACCATTGGGCAAGACAGTCAGCAGCAAGGTCCACATTACTGCTGACACATGGTCAAGCAAGCATTGTCAGGGACGATATATTTTGTTCACAGCACACTGGGTAACTGCTTGCAACTAGGAAGGATGCAGATAGGACTTAGTGCTGGAGCTTGTTTTGCCAACAAATCTCCATACAGCTGGTGGTAATGATGCAAGATCTGTCAGCTCCACCCCCTCCTCCGCCTCCTCCCCCTCGCCCTCCTCCGTGAAATTCTTCTATGAACCACCAGTACCCCTAAGCATTCAGGAGGCCATTCAATGAGTCAGGCTAAAAAGATGCCATGCAGTCCTTGATGATGCCCTGGAGGAGGGGCGAAACGTGTTGATGCATTTCTGGTTTGGGAAACCAGTGACGCAACTTCCGCCGTCCATGGAACGCATGCCATCCAGCGGTGGACCCGGATCATACACTGATGCCTGTTTAACTCAGATATCTGATAGTGGCATTTTTGATTGTGCAGCACACACAGTACCAGCGGTACTTCACTATTGGTTTTTCATGTGTTTTTCTCCCATTATGATTGATCTACTCCGGTTCATCCACGTGAATACCCCTATGGAAAGCTTTTGAGAGTCCATTCCTCACACACCAGATAATTTAGACCACATCTCTCTTGACCCCAGACTGCAAAGCTGAGGGTCCATTAACCACTTCAGCCCCGGAAGGATTTACCCCCTTCCTGACCAGAGCATTTTTTGCGATTCGGCACTGCGTTGCTTTAATTGACAATTGCGCGGTCGTGCAACGTGGCTCCGAAACAAAATTGACCTCCTTTTTTTCCCACAAATAGAGCTTTCTTTTGGTGGTATTTGATCATCTCTGCGATTTTTATTTTTTGTGCCATAAACAAAATAAGAGCGACAATTTTGAAAAAACGCATAATTTTTTACATTTTGCTATAATAATTATCCCCAAAAAATCTATAAAAAAACTTTTTTTTTCCTTAATTTAGGCCGATCCGTATTCTTCTACATATTTTTGGTAAAAAAAATTGCAATAAGCGTTTATTGATTTGTTTGCGCAAAAGTTATAGCGTTTACAAAATAGGGGATAGTTTTATGGCATTTTTATTAATAATTTTTTTTTTTACTAGTAATGGCGGCGATCAGCGATTTTTATTGTGACTGTGACATTATGGCGGACATGTCGGACATTTTTTACACATTTATGGGACCATTGTCATTTATACAGCAATCAGCGCTATAAAAATGCATTGATTCCTGTATAAAGGACACTGGCAGTGAAGGGGTTAACCACTAGGGGGCGGGGAGGGGTTAAGTGTGTCCTAGGGGAGTGATTTCTAACTGTCAGGGGGATGGGCTGGTGTGTGACGTCACTGATCTCTGCTCCAATGACAGGGAGCAGAGATCGAGTGACACTTGTCACTAGGCAGAACGGGGACATGCTGTTTACAACGGCATCTCCCCGTTCATCCTCTCCATGAGGCGATCGCGGGTATGCCTGCTGCGATCGAGTCCGCAGGACCCGCGACCTAACTCACGGAGATTGCGGCAGGCTGTACAAAGTAATGTACAGGTACGTTACTTTGCGCAGCCGTGCCATTCTGCCAACGTAAATGTGCAGGAGCTGGTCGGGAACCAGTTAACTCTGGTGAGTGGGGTCACAAGAGGGGAGTGTGGCACACTTTATCTTGAATCACAGAAGCATTTTATTAATTAATTTTGAGCACTCAGCACTTTATAATAATTTGTATTTTGATAATATTATCACTGTTAATGTTTTGAGCACATCATCAATTGTTGTTCAATATTCTGCTAGCGCTGGTAATAATATATATATATTCTTGAGGTTTAGTACCTTTGTAATTGCTGCTGCAGTTTATTCATTTACATTTTCAGCGAGTTTTTATTCAGTATATATATCGGAACTCATCTAGAGGGAGCACAGGATGAAATATCTTGAGGACACCATAAAGAGGAGTTTATGTAACACCTTTCCAGGCTCTGGTGGGTTACAGTCTCATTGAACATTTAGTTTTGAGGCTTCTTTTGGTCAAGAGAGGAGCAGTGGAGATGGGGGCTGCCTCAGTAATGCATTTCAAATTTATTTTAGTCCTCAGCACCCAGGGCTGTCAGCTTCAAGATCCCATTGGCAGCTTCTGCATTATATAGTGGAAGATTATCTAGGGGCGAACACAGACATGGAGAGCTTTCCAGTAGAAGATCCACTGGGTTTCTTGGTCATGAGAATAGACCACTGGCCAGAACTTGCCCAGTATGCAATTGAGCTGCTGGGCTGCCCTGTATCCAGCGTGCTTTCTGAACAGGCATTGAGTGCTGCTGGAGGTTTTGTGACAGATTAAAGAGCGACCCTGTTGGCCGGCTAATGTTTGTCAAAGTGAATCAGTCCTGGATTAGCAGCAGCTTTCAAGCCCCTGATGCCGGTGTCTGTGAATAAGTGTTATTGGGATCTCAAATCTCTGCAAGACTGTCTAGGCTCCCTAGCTTTTCGGGTGTTCATTTATCTTGAAATCATTTTTTGGTATAAGTTTTCATGGGTGCATGACTCTCACAGTCAGAGGCATGATGGGACTTGTAGTTTTGCAACAGCTGGAGGGCCGCCAGTTTGAGACCTCTGCCCTAGAAGGTTCTGGGGTGAAGGCACCACCAACCCTCAAAGACCAATTTTATACAAACATTAAACAAGGCAATTACCTCCTTCATATGGAATAAGAGCAAACCTAGAATTGCACTGACCAAACTTTTTCTCCCAAAGAGCGAGGGGGGCTAACATGCCAAATATTAAAGTATATAATTTAGCATGTCTCCTGAGAACAGGAATGGACTGGATTACACAAGCGTCAAAATACTCCAATCATGGACTGGAATCAGACTTGGCTTACCCAATAAATCTTTCCACTCTCCTTCATAGCTTGCTGGAATGGATCCCGATTTATATCAAACAAAATCTACTGTTCAGAGACACAATAATAGCATAGAGAGAAGCGAGGAAAAAACTGTATCTTTCGCCTTACATCTTCAGGTTTCTTCCAATCCATGGCAACCCTATGTTCCCACTTGGTCTCCAGTACAAACCTTTCTCTAAATGGAGAGACAAAGGATTAATCAATGCTTACTCTCTATACCATGGCGCAAATAGCTCTCTCAAACCGTTCCACCTCATCACGGAAGAGTTCAGTCTTCCTACCCACCACTTTCTCCACTTTCTTGCAATACTCAAGCTTCATTGCCAAAACCTGTCCGAAGAAAAGCATCAGGTTCCAACAATCATTCTTAGACAAGCTAATAGTGGAACAGAGCTACTCCATATCAGATATTTACCACCCTCTCAACGGGAAGTTTCTCTAAACCCATACAAAATGTTGACATAGACAATATCATAGTAGGATATAAGATTACAAGAAGCATTATACCAAACGAGTCTTGGAGGGAAACTCAATTCAAGCTAATGCACAGGGCTTACTACCCTTTCTCTATGAGACACCCCTCCACTTCAGTGTCCTTGCCCATGGTGCTCCTTTCATAAACCCTCTTTGATCCACCGCTTATGGCTCTGTCCACGGATAGCTACCTTCTGGTCCACAATCCTTAACCTTATCCAAAAAGTGACTGATTTCACCCTGGAGAAAGACCCCATGCTTTTGCTATTTGGATACCCACCAAAAATCAGTACAACAGCAGCCACCTCCAAGCCACTACCTCAGGAAAACCTTCAATGGACTCTCCTGACTCCTCATAGCTCAAAGGAATATACTTAATCATTGGATCTCCACCACTCCTCCGACCATTTCCGAAACTGTAAAATCGCTCAAAACTCTACTATTCCAAGAAAAATTTGATGCTTTGCTCCACAAAAACTGGCCCAATACCAAACTCAAAAAACGATGGGCATCTTTCATCGATCGCTGCCTGACAACGTCAGAAAAAGCCATCTTAACTGCACCTCATTTTTCATACAATGCTAGGAACCTTTATCCAACTGCAAGTCCACCATAGCGCTAGTCGATCCTACACACCTCCCATTGACATCCTTAAAGAGAATCTTTGATCTTTTACTGTTCAGATGCCAAAACACTCACGAGAGTACGTTCTACTAGAATTGTTACATTTGCATTTACTGGATTCACATGTTCATTATTAGAGATGTTATTTTTGCTCCTTTTCTCAAGGCCTGGGTAGGGGTCATCGGGAAGGGTGAGTCCTCGGATGCCCCTTCTCTATTTCCCTTCTCAGCTCCTCTCCACAATTCCCACAACTCGCTTGCATCCTTTCTTCTGCTCCTGGTCTATAGCTCCCCCTTCTCTCTCTCTTTTTCCCAAACTCTCTCTACCCCACCCTTCTAAAGGATGGTAGGAATCTTCAGTACATAGCCTGTATGTATTACTTCATGACATTGTTTGTCAACTATTCTTTGTTAAAATCTAATAAATAATATTTGAAAAAAAAAAAAGACCAATTTTCCCACAACTGTTTGTCCGGGTCATCACATTAGATTTTTTTACAGAAAGGCCAATTCTTGCATTCATCAAGAGTACCTCTATAGGGTTATGGTGTGTAGGCACCACCATCATCCAAAGGCACAATTTTTCCTCACCTGTTACCTGTTGGGGCAGCACAGTGGTGTAGTGGGTAGCACTCTCACCTAGCAGTAAAAAGGGTCGCTGGTTCATATCCCAACCATGACTCTACCTGCCTGGAGTTTGCATGTTCTCCCTTTGCCTGCGTGGGTTTCCTCCGGGTACTCCGGTTTCCTCCCACACTCCAAAGACATGCTGGTAGGTTAATTGGCTTCTGTCCAAAATTGGCCCTAGTATATGAATGTGAGTTGGGGACCTTGAATTGTGGGTTCCTTGGGGGTAGGGACCGATGTGAGTGTGCCATGTATGTGTGAAGCGCTGCGTAAATTGACAACGCTATATGGGTACCTTAAATAAATAGGGATAATTGTAGACGCACACCTCACACACTCACTCAGGTTGCACTAGATGGACTGGTGTCTTTATTCAACCTTACTAACTATGTAACTATGTTACCTCTATCCAAAGTATGTGAAACACCAGACTTTATCTAAAAATAAATTGTTAATCTTGGCGTGAGTGTACTATAACTTGGCTTCTTCACATAAGTCTTGCTCACTGTGGTGCAAAAATGTGTTATTTCCATCCAAGGTCACCAGAATTTATCCAAAAAAAAATCTTTAATCTTGTTCCAAGTGCACTAAAATGTGGCCTCCTCATAAAGACTGACTCCCCAAGCCATTGTTTACTAAATACAGAAAGCTTGCAGGGAATTTTTTTTTTTCTTTATAAATGTCAGTTTTTGCTGCAGCAGGTTCTATATATGGTACAGATGTGCCACTTTACAGGCAGACAGGGACCCCCAGGCACCATATTTAAAGGCATTTTTCATTTTTATTGTTTCACTTAAAGCATCATTAAAATCACTGCTCCTTTAAAAATTATCTTTTTTAAAAGTTCTTTTTTTGCATTGGTACATATCACCCAGAGCAGTTCCCGGGCCCCCCATACCCTTTTTATGGCCAATAGCTTGCATATAAGCCTTCAAAATGGGCACTTTTGATTTTTCAAGTTTTGGTCCCATAGACTTTAATAGGGTTTGCGTCCGAACGTTTGTGATGCTCGAGAGTTCTGGGACGAACCAAACCGGGGGGTGTTCGGACCATCTCTAATCACTACTTTTTTAAAATTTTTTGCCATGTAAATGAAAAAAAATACTAAACATTTTGAAAAAAAAAAATGTTTTTCTTAGTTTCTGTTATAAAATTTTGCAAACTTAAATATCCCAAATCAGTGTATATTTTTTAGTCTGTAGGAAAGTTACAAACTATGGTATATACAGTATATACATTGCAAAATTGATCAGTCTTGATGTACTGACTGCTCATTTCTCGAGACCTTAAAATGCCAGAACAATACAAATACTCCCCAAATGACCACTTTTTGGAAAATAGACAGTCCAAGGTGGGTTTAGTAAGAGGCATGGTAATGTTTTTGAAGTTGTAATTTTTTTACCAAATTTTCTGGAAAATTAGGAGATTTTTGTAAACATTTTTTTTAAACTTTTTTTTGTTTTGTTTTTTACATCTGTTTGTCAGAGTAGTGAAAGTGGGGGGAGGGGGAGTTGTCTTTCCACATTTGTACTTGTGTTATCCACTGACATACTGCTGCTAACCAATTCTTACACATTCATAACCAAGGGAAGAAACTTTAATTTCTACATGTAAAATTCAGACTGAGATTTGTGGGGAAGTTGAAGTGGTAGTTTGATCTGTGGTTGTTCACACTGGTTTTTATGGTTTTGTTTTTACTATAAAAAATCACAGCAGTGCCATGCTCAAAGAAAAAAAAAACAAACAAACTTGTGTTGTCAAATTTTGGTGCCACTAGCTAATTCTTACCCTATGTGAGGCACTGTCTGATAGACATGCAGACATGCTGTGAACTTGCTGTACAAAGCCCTCATGCAATGAACTGTGTTTGCTGCCTTGCTGATTAAAAGTCCAGGACAGACCTACTGGACTGTTCCTGGGTAGGGATGAGCCAAACACCCCACGGTTCAGCTCGCACCAGAACATGCGAACAGACAAAAAATTTGTGCGAACACTGTTGAAGTCTATGGGACACAAACGTGAAAAATCAAAAGTGTTCATTTTAAAGGTTTATTTGCAAGTTATTTCTATAAAAAGTGTTTAGGGACCCGGGTTCTGCCCCAGGGCACATGTATCAATGCAAAAAAAAGTTTTTAAAATGGCAGTTTTTTCCAAAGCAGTGATTTTAATAACGCTTTAAGTGAAACAATAAAAATGAAATATTCCTTTAAATATCGTGCCTGGGGGTCCCCTTAGTCTGCCTGTAACGTAGCGCATCTTCCCCATGTTTATAACGCAGGAAAATATGTCACATAAAATTGCTTGTGGCTTTAATGTTTTGCTGGATACTGGCAATATACATTAAAAATTATTGAAAAAAACAGTGTGGGTCCCTCCCCCCCCCAGTCCATACCAGGCCCTTCAGGTCTGGTATGGATATTAAGAGGAACTCCACGCCAAAATTTAAAAAAAAATGGCGTTGGGGGTTCCCCCCCAAAATCCATACCAGGCCCTTCAGGTCTGGTATGGATTTTAAGGGGAACCCTGCGCCAAAATACAAAGCAAATGGTGCGGGGGTCCCCCCCAAAATCCATACTAGACCCTTATATGAGCATGCAACCTGGCAGGCCTCTTGAAAAGGGGGGATGAGAGAGCGCCCCCCTCCTGTTTGTTGTACCAGGCCACATGCCCTCAACATGGGGAGGGTGCTTTGGGGTCCCCCCAAAGCACCTTGTCCCCATGTTGATGGAGACAAGGGCCTTATCCCCACAACCTTCAAAAAAAGAGCAAATCTCTAAGTTGGGACTCTCTTAAAGGCAACCAACATAACAATTATTTATTGTAAAATATGGTTTTATTGAATTATAAAAACTCCCACATGGGACAAATTTAAAAACAACATTGTAAATACAGAAATTCTTGCACAGAAAACTTGTGATTAGATGAATGATTGTACTACAGCAGTATCATAGAATGGGCACTGTATCCAACAACATTTTGATTATCTTCTTCAGGGATGTGAATCACCACTCTGAAATCAGAAAATTCTACCATAATACAAAATCTTTTTATACATTAACATGTATTTCATTGCATCAATATATAACTATATACTCACAAAGTTTGAAAAATATGTCAGATTTCCTGCAGAGCTCCACAACTTCCAATTCAAGCACATGGGAGGATATTCAACAAGACCACACAAACCAGTATGTATCGGAATTTGGGTGATTTTTCTACCATATATGTCAGGTTGTGTAATAGAACAAACAGAAGGGGAGGGTGATCTCTCCAAAAAGACAATGCAAACTAAAGGCATGAGGAAAATTAATCAACAAATGAAAAAATAAAAATTAAATGGAAAAAATACAAAAAAAAAAATCTCAACTGCACAACAAAAATAATGAACTCCTATCTTCCACAGTGACCATAAAAGCATGCCTCGAGAAAAGCATCAATTCCATCATCTAGTAATATTCCACAGAGGGAGAGCTCTTTGGATGTGTCTCCAAACAACCCACATATATAGGGGGAAAGGGCAGGGTCAAGCACACACAGATGCTGTTGTACATGTGCCTCATCTCCCATCAATTGGCCGCCTGTGGCCCCAGGTGTTCTCCTTCCACTGTGCATGTGCCAGACATGCCTGCGCTGCGTGATGATGTCACTCCCTCCATCAGTACGCTGCACCTGGAAGTGATGTCACCTCCAGACAAACCCAGAAGCATACATCACAATCCCCAGTGCAAAGAGCAGTAGGCAGATTATAGAGATGCCTCGCTGGAGTCTCCATCGACACAATTGGGCTCCCATAAAGTGTCCAAAGGACACCCACTGGATACCATATCTCTGAAATTGGAGGAAAAATCCTCCATCCAGGAAAGGTAAACAAGTTAAGGCCCACCCTAAAAAAGGATTATGAGCTTTGTGTGTCGGATTGACACCCCCCTGCGCCACCTAGTGGAAAATTCCAGTTACACATGGGAATAAAGACTTACAACACACGTGAGATTCAATCAAAAAATATATATTTTAATATAAACAAATAATAAATCCAACCAAATTTATCAACTATTCTTCTCCAACCCTTAAAAAAAGGGGGAAAGGGTAAGATATTAGTGATTGTTCCTAACTTTCATAGGGCTGACACTGATAGACAGAGTTGTTTAACAAATAAAAAAGGAAAAAAGGGAGGTTTAACCTCTCATCAATCCTCTGATCTGGATCAGATCTACCCCATCTATCTAATATCAGGGGGAATTGATCCCGACAGAGGGGAATATTTGGGACTGTCATTGTCAAGTGGAGGGAAAATACATGAGCAAAAAATGGTTATCCCCCTGTGGTTACAATCATTCTCTACAGATTCAAGGACCTCATCATGGAGAAGCCCCCGTGGCATCAGAGGGGGGTGGGGTCACCTGTTTACATCACCAAGTGGCCCCGCCCTCAGTTATATAAGAACTGTCACCAATGGGAAGCGTCACTCGCCGGGAGCCTCCAATGGAGGCGGAGGTGTTGCGTTTTTTTTTTTTTCTTTTTTTGACTCATTGGCAGCGTGATAGAAGAAGATGAATGGACATCACTGGACATTTTTATTTTTTTATCTTTTAATAAAGGACTTGTCCCAAGCTGTCTCTTGTCTTTTTTACCATTTTTGACACTTCTTTTGTGAAATGGTAGGGGTACAATGTACCCCGTTACCGATTCACATAGGGGGGCCGGGATCTGGGAGTCCCCTTGTTAAAAAACCGGGCAAGGGTTGTGGGGATGAGGCCCTTGTCCCCATCAACATGGTCAGACCCCAAAGAACCCTCCCCAAGTTGAGGGCGTGTGACCTGGTACGGTTCGGCACGCTTTCTTGTCCCCCTCTTTTCCTGCAGCCTGCCAGGTTACGTGCCAGGATAAGGGTCTTCTATGGATTTTGGGGGACCCCATGTCATTTTTTTTATTTTGGTGCAGGATTCCCCTTAATTTCCAAACCAGACCTGAAGGGCCTGGTATGGATTTTGGGGGGACCCCCACACAATTTTTTTTAATCTTTGGTTTGGGGTTCACCTTCATATTCATACCAGACCCAAAGGGCTTGGTATGGACTGGGGACCCCATGCCATTTTTTTTCAATGAGTTTTATCTATATTGGTGAGACCCGACAATTCATTACAGCCGCGATCAGTTTTAAATGCCAATTTTTCCTGTAGAAATTTTATTTTTCTGCGGTACTGTTCTAAACACAGGAAAAATGTGCCACTTTACAGGTATACTATAGACACCCCCCAGGCACGATATTTAAAGGAATATTTCATTTTTATTGTTTCACTTTAAGCATTAAAAAAAACACTGCTCCCGAAAAAACGGCCATTTTTTAAAAAAATGTTTGCATTGATACATGTCCCCTGGGGCAGGACCCAGGTCCCCAAGCACTTTTTAAGACAACCTATTATGAGCACTTTTGATTTTTCATGTTCGTGTCCCATAGACTTTAACAGTGTTCCGGCGGCTTTCGAATTTGCCCCAAACACCGCATATGGTTCCGTGTTCGCCCGAACATCCGAACAACCAAAGTTCGACCCGAACTTATGCTTGAGCCGAACTGCTCACCCATCCCTTTTGTTTAGTCTTCCCTACATAAAAGGAACCACGTTCACATTGAATCAACTAAACAACCCCCTTTGTGTTACAATTTACAAAATGCTTTGGCCTAAACATTTCTCCATTAGGCAGTTTAAACTCTCTTTGTTTCTTTTTTTTTTACTTGAGTAGAATCAGTGGTGGTGCTGAAAGAGAAGGAAGCAGGCTGTGAGGGAACATGCCTGCAGGACCTAAGCCGACTCAGTGAGGTCTATTTATTAGCCAGGAGGATTACATTTTGTTTGAAGGATTTTTGTTTTGAGACTGTTTTCTACCCCTGCTTGGGAATCCTTGTCTGTTGCTGTTTTGCTGACCTAATAAACATGGGCAGGAAGCACTTAAAGTGAATGTAAACCCAATTCATGCAATTTAAGCTGGGCGCATATATCTGCAGTGTTTTATTATCTCTCCCCAAAGCCCTAAGTCCCGTGGCTGTCTCATGCGCCATTCTTCTGTTATCGGCCTGATAACTTCTGACAAGTACTCTGACACGTGATAAAACCAGCCTGAAATTTGAGTCAGGGTGGGTGATATAAATAGATTAGCAGCAAGCTGGTCAATGCACAGCACAGCTCTGCAAGTCTCTGCCTATGAGGAGAGGGAGTGTGTGCCTTTCCTCCAATCAGCTGTCTCACAGTGTATAACAAGCCTCCCCTCCCCCTGCTGGAACAGGAAGAGAAAATTCTAACAGGTGTGCACTTTCTAAACGGTATATAAAGATGAAGACAGCAGATATACATTTAAAACGTATATAGGGAGATTTGTTTCATTCCGGTGTATCATCTGAGGCTGCTCACTTCACTGGGTATATGTGAGAGTTTACATCCACTTTAACCTTGCACATGGTTGGATTACCTCTCTGAGAACTTTCTACTTAGCTAATCACTCATAATTGCTATAATGAACTAATTGAACTTCTATTCAGTTGAGTTGTGCTGGGAATAGGAATGAGCTGAACACCCCCCTGTTCGGTTCGCACCAGAACATGCGAACAGGCAAAAAATGTATTCCAACAAGCGAACACCATTAAAGTCTATGGGGCTCAAACATGAATAATTAAAAGTGCTAATTTTAAAGGCGTATATGCAAGTTATTGTCATAAAAAGTGTTTGGGGACCTGGGTCCTGCCCCAGGGGAAATGGATTAATGCAAAAAAAGTTTTAAAAACAGCCGTTTTTTGGGAGCAGTGATTTTAATAATGCTTAAAGTGAAACAATAAAAGTGTAATATTCCTTTAAATTTCGTACCTGGGGGGTGTCTATAGTATGCCTGTAAAGAGGCACATGTTTCCCGTGTTTAGAACAGTCTGACAGCAAACTGACATTTCAAAGGAAAAAAGTAATTTAAAACTACTACTACAGCTATTAATGAATTGTCGGTCCGACAATACACATAAAAGTTCATTGATAAAAACGGCATGGGATTTCCCCACAGAGGAAAAAATGGTGTGGGGGTCCCCCTAAATTCCATACCAGGCCCTTCAGGTCTGGTATGGATATTAAGGGGAACCCCGGCCAAAATTAAAAAAAAAAATGACGTGGGAGTCCCCCTCAAAATCTATACCAGATCCTTCAGGTCTGGTATGGATTTTAAGGGGAATCCCACACCAAAATAAAAAAAACGGCGTGGGGTCCTCCCAAAAATCCATACCAGACCCTTATCTGAGCACGCAACCTGGCAGGCCGCAGAAAAAGAGGGGGGATGAGAGAGTGCCCCCCCTCCTGAACCGTACCAGGCCACATGCCTTCAACATTGGGAGGTTGCTTTGGAGTAGCCCCCCAAAGCACCTTGTCCCCATGTTGATGGGGACAAGGGCCTCATCCCCACAACCCTTGCCCGGTGGTTGTGGGGGTTTGCGGGCAGGGGGCTTATCGGAATCTGGAAGCCCCCTTTAACAAGGGAACCCCCAGATCCTGTCCCCCCCTGTGTGAAATGGTAAGGGGGTACAAAAGTACCCCTACAATTTCACAAAAAACTGTCAAAAATGTTAAAAATGACAAGAGACAGTATTTGACAATTCCTTTATTTAAAGTCTTCTTTTTTCCATCTTATTTCTTCTGTCATCTTTCCTCTATCTTCCTTTGGTTTCTTCCTCCATCTTCTGGTTCTTCTGGTTCTTCCTCCGGTGTTCTCGCCTGGCATCTTCCTCCGTGGCGTCTTCTTCCCTTCTTCTTCTCGGGCCGCTCCGCATCCATGATGGGAGGCTCCTTCTGTGTGACGCTTCTCAAATAACGGAGGGCGGGGCCACCCGGTGACCCTGCCCCCCTCTGATGCACGGGGACTTGACGGGGACTTCCCTGTGGCATTCCCCGTGATGTCAGAGGGGGCGGGGTCACCCGTTATATAACCCTTCCAATTTTGAGGGCATGTGGCCTAGTACGGTTCAGGGGGAGGCGCTCTCTCTCCCCTCTTTTCCTGCGGTCTGCCAGGTTGTGTGCTTGGATAAGGGTCTGGTATGGATTTTGAGGGGGACCCCCACGTCATTTTTTTTTAAAAATATTGTCCGGGGTTCCCCTTAATATCCATACCAGACCTGAAGGGCCTGGTATGGAATTTAGGGGGACCCGCACACCATTTTTTCCTCTGTGGGGAAATCCCATGCCGTTTTTATCAATGAACTTTTATGTGTATTGTCGGACCGACAATTCATTAATAGCTGCGAGTAGTTTTAAATGACTTTTTTACTTTGAAATGTCATTTTGCTGTCAGACTGTTCTAAACACTGGAAACATGCGCCCCTTTACAGGCATACTATAGACACCCCCCCCCGGTACAAAATTTAAAGGAATATTACACTTTTATTGTTTCACTTTAAGCATTATTAAAATCACTGCTCCTGAAAAAAGGGCCGTTTTAAAAACTTTTTTTTGCATTGATCCATGTCCCCTGGGGCAGGACCCAGGTCCCCAAACACTTTTTATGACAATAACTGGCATATAAGCCTTTAAAATTAGCACTTTTGATTATTCATGTTCGAGTCCCATAGACTTTAACGGTGTTCACGTGTTCGAACAAATTTTTTGCCTGTTTGCATGTTCTGGTGCGAACCGAACAGCTTGGTGTTCGGCTCATACCTACTCCTGACTAATGTAATTTCACCACCTATATGTCCAAAAAAATGCAGTATATGTGTATTTATGTATAGGAGGGTTCCACATGTGGCAGCTCAGTGGCCAACATGTTAGCACTTCTGCTTAGCAGCCCTGAGGGTCTGGGTTTGAATCCCAAACATGCCACTTCATGTAGAGACGTTGTCTGATCTCCCTATGTTGTTAAACATAACAACTGACTCAGGTCCTTACTATGTCTAAATGTAATATTTATGTGTGAGACGGTTTCACCACCATTGAAAATTGTGTCATATGTTTTCCATGGTCAAGGACTATAATCAGCCTTAACATTTCCCCACCAGCACTAACTGCAGCCTCTTACCAAGTCAAAACCCACAAAACGACAGCTGTTTATCTCTCAGCATGCTGACAGTAATCAGCCATAACCAGCCTTCAAAACAGATGGCATATTATATTAAGGAATATTACACTTTTATTGTTTGACTTTAAGCATTATTAAAATCACTGCTCCCGAAAAAACGGCCGTTTTTAAAACTTTTTTTTGCATTGATCCATGTCCCCTGGGGCAGGACCCAGGTCCCCAAACACTTTTTATGACAATACCATGCATATAAGTCTTTAAAATTAGCACTTTTGATTTCTCCTATAGACTTTTAAAGGGTGTTCCGCGGCTTTCGAATTGGCCGCGAACACCCCAAATTGTTCGCTGTTCGGCAAACTGGAAAACAGCCGATGTTCGAGTCGAACATGAGTTCGACTCGAACTTGAAGCTCATCCCTAGCTGGGATAATATATGTTTGATCACTTCCATGCCTTTTGTATGGGGAATATTGTTATACAATGATTCCACATCAATCGTAACTAAGTACACGCACTCTGGAATAATTACATTTTCAACTATTTGTAAAAAATGCAATGTATCCTTTACATATGAGGCCAGGCTAACAACATTGGTTCTTAGGTGCTTATCTATCAACTGACTTGTGCTTTCGGAGATTGAACCATTGTCCGAAAGAATTGGTCTCCCTGGTGGATTAGTGGAATTTTTGTGAATTTTAGGGAGCGAGTATAGGGTCGGAACTCTCGGATGTTTTGTCCTAATACATTCCCACATGTTTCTTTAGAGATTGCTCCACTTCTTACTGCTCCATCACACAAACTTATTTGAATCTCTCTAGCATTGTGATGGAAATTGGATGGTAACAATCTTTTTTTTTTTTTTTTTTAAATATTTATTGATTTTTTCAAGATATTTCCATAGAAAACATTTTACAATGCATTTATAAGGCATAGATATACAGTTGTTCTTGGTACAGATTGGATGTCATACCTAAACACAATTATAAGGAAGACGGGGGAGAGGGAGGGGGGAAGGAAGGGGGAGGGGGGTAAGCAATTCACTTTTACCAGCTTATCACTAACGTTGGGCAAGAAATTGCCAAACCGGGTTTATCATAAATTTTTGTACCTTTAGGGAATGGAGGCAACTTTTGAACATGTCTAACTAGATAACCTACATTATGTTTTGGTTAAAACAATTTTTTCGGGTGAAGAGAGTCCCAGGGCTGAATATATGAAGTTGGTGGATGTTAAGGAGCTGTCTGCGAATGTAGACAGCTTATGGTGGTTTAAATGAAGAAGGGTCAGACACTGGAGGTATTTTAAGTTTTCCAAGTGAGTTAGAAATATCTCTCGTCAGGTACCATTCTGTGTACCGAAATGGATGCATTATGTCTTGGATGGTCTGTTGAGGGAATGTGGCTTCCAGCAACCGTCTCCAGCGTTTGAAAAATCGTGGGGTAAACCGGAGGTTTGACGTGATGAGGTCCAACCTTTCCAAATAAAATAATGATGTCAAAGCTTTTATAACCGCAGGTAGGCTAGGCGGTGATGTCGTAATCCAGTGGGACATGATAGTCCTGCGGGCTACAAGAAGACAAATATGAGCCCAGTGTGGTATGTTAGGAAAGTCCAGTGAGGAGGAGGCTGAAGGCGTAATGCTAAATAGGCATAGTAGGCAGTCTCTGTGTAGGTTGATATGGCTGATTTTGTTGATGTAGGCTACCACATCATTCCAGTAGTTGGTAACAACAGGACACTCCCAGAGCCTGTGTAGCAGTGTGGGTCGTGGCAGTGAGCACCATGGGCACAGCGCTTGAGACGGGTCTTCTTTGTTAAAACGGAAAGGGAAGTATGCTCTGTGGATGATCTTAAATTGGGTCTCACGCCAGGTTTCAGATATTGTGAGTTTACGGATAAGCCTATATCCGTCAAGGATTTTGTCGGGTAGGTCTTCATCCCCCAGGAGATGGGACCATTTTTGGAAGGGCGTGAGGCGGTATTTCCGCGATTGGTGTTGAATGAGATGAGAGTAGATGGTGGAAATAGAGTACTCTTTGCTCTGTAGTATGTTATCAATAAAGGATGGTTTAAAAGGGTCAGACTCAGGACCACAGCAGGTTCTCAAAAAATCCGTGAGTTGGTGATAGAAGAAGCTGTGAGTTGGTGGCAGGGAGAATTCCCGCATCAAGGTTTGGTACGGCTTGAATGAACATGGCTTATCTTGGTATATGGAAGTTATCTTTGTGAGGCCTCTGGCTTGCCATTGGGTATAGGCTTTATGTAGAGTAGAAGGTATGAACATAGGGTTGCCTTGTATTGTCAGATATTTAGAAATGCTAGAGGGGAGTCCAAGTAGTTTTATGACCTCTCTCCAAGCGATGACAGTATCTCTGAAAAGTATGCTAGTTTTGAGGTGATACGGCAGGTTGTTAGGATCAGAGTGGAGGATGCCTGTAAGACTCTATGGGGAAGCCATAGAATTTTCTAGGTCGTGGTTGGAATATTTGGAACCTCCTGTTAACCAATCTAGGCCCTGTCTTAGTAAGCAGGCTAAGTTATAAAAACGAATGTTGGGGAGTCCTGCCCCGCCCTCGCCCTTCGGGAGACATAAGTTTTGAATCGCAATGCGTGGTTTTTTGCTCGACCATAGGAAAGCTGTCAGTGCCTTCTGAAGTTTTTGTACATCTGAGTGCCTCAGTAATAAAGGTATGGTCTGCATGGGATATAGCAGTCGTGCAAATGAGACCATTTTAAAAAGGTGGCATCTCCCAAAGAGCGAGAGGGGAAGGGCACCCCAAGCCTCCAATTCCCTGACTATTTTGGTAACCAAGGGAGGGTAGTTAAGTACATATAAAGAGGATGGGTCACGTCCTATGTTTATTCCCAAGTAATGCTAAGATTTCACTTTTATCAAAGTTTATGCGAAAGCCAGAGCAGAGTCGGAAGGCCGCAAAGAGTTGTTTAAGTCTATCAAAGTCTGATACGGGGTCAGTAGAAAACAATAAAATATCGTCCGCAAATAGTGCAGAGCGGAGTGTTTGGTTTCCCATAGTGATGCCACTAACTCCCTCGGTTGAATTGAGGATTCTAGACAAGGGTTCAATCGCGATGTTGAATAACAACGGGGATAGCGGGCAGCCCTGTCGTGTTCCCTTCGCTAAGGGGATGGTGTCTGAAATGAAGTCCGGGGTGACAAGGCGTGCCGTTGGGGGAAGCATACATTTGTGATAGGAAATTTGTAATTTGACCTGAGAAGCCGAATTTTTCCATTACCGTGAAAAGCCATGAGAAACCAATGTTGTCAAAGGCTTTTTCCGCGTCTAGGGACATGAGTGCGACGTCTTGATCGGGGTGGGTTTTAGCATATTCTAGAGCCATTAAGACCTTACGGATGTTTAGTGTAGCTGATCGTCCTGAGACAAAGCCAGATTGGGCTGGGTGTAGGAGGGACGGAAGCAGGAGAGCTAAGCGTGATGCTACTATTTTAGACAGGATTTTTACATCCACATTTATTAACGAGATTGGACGGTAGGCGCCTGGAAGTAGGGGATCTTTCCCTTTTTTGGAAATTAATTTGATATGGGCCTGTGTTCCTGTGGGGAGGTATGGACCTCCGTCCCACATGGCTGCATAGACATGCTTCAGGGTGTGGGGAATAAAGTCAGTCGTTAGTTTGAAGAATTCCGCAGTGAATCCGTCGGGACCTGGAGCTTTAGCAGAGGCCATAGATTTGATCGCGTGTTGTATGTCTTCTAAAGTGATAGGTGCGTTTAGTGCCTCCAGTTGCGTCGTTTGAAGTCTGGGCAGACGAATCTTGGCTAACAGAGCTTCCGTGGCAATTTGATCTGCTGGGTCTGCTCGGTACAAATCTGTATAATAGTCTGCAAGTAGTTTGCTGACTTCGGCAGGCAAGGCAACTAGCGAGCCGGAGGCATTTCTCAAGGTTGGGATATGTGTAGGACGTCTTGGTCCCGAACATAATCTAGCAAGCAATCTGCCTGCCTTGTTGCCAAACCTGTGAAAGTGCAGAGTAGAGTATGAAGTTTTAACAGCTTCGTGATGCTCTGCCCAGAGATCAAAGGCGCCCTTGGCTTGCCTCCATTCCTGTATGTTAGCTAAAGTGCGGTTTAGTGTCAGTTTTTCATGGGCTACACGCAAGGCTTCACTTGTTTTCATATATTGTTGTTGGGTGTGCTTTTTAAATTGAACGGTGTAGGAGATGATTTTACCCCGCAGGAAGGCTTTACCCGCTTCCCAAAAGATGTTTGGGTCAGATATATGTGCTCCATTTGTGGAGATATATTCTTCCCATGTTTGGTGTAAGACGTGTCGGAAGTCCTCATTATCCGCCAAATATGATGGGAAACGCCAGGTAGGGGAAGGAGTTGAGGGCGTGGTCTGAGTCATATGAACTGCAATGGGGCTGTGGTCTGAGATTCTGGCATCATAAATGTCTGGGGCGTTTATTACAGAAACTAGGGCTGGGGAAGCGAAAAAGTAGTCTATGCAAGAGAAGGTATTATGTGGGGTCGAGAAAAAAGTATACTCTCTGTCCGTTGGGTGTCTCAGGCGCCAGATGTCGACAAAATGCATAGAGTCAATGGAGTGCGCTAAGGGGGTAGAGACTGGTGCATGGGGGGTATCGTCACGTGTCCTTTGCGTAGGGTGATATGTGCGATCTACCAGTGTAGACATGACATCATTGAAGTCCCCGCCCACTAAATGTAAAACCTCAGGGGCAGTAAGAACCCATTGTACCATGTCTTGGAAGAAGGAAACGTCTGGAGAGTTGGGAGCATAGATATTGGTGATAGCCACCACTTTGTCTCCTATGGTCATATGTAGAGTCAGTTTGCGGCCTAGGGAGTCGGCCCTCACCTCTCTGATAGAGTGTCGTAGATTTTTATGTATTAAAATAGCTACACCAGCTTTGCGGCCCATGGCAGGAGATCCGTACACAGATCCCACCCACATTTTCTTAAGGCGTGCTAAGTCATCTGCGGACAAGTGTGTCTCCTGTAATAGAGCCACATCTGCTCGGAGACGCCGTAAATGTCTAAGAATGGACATACGTTTATTTGGGGATCGGAGCCCCTTAACATTCCATGAAATAAATTTCAGGTGATTCCCGTCAGTTGAGAAAGACATGGCTGGAGATAATAAAGATAGTGAGTGGGAGGCTTGTCCGGGAGCCTCCTGATAAGTACAGTGTCAACCATACTGGAATCACCCGAATATTGTAGGTCACATAAAAGGAAAGGTACTAAGAAGGCAAACATGAATTGCATAGCTAATAAGCAATAAGAAATGAGCTGTAATAAGACACCGTTTCGGTTAAAACAAAACAAACTACAAACATTGTACTTCACTTTTTTCCACATGGGTTTCCACTAACCATAATGCCTCTCAGCGACCCGCTAGCTCCTCACATATGAGCATGATGTTGGCTAAGAGGAGTGGGGGAAGGAAGGAAGATAGGGGGGAAGGGGGGGAAGGAGGGGAGGGAGGGGGGTAGGTAGGGGTTGGTGGAAGGGGTTAGACAAGGGAAGGAGGGTCAGGAAGATGGCCGCTTGTATCCGTGCCATAAAGTAGGCTCGGTTAAGAAAAATAAAAGGGGCCTTAGTCAAAGGGTCTGACCAGTGAGGGGTCAATAGCCGTGAACATCACCTAAGTTAGTAGGTTGGCCCTTTGGGCAGATAGAAAGTGGATGCTGGGGGGTTGTAAATCAGGCTGAGAAGCATTATAACCAGACCTTGAGCTAATGATTAAAAGCAACCGTATGTAACTTTACAAACAAACAGGCTAACAAGTATAATAAGGAGAGACCAGGTTAGAGGTAATGGGGGGGTAATATTACCCATCCGTGGAAACACGATTGATTATTTAAAGTTCCTGGAGTTCTTCAGCGAATTTGAGAGCGATCCTCCTGGTTGGTGAAGCGGCTGCGCTTGTATGGGGGTTTAGTGGGACTGCGTTGATGTCTGGGTGGTGCCTTTGCTGTCGATGACGATGGTGAGTTTTCTTCAGTGTTGCTATGCTCCATTTCATTTCCTCGGGTGGTGAGATAATGTTCCGCCTCCTCAGGTGTGTGGAACGTGAGGTGTTCTCCTTCATGCGTTTGGATGCGGAGGATAGCTGGGTAGGCTAAGGAGAACAGGATTTGGTTATGGTGAAGGATGGAACAGATCGGTGAAAACGCTTTACGTTGTTTCATCACCTCCATGGAATAATCCGCGAAAAGTAGGAGTTTAGCGCCATCGACCATTAAGGAACGTGAACTCGAAACTTTTGCATTATGGCGTTCTTGTCCGCGTAATTGAGGTACTTTACAATAACATGGTGGGGTTTGGCGCGGGCTTCTGAGAATTGGCCTATGCGGTGCGCGCGTTCAATAGTGCAGGGTATGCGAAGGCCCAGTTGTTCTGGGATGATTTTTGCGCATATATTTGTTAGCTGTGGTGTGGATATAGATTCAGGCAAACCAATGATGCGTAAATTGTTTCTCCTCGAACGATTTTCGAGATCGTCGAGTTTGTCCCAAATGTCCCTGTTAGTAGCTGTGAGACGTGCCACTGCTGCAGATGAGGCTGTGAGTTCATCTTCCAGGGAGGATATCCTATCCTCCACCTGATTAATTCTCTGTGCCTGTGCTTGTAAGTCAATGTGCAGCTGCTCTAACCCTCTATGGACTGCTGCATCAACAGTAGCTGTGAGAGTGGGGCCCAGCAGTTTAACTACTGCTTGTGCAATTCCAGCAGGGGAGGTAGGGTCCATACCTGACATGTCTGGAGCTGAGGGGAGCTGTGGCTGCTGCTGAGGCTGCGTGTGTGCCTGCTCCGCCATGCCTGGGGCGGCCGCCATCTTGGCTGTGTCCGCCGCTGTGTCTCCTCCAGTGGGGATCGTAGATGTCACCGCCCGGGCGTACGATCGCTCCACAAAGCGATCCATGGGAGCCCGCTATGTGTCAGTAATGCGGGGGGGTCTCCTCGGAGCTGTAGCCGGCTTAGAAGGCAGATTATTGAGGAGCGCTGCGGGAGCTGGGGCTATCTACCTCCTCCTCATGTGGCGCCGGAACCGGAAGTACAATCTTTATTTTGAAGTATTTTATTACACATTGCTTTAAAAAAAAACATTATCCATAACAACCATGTTACCTCTTTTGTCGGAAGGTTTAATAGTGATTGTGGTGTTTTTGTTTTAAATTTTGGAGGGCTTTAAATTTACTTTGGAAAGGTTTTGCTCCTTTCTATGGCATTTTAGTGCTTAAATCTCTTTTGTAGTTAGTCTCAGAAAAAGGGATAAGGTGGGATTCTTGTTTATGGGAGGAAATATTTGAGATTTTTTACGTATTAGTTCTTTAGAATTTTGTTGAATAGATAGGGCTTCTTCTAGAAGTTTCTCTTAATCTATTTGGTCAATTGGGTCCACCGGCTGACTTTCCTCAGATAAGAGTTAAGTCCCTAAGGGCTTTGAACTCAGCCGTGGAGTATTGTAACCAATCCCTCTAGAGTGTATCACTGGATGATGAAATAGACATTGTTCTGGAGGTATGCTTTTATGGTCACTGTTGAAGGTAGGAGTTCGTTATATTTGTTGTGCAGTTGAGATTTTGTGTTTTTGCACTTTTTTGATTCATTTTCTTTATGCCTTCAGTTCACAGTGTCTTTTTGGAGAGATCGCCCTCCCCTTCTGTTTGTTCCAATACACAACCTGACATACATGGGGGAAAATCACCCAAATCCCAATACATACTGATTTGTGTGGTTTTGTTGAATATCCTCCCATGCGCTTGAATGGGAAGTTGTGGAGCTCTGCAGGAAATCTGACATATTTTTCAAACTTTGTGAGTATATAGATATATATTGATGCAGTGTAATACATGTTAATGCATAAAAAGATGTTGTATTGTGGGAGAATTTTCTGATTTCAGAGTGATGATTCACATCCCTGAAGAAGATAATTGAAAAGCTGTTGGATACAGTGTCCATTCTATGATACTGCTGTAGTACAATCATTCAGCTAATCACAAGTTTGGCTATCACCACTTTAAATATGTTTTCTATGCAACAATTTCTGTATGTACAATGTTTTTAAATTTGTCTCGTGGGTTTTTTATAATTCAATAAAACCATAGTTTCCATATATAATTGTTAGTTGCCTTTAAGAAAGTCCCAATTTAGACATTTGTTGTTTTTTGATAAAATACAGCGATGATGGCAACCCTGATTCAGCACCGATGAAATCAATACTGTATTATCCCCACAACCCTTGCCCGGTGGCTGTGGGGGTCTGCGGGTGGGGGGCTTATCGGAATCTGGAAGCCCCTCTTAACATCAGGTACATTGTACCCCTACTCATTCACCAAAAAAGTAAAAACAACGGGTGACAGTTTTTGACAATTCTTTTATTAAAAAAAAAGTGTCCTGCGATGTCCATCCATCTTCAATCACAGCACAGACGGACCCGAAAAATAGAAAAAAAAAATACTCTGCCTACCTGGGAGACTGCTGTCTTTTCGCCACCGACTCCTGTCTTTTCGCTGTGACAGCTCTTACATAGGCAAGGGCAGGGCCACCCGCTGACGTAACCGGATGACCCCACCCCCTCTGACAACACATGGCATCAGAAGGGAAGGGGTCACTTGGTTACATCATCGGGTGGCCCCGCCCTTGCCATTTAACAGCTGTCATAGCCAAGTGACAGCAGTCAGCGGGATGCTTCCCATCGAAGCAGAGGGTTTTTTTTTCCTATTTTTAGGGTTCCTCGGTGCCATAAAGATGGATGGACATCGCAGGACACTTTTTTTTCTTTTTTAATAACTTTTTTTCTTTTTGATGACTTTTTTGACTTTTTTAATGTACCCCTACCCATTCACATGGGGGGCGGGATCTTGGGGCCCCCTTGTTAAAGGGTGCTTCCATATTCCGATAAGCCACCTACCTGCAGAACCCCACAACCACCGGGCAAGGGTTGTGAGGATGAGGCCCTTGTCCCCATCAGCATGGGGACAAGGTGCTTTGGGGGGACCCCAAAGCACCCTCCCTATTTTGAGGGCATGTGGTCTGGTAAGGTTCAGGAGGGGGAAGCTCTCTCGCTCCCCCCCCTTTAACTGCAGCCTGCCAGGTTGCATGCTTGGATAAGGGTCTGGTATGGATTTTGGGGGGGACACCACACCAATTGTTTTTAATCATTGGCATGTAATTTCCCTTAAAATCTATACCAGACCCAAAGGGCCTGATATGGACTGGGGGGGGGGGGCCCATGCCGTTTTTTTTCTTCTGTCATAGGGTTCCCCTTAACCATTTTAATACACTATATTATATATTGTACACTGCACTATATACCCTGCACGGTATTCTATATACTACACTGACTGCACTATCTACTCTGAACTGCAGTATATATACTATACGGACTGCACTATATACTAATTGTGTCTTAGGTGTTGGTGGTGCCAGAACACTGTAACCCCTCACAGTTACTCTTATTGGGTGCAGGAATGAGCCCTGCTGTTAAATATTATTTCAAATATTTTAATTACATGCCCCAGTCAAACACACCTTGGGTGATGGTGGTGCCCTAAACCCAAAATATTGTTGGAAGCTAGCATCATCAAGATTCAGGAGGAATAAGATAGGCAGCATAGGCAGTCTTCAAGTGATCCCAGATTAGGGATGAGCCCGATGTTCGAGTTGAACATTGGGTGTTCTCCTGTTCGCCAAACAGCGAAAAATATGCAGTGTTTGCGGCAAATTCGAAAGCTGCCGGAACACCGTAAAAGTCTATGGGACACTAACATGAAAAATCAAAAGTGGTGATTTTAAAGGCTTATATGCAAATTATTGTCATAAAGTGTTTGGGGACCTGAGTCCTGTCCCAGGGGACATGTATCAATGCAAATTTTTTTTTTTCAAAAACGCCTGTTTTTTTTTCGGGAGCAGTGATTTTTTAATGCTTAAAGTGAAACAATAAAAATTAAATATTCCTTTAAATATCATGCCTGGGGGGAGTGTCTATAGTATGCCTGTAATGTGGCACATTTTTTCCATGTTTAGAACAGTATCACAGCAAAATGCCATTTCTAAAGGAAAAATTTAATGGAATCCCCCCATCCATTACCAGGCCCTTCGGGTCTGGTATGAATATTAAGGGGAACCCCGAATCTAAATTTAAAAAACATTTGCGTGGGCTCCCCCTAAAATCCACACCAGGCCCTTCAGGTCTGATAGAAATTAAGGGGAACCCTGCGCCAAATTTAAACAAAAAATGGAGTAGGGCCCCCCAAAATCCATACCAGAGCGGTATGGATTTTTAGGGGAACACTGTGCTTATCCGAGCACACAAACTGGCAGGCCGCAGGAAAAGAGGGGGGACAAGAGAGTGCCCACCCTCCTAAACCGTACCGGGCCACATGCCCTCAACATGGGGAGGATGCTTTGGGGTAGACCCCCAAAGCACCTTGTCCCTATGTTTATGGGGACAAGGGCCTCATCCCCACAACCCTTGCCTGGTGGTTGTGGGGATCTGTGGGCGGGGGGCTTATTAACAAGGGGACCCCCAGATCCCGGCCTCCCCGTCTGAATTTATAACGGGGTACAAATGTACCCCTACCATTTCACAAAAAGTGTCAAAATGGTAAAAAAGACAAGAGCCCCGCCCTCAGTTATATAAGAGCTGTCACAGCGAAGATGCGTCAGACGGTGGGAGCCTCCCATGGAGGCGGGTCGGTTGCGGCTTTTTTTTTTCTTTTTGGTCCATCGGGCAGCGTGAACTTACACTGTGGGACAGTTTTATTTTTTTAATAAAGGACTTGTCCTAAGCCGTCTCTTGTCTTTTTTACCATTTTGACACTTTTTTTGTGAAATGGTACATTTGTACCCTGTTACCATTTCACACAGGGGGGAGGCCGGGATCTGGGGGTCCCCTTGTTAAGATTCTGATAAGCCGGGGGCGCATGCGCGACTCTGAGCGAGATGGACGTCTGAGACTGTAGCTCCGTCCAGCCCGGGAAGATAATGGCTATAGCAGGGCCAATATCAGCGTTATTCTCAGCGATCTAATCACCCCTCGAGCCCCTTATACTTGGTGCATGCCTGGGAGAAGGAGAAAACCCAGAGGATCGGCGCAGCACACCCTAACCCACTATCTCCTCCGCGCCCGTGATCTTGGCGGCATGTCTCAAAATGGCGCCGCGGGGAGAAGCAAACCTCCGTCTCCTGCCTCATCACCAGGATATCCCACAGACCGGACACCTCCCCTGGACCCTAGCCGTGAGTACACAGCCTCTCTTACCAAGTTAGATCTAGAAAGCAGCCTGGAGGCCATGTACGCAAGGCTAGCTACAAAGTTCCAGACGGAGCTGCACAAAACTTCTCACACACTCTCCCAGGAGATTGCAGCCTTAGGCTCCAGGACAGAAAGACTGGAAACTAAGCACGACGAGCTAGCACTTCCATACAGTGACCTATCCAGAGAACACGAATCCCTAGCCACGGCCTTTTCCCAAATGCAATCCCAAATCGAGGACCTCGATAACCGCAATAGACGCAACAATCTGCGCATAAGAGGTATACCGGAATCTGTTACGGATCTCATCCCCACAATAATTCGCCTATTCAAATCTCTGCTCCCGGGCACCGATGCCGGAGCTTTTACCTGTGATCGTATTCACAGAGCCCTCAGACCCAAACCTCCAGATGACAAGCCCCCCAGGGATATTGTTCTCTGCATGAAGGACTTTTTAATTAAAGAGGAGATTCTCAGAGCTGCTCGCAATCAACAACGCATCACTCTGGACGATCGTACCATCCAAATATATCCCGATATTTCTCCCGCCACCTTGGACAGGAGACGTGGCCTGAAAGAGGTTACATCTGCCCTTCAAGCTGCACGCATCCGCTACAGGTGGGGCTTCCCTTTCAAGCTTGTAATTCCCCACAATGGCACCACTTACTCTGCCACATCACTCCTAGAAGGCCAAGAGGTTCTGGTCAAATTGGGCCTTTTAGATCCAGATGTCATTCGCCGGCCCCCTTCTACGCCTAGACCTTCACCCATCTGGCAGACCCCCCCCAACCAGGAGAGACAGACGGAGGATCAGATACGACATCGGAGATAGATTGGAAGATCCCTTTCCTTGATCGTCTCAGCGTAGCCGACAACTACAAGATACCCCAGCAACTTGCACCCCGCACCAGATTACAATGACCCGGACGTCGGTCCCTTGGAGCTGCGACATGCACACCCCACCCAGCAGAAGCCTGCAGATTCTGACCTTTTTTTTATTTTTGGTTTGAGTCATTACTGCAGGCCTGTTCTCTTTTTATTTTTTTTTATTTTTTTTGGTTTATATCCACTTGATCTACGAAGTTCAGAACATTTTCCAGGCTGGGTTCGAGACCTTGCAGTCTCGGGAGTTGGTATTTTTCTTATCAGGTTTATTACAATTACCTGATCCGGTTTCTAGTTATGAAGACATTTGTGTTACTATCAGACCTATGTTTTTTTTCATTATCTTTTTCTCCTTTTATTTTTTTGTTTCTCTTTTTTAGCCACAGGTTTTGGTCCACCAGTAGTCTATGTTTGCATCGACTCTTTATTGCAGAAATATTTTGCAGGGTACATGCCTTACTAAGCCTTTATGGCTTACATATTTGTATGTCACACTCTACTACCCTCCAGTGCTCGAGTATGTCGGCCCTCCTCTTGACCCCTGAAACGATAGATACCTGTCTTAGAACACATTTGGCTCCTATTTATCCCCAGACCATAGTGTATAAAAACATTTACCATGGTAATTAAATGTGTATCACACAATGTTAAGGGATTTAACTCCCCACCTAAAAGGAAGAAGGCTTTTGCCTTTTATAAACAGCTGGGAGCACAAATTCTCCTTTTACAGGAGACACACTTTGCACATTCCTCACACCCTAAATTCCTCCACAGAAGCTTTCCTCAGACTTTTTGCTCTCTACACCAGACAAAAAGTAGGGGAGCCGCCATACTCTTGCACAGATCTTTCCCAATGGAAGTCAAACAGGTATTTAAAGACAAAAACAGTAGATATGTAATAATCAAAGGCCAGATTCACAACAGAGAACTTACTATTGCCAGTATTTATGCTTCAAATGACTCCCCTACCTCTTTTTTTCACTCCTTCTTTGACCGCCTTTCTCATTTCCATTCACCACACATGATTATTGGAGGGGACTTCAATATGGTTGCCAACCCTAACCTTGATAGATCCATGTTGTCCCCATCCGCCAAATCATTTCCCCGCTCTCTCTCCAGTGGACTACTGGAACATCAGCTAGTAGATTCCTGGAGAGCCCTCAATATTGGTACTAGAGAATACACATTCTACTCCCATCCTCATAAAAGTTATGCACGATTGGATTATATATACACTACCCCAATTATTCTTGCTAACACCACAGAGGCTAGCATCCACCCCTGCACCTGGTCTGACCATCATGCCACTGCCTTCACCACTACTTACATTAGGCTTGCACCTACCTCTTACTCTTGGTGACTAAATGAGGCCCTCCTCTCAGATGCAGTGGTGGAGGCAGAAGTCGCACAAGCCATTGAAGAATATTTTAATCTCAATGCCATCCCAGAAACTCCCCCCGCCGGGGTTTGGTCGGCGCATAAAGCAGTCCTTAGGGGCAAATTAATTAGTCTAGCCTCAGCCCAGAACAAAATTGACAAACAAAACATCTTAACCCTTACTAAAGACCTAGATAATCTTTATAAAAATACCAATCTCCTACACTTAGATTCCACCAGACAGCTGATTGATCAAAAGAGATTAGAGTTGGATGGCATCTTGTCGAAGAGGGTGGAAAAAGCTCTGCGTTGGTCTAAAGCCAAATTTCTTCTTCATGAGAGCTCTGCCTCTACCCTCTTCGCCAGAAAGTTAAATCACTCATCTCGCCCACCCCACATATATAGATTAATGACGCCCTCAGGACATCTCACTTCCCATCCCCTAGAGGTCCTTCATATCTTTGAACAATTTTACTCCTCTCTGCTGGCCCCTTCCCAATTAAAACCCTCACCAGCAGATGAGGCCTGGTTTCAGAACATTCCTCTACCACATCTTACACCCACACAACTTGATAAACTGAACATCCCCATTACATCAGCAGAGGTTTTGAATGTAATCAAATCCTTAAAATCAGGCTCAGCCCCAGGCCCCGACGGATTTTCCTCTATATACTATAAAAAATTCTCATCCCTCCTCACCACTAGGTTGGTTCATCTATTTAATTGTGTCCTACAGGGGGGTAGTTTCCCTGAAGAGATGTTACTAGCCAATATGTCCCTGATACCGAACCCTCACAAAAACCACACCCTACCCCAAAACTACCGACCTATCTCGGTCATTAATAATGATTTAAAAATATTTAGCAGGATCATGGCAGACAGACTAGCGGGGGTTATCCCCTCTTTGATTTCCCCTTTTCAGTCGGGATTTATACCCCATAGACTTATCACCGATAATATTCGTCTGGCGACAAACATAATACAAGATGCCAACCTTTTTTCACGTAAACTCCTCATGCTTAGCCTGGACATACAGAAGGCATTTGACAGCGTCTCATGGACATACATCACCACACTCTTACAAAGGATGGGATTCCAGGGAGCTTTCCTACAAGCTTTCTTGGCCCTTTATCGTAACCCGAAAACCCGGATTAGGCTCCCTGGCTATAACTCTAGGTTTTTTGACCTAGGCAAGGGTACGAGACAAGGGTGCCCGTTGTCACCTTTAATTTTTGCGTTAGCTCTCGAACCTTTAGCCATAGCTATACTCCAAGATCCTGATATTTCGGGTTATGTGAAGGGCCATTCGACATACAAATTTGGAATGTATGCTGATGACGTTCTAATGTTTCTCACCAACCCTCTGGTCTCTCTGCCGAACTTATTTCAGACACTTTCAAAGTTTGCAGAGATCTCAGGTCTATCTATTAACATGGCTAAATCGAGCGCCCTCCCTATAGGCTACTCTCCTGGAGAACTGCATCATCTTCAGTCAGTCTATCCCTTTATTTGGGCAGATTCTCACCTTCAATATTTGGGAATTAACCTGACTAAGGATTACTGCAGACTCTTTGAAGTAAATTTCCCACCTATGGTTTCTAAATTAAAAGGTATCCTCAAACTATGGTCACACCTCCACATTTCATTCCTGGGCAGAATCACTGCTCTCAAGATGACTATTCTTCCTAAGCTTCTCTACCTTTTTAGATCCCTGCCTCTTAAAATATCTAAAACATACCTCCACACTATTCAGGTGTTGCTTAATAGATTCATATGGAAGGACAAACCCCCACGCTTTGCCAAAGAAGTCCTGTACCGTTCTTCCAAAAGGGGAGGTCTAGGGGTTCCTCAAATATGGCTTTACTACTTAGCCAGTAGATACACCCAACAAGCGCAATGGAATATTCATAACTCCAGAGTCCCTTGGGTGCAGTTTGAAAGCGAATCCATTGCCCCTCTCTATATCTCCCTGGCCTTATGTGGTCAAACAATCAGAATAGATCAGAAGTAGGCACTAAAAATTTGATCACGCTAGCCGGCCTTCAACTTTGGGACACATATAAAAAAACATACAATCTCATTTCAGCTGTTCCTCTGGGTGCCTCATTTCTAGGAGATTCTAGATTCCCATTAGCCTTTGACAGACCCTCCTCTTTTCAACTCTGGATTGACCTAAAACTAACTACGTTAGATAAATTTTTTATAAACTCAAAATTTATCTCCTTTTCTCAGTTGCAATCCACGTACCAGATCCCAAACACTGAATTCTATCACTTTTTACAAATACGTCACTTCTTCCAAAAGCACTACACTGGCCCAGCTGCAACCTTCACCACTCTTTATGAGGACATATGCCGCCAAAAAGGTCTGATTTCACTAGTCTATATCAATCTGGAAGCTAACTCAGAGGTCACAACCCTAAAATATAGATCCCAATGGGAAACGGAATTAGACTCTGAGGTCGATGACATTGACTGGGTGAAGGGCTGGCAGAACTTACGCAAATGCACGCATCATGGTTCGTGAAACTGCTATTAAGCTAATAACACGCTGGTACTACACCCCAATGCGTATTCACAAGATCTACCCACAATCATCCCCTCTCTGTTTTAGGGGATGCATGCAACAAGGCTCATTTCTCCACATATTTTGGGACTGCGAGAAACTACGTCCAACTTGGAATGAGATCCTGAAAGTAATAGACAAATTAGCGGGCAAACCTCTTAATATCTCATACCAACACTGTCTATTATTTCAATCCCCTTCAGACACCCCTAAACCTTTGGTTAAACTGATCCACTCTATCTGTATAGCTTTTCATTGGGTGGTTGCTCTGCATTGGAAATCGGCCTCAGTACCATATTCTCAAGTTATTGCAAGAATAGACCACATGATGTTGGCAGATAAAATCTACCACACCCTACATGACACTATCCCTCATCATGATGCCATCTGGAACCTGTGGTTCTTATTTAGGCTCCAAACCTGACAGATTTATGGTTTTCTTTTCTTTTCATTTTGATTTTGTAAGTTTTATCTTCCCGCTTCGGGCTTTTTTTTTTTTTTTTTTCTTTTCCCTTTGATTTGGTCTCTAGATATGTTTCATCTATTTAGCTAAATCTCAGACTTTCAGAATAGGTCGATAGCTCTAACAGATGTGTATAACTCAACAGTATATATTTGTACTTTGTCTTTTCATATAATCTGTATCCCTACACTCTTTGTATTCATTCCACTGATTGTCTTGGATTTGTAACCCTTTCTCTGTTATTCTTAAAAACAAAATAAAAACTTTTTGAAAACAAAAAAAGATTCTGATAAGCCCCCCGCCTGCAGACCCCCACAACCACCGGGCAAGGGTTGTGGGGATGAGGCCCTTGCCCCCATCAACATGGGGACAAGGTGCTTTGAGGGGTTGCCCCAAATCACCCTCCCCATGTTGAGGGCATGTGGCCTGGTACAGTTCAGGAGAGGGGGCGCTCTTTTATCTCCCCCTCTTTTCCTGCGGCCTGCCAGGTTTGCGTACTCGGATAAGGGTCTGGTATCGATTTTGGGGGGCCCCAACACCATCTTTATTAATTTTGGCACAGGGTTCCCCTTAAAATCCATACCAGACCTAAAGGGCCTGGTATGGATTTTAGGGGGACCCCCACACAATTTTTTTTTAATTTTGATTCGGGGTTCCCCTTAATATTCATACCAGACCCAAAGGGCCTGGTAATGGACAGGGGGGATCCCATGCTCTTTTTTTCAATTATCTGTATTTATATTGGTGGGACCCGACAATTCATTACAGCCGCAATCAGTTTTAAACGACAATTTTTCCTTTAGAAATGTCATTTTGTTGTGGTACTGTTCTAAACACGGAAAAAATGTGCCACTTTACAGGCATACTATAGACACCCCCCAGGCATGATATTTAAAGGAATATTTAATTTTTATTGTTTTACTTTAAGCATTTAAAAAAATCACTTCTCCCGAAAAAATGGCCGTTTTTTAAAAAAAAAAAATGCATTGATACATGTTCCAGGGGCAGGGCCTGGGTCCCCAAACACTTTTTATGACAATAACTTACACATAAGCTTTTAAAATTAGCACTTTTGATTATTCGTGTTCGTGTCCCATAGACTTTATCAGGGTGTTCGGCTCATCCCTATCCCAGATCCAAATCTAAATCAGTTACATCAGCATCAGGTGCTTGATAGTTGCTGATCCAGGACTGATTCATTTTTATAAATGTGAGCCTATCAATGGAGTCTGTGGACAGGCGCACTCTTTGATCTATTACAAACCCTCCAGCAGGACTAAATGTGAGTTCAGATAGCATGCTAGATGCAGGATAGGCCAGTAGATCTATTGCATATTGAGCAAGTTCTGGCCAGTGGTCCATCCTCAAGACCCAGTAACCCAGTGGATGCTCTGTTGCAAAAGTATCCAAGTCTGCTCTTGCCCCTAGATATTCCTGCACCGTATAATACAGACACTGGCGATGGTTGTTTGAACCTCAGACCTTGGCGCTGAGGACTGAAAAATGGTTTAAAGGCATCGGTCAGCCGGCCACCTTCTCCACCGCTCTTCCTCTGACTGAACGAAGCCTCAGAAACAGCCCCAGGAAATGGTACCCTCCCAGGGTCTGGAATGGCTTTACACAAACTTTTCTTCAAGGCCTCATGAAGATGTTTCATCCTCTGCTCCCTCTGCAAAGGCAGGATGAGTTCTGCAACTTTATCCTTGTAAGGTGGATCAAGAAGGGTTGCCAGGCAGTAATGATCCCTTTCCTTGATACCACAAATCCTAGGGTCCTTTCGAAGGCTTTGCAGAATCAGGGAGGCCATGCAGCATAGGTTTGCAGAGGCATTAGATTCTGAGTCCTCTGGGTCACTAAGGATCAGATTATCCGTAACTACCTCCTCCCAGCCATGTACAACTCCTTGGGTTTCTGGGGACTGAAAACCATCCCTTAAAGACTGCTGCGTGTTATCCTCTACATCCATGCTGACACAATCCTCCTCCGCCTTCCTGTGTGTTTGGCGCCCCCGCAGGAATTCTATCTGGATAAAGGGGGCCTTGAGAGGACAGGAAGTCCTCCTCTTCCTTCCGCTGTTCTGCTTTAAGTGCCCTGTCCATGATTCCACAAAACGGACAGTGCATGCATCCTTGAACAGGAGCCACTGGCGTGGCGAAAAGAAGCCAAGCTCCCCTGACCCTGTCCTGGTTCCAAACTCGCACAGGTACGCATTGCTGGCCCTCTGCTGTGTGTGCAGCCGCTGCAGCATTGCCAACATTGAGTTCCACCTGATGGGCATGTAAAAAATGAGGTGGTTGGTGGGCAGGTTGCATTCCCTTTGATTGCCAGCCAGCCAAGCACTGGCATTGTATGACTGCTGGAAATAACCACAGACTTTTCTGGCCTGCCTCAAGAGATCTTGTAAGCCTGGTTCAAGAAACGCTGCACCACCAAATTCAGTACGTGTGCCAAACATGGAACATGGGTCAAGGAAGGCGGAGAGAAGGTTGGTGCCATTGTCATATACAACCATTCCTGGCAGAAGCTGCCATGGCGTCAACAACCTCTGAGCCTGCTACTACAAAGCTGACAGAATCTCTGCCCCAGTGTGGCTCCTGTCCCCTAGGCAGACCAACTCAAGCACCACATGGCATCTTAGCCTGACTGCTTGGGTAGCCCCTTGAATTCTTACAGAGCAATACTGGTTCAGAGGACAATTCTGCAGAAGAGGCCATAGAGGAAGAAGAAGAGTAGGGGTAGGAGCAGAGAGCTGTGGCAGAATCACCACTAGCGTTTTGGAGGTGTGGTGGCAGAAAAAGCTCCAACAACACTGAACCCTGTCCTGCATCCTTCCCAGCTGCCGGCAGAGTTACCCAGTGTGGCATGGAGGAAAAGTAATGTCCCTGCCCATGCCTGCTGGACCATGAGTCAGCGGTAATATGAACCTTACTGCTGACTGCCCTGTCCAACGAGGCCAAAACATTGCCTTCCACATGATGGTAGAGAGCTGGAATGGCCTTGCGTGAAAAGAAATGCCATTTTGGAACCTGCCACTGTGGTACAGCACATTCCACAAATTCACGAAAGGGGCAGAGTCTACCAGCTGAAAAGGCAGCAGTTGCAGTGCTAGCAATTTGGCCAAGCTAGCATTTATTTAGGCGCTGAGCATGTGGATGGCTGGGACCAAATTTCTTTTTACGGTCAAGCAACTGGGGTAGGGAAAGTTGCCTGCTGAAATCAACGGGTGGTGTACTGATAGCAGATTTGCTGCAAGTACTTGTGACACCTATTGCTATACCTTCATTCCTCTCAGTGACGGTTTTTGAGAGGATTGGAGGTGTAGTAGGGTTGAAGATCCCAGATGAGGAGCAAGGATAAGTCTGCCTTTTTCTATGATGTGGGTCTTTCAAGTGCTGTTGCCAATGAACTGCATGGAAGGTCATCATATGTCTGGTCAAGCATGTGGTGCCCAAGCGGCTGCTGTTCTGGCCACGCTTGTTCCACTTCAGACATAGGTTGCAAACCGCAATGGTGTGATCTGCTGTACTCATGGTGAAAAAGCCCCACACCAAGTCAGCAGGGAGTCAGACAAAAGCCAATGGGGAGTCAGCAGCGCCCTGCACCTGCGAAGCTCTGAGGTGTGATGCAATAGGATGGCTGCACTTAAGCTGCCCCCCGGAGGACATCCTGCCTCACTCGAGTTGTGCCTCCTCCTCCTTTTCACTTTTCTCCTCTCTTCTCTCAGGCACCCAGGTACAGTCAGTGACCTCATCATCCCCTCCCTCCTCCTCACTCAAGCAAACTTGGCAGTATGCTGCAGCTGTGGGAACGTGACTGCCCGTTTCTTGTCATTCTGTGGCACCCCCTCTCTCTAGGCTCACGTTACTCCCTTCCCTAACCTGGGAACCAACATCTGAGCCTTCGAATCGCTGCGCATCCTCCAGGAACATGTAATCAACACTGTGGTCGAATAATTCTGGGGACTGCTCCATACATGTTGGTGGGGCTATGGAAGGAGTAACTGTGGACAAGGAGCCAGTGGAATAGGCCGCTTTGGCAGCTGCTTTGGTATGCAAACTACTCTGAGCCTGGGTGACAGAGGAGGAGGATGAGGACAGCTTCGTTATCCATCAATAACACGGCCCGCAGCAGAAAGAAAGGAAAAGCGTGCCCCACGGAAACCTGCAGAGGATGCACCATGTCCACGACCACCACTCTTGACTGTAGACACAGAGGCTGCTTGCCCTCTTTTAGTGGCCTGTGAGCGTCTGCCTCATATAATTATAGTAATAGTGAGAGTCCCTGTCTCTGGGAAAAGGGGGTTAAAAGGGACACAGAGATGGCATATCTGTGGATTAGAAGTGAAAAATGTGGCGCTAAAACGTGATGTCCGTTATTGGGCAAACCTACCAGAATGAAAATCTAGAGGTCGACTGCACAATAAAGATTTAGTGAAAAAACACTCAAATAAATGAGTGTGAAGAGTTGTGAGTATAAAGTATACCTAAATATGTATATGTGCATTTGCAGGGTGTCACCCTATATTTGCCATAAAAAATATTTGTGAATGGACAAGTGACTAGGTGCAATTCGCTAATATATCACATAGGATGGCAAAATAGATGAAACACTCCTAATAATTGTAGAATAATAAAATAAATGACGACAGAAATCATGCCCTCATATAATATGCATTCATGTAGACAATAATTCAATTAGTGTGACTATAGTAGGTGCTATCTCCAACTAAAAAATGAATGTGATCAGTTCACAACATATAGATAGAATTAACAGTGTCCAAAATGTTCTTATGGGCGTATATCAAATGCTGATAGGAAAACAACTTCAATGCCTTCAGTATGCATGTGGAATAGATCTCATTAATATACCGAGGCTGGGATGGACCTTGAGGTAACATGGAACAAGGGTGTCTAATTGATGTGTGGAAAGGTTGAAATACCCTTACCGGAATAGGTGGACTCACAAGCCAAAGGCTGTGAGTCGGACAAGCTTATATCGGGATCCCGTAGGGATGGTGGTCCCAGAGAGGATGGATGCAGAGCTGTATCCGGAATCGATGGAAGATTGTGGTAATTACTCACCAACCGTCCAAATCAGATGTTCACAGACTTGGGACATCCATGGTTATACAGCTATGTGAAGATTTGTGAACTCCGGTCTCCGGTCATCACATAGGGTGTATATCTCTCAAAAGGAAAAACTGAAAAAATACCTCCACATGGTGTAAATCCGCATAAAAATTTTTTTAATACAATTCTGATAAAATTCTCTGACTCCCAAATAAACAGGGACCAGGTACAGACTGACAGTATAAAAAAGTGCTTAAGTAAATAGTGGCTCAGCAAGCATATCGAACCCAACGCGTTTCGTCCACATGGACTTCAACTGGGGTATATGCCTGCTTGCCACTGATATGCTTATATAGAAATAAAATATGATAACAAACCTAAAACACCTGTTTTTTCCATGTGAAGTATGACTTCCGGGTTCGTGAGGATGGCGTTTGTGTCATTATCATGTGGTAACAATAGGCGAATGAGAGATGGGTAGATAAACCAAGCCTCGATCTCATTAGCCTATGAGGTACAATCTTATCCATCTAACGGACGTGAACAGTCACGTGTGGAGAACGTAAACAACCAATAGACAGCCTAAGGTCAATCGGAGCGACCAGGGGGGTCACCTGATAATACGATGATGGCCTATCAAAAGGCCAGGCACCGCATGTTTGTCCAACGAATCAGTCAGTGCGAGTGACCACATGCCGGCTGTGCGAGCAGCCATTGGTGATCACTCAGAACGCGCTGACTTAAACAGGAAGTAAGGGGGTAAGAGGTCTTGGAACGCATCTGCGGTACAAGCCTCACAAAAGACTTCAATATTGATTGGGAATACAAAATATAAATAAAAATAATGAAAAATGAATGAACAATTGTGTTAAATTTAAAGTGCAATAAAATTATTAACCGCAACATCCGGAGGTAGAACTGCACATAGCAACAACAGCCTGTATATTTCATAAATATATATAAATACAAAAATGAAATATGAATATTCTCTCGAACACACGCTAACTCTGTGCATAAAATATCAACTCCCCTGCAAGGAAGGAGGCTCCCCTATGTATAATCGTGGATGAAAGGTAAGAGTCTGATCAACCAGACGAAATGAAATATTAGTAAATGCCTATAGTAAACGGATATGTTAATAATCCCATGATTTGTAGAATAGACAACAGAAAAAATACAAAATATAAAAAAAAAAAAAAAAAAATTATACAGAAGGAATTAATGATAAATTACATCGACCCAACGCAGAAAAAGAAAAAAAGAGAAAAAACGAACAGAATATTTAAGATTGATTAATGAATGCATTAATGTGCCAATCTATATTGAGGCCATGGGGCATATAGCATTTTAATTGGTGTATCCAAAACGTTTCAAGCTTGGATACACCCCTCTTGAACGACTCACCCCTCCAGTGCAGAACAAACTTATCAATATCTTGAAACTTTGTACCCATTGGATTCTGATTGTGACACTGAAGATAATGTTTGGGGACGCTATGGTTAGTGCGTCCTTTTTTAATATTAGTTATATGCTCATTTACTCTCATGGAAAATGTGAGTACAGTGTGGCCTACATATTGTCTCCCGCATGGACAGGTGATCAGGTAGACAACATACCGTGTTTGGCATGTCAAAAAATGCTTGACTTGGTACTCTTTCCCAGTAGATGTAGAGACAAAAGTTTCAGGTCTCCTCCGTCCGCAGACATTATGTGCACATACAGTACATCTGCGGCAGGGGAAGAATCCCTTCATATTATGAAAAAAGACCGGGTAATCGGAGGATCAATTACATTAGGGGCAATCTGGCCCTTTATCATATATAGAGGTGCGCCTCTATATATGACCCCACCACGTTCGGGGAGTAGAGGGCCTAATATATGATCACTTTTTAAAATGTTCCAATGCCTGGATATAATATCCTTGATCTGCTTATGCTGCACTGAAAAATTAGTCAAGAAAGACCATCTGTATTTGTTATCCTTTACGCGTTTCGGTTGTTCAGATAATAAAGAATTTCTGTCCACTAAAGAAATTTTGTTAATATCTTCGTCTATATCCATTGAGTTGTAACCCTTATCTATAAATCTAGATCTAAGAATATATGCTTGATGAAAATAATCTGAGAGGTTGCTACAACTGCGTCTACTATGTGTAAGTTGGCTTCGAAGTACTGATTTTAGCCAGGTGGCATGGTGGCAACTATAGACCGGAATCTAACCATTCCGGTCGGTAGGTTTGAAAAAGGTTTTGGTCTCCAAATGGTTGTTGACAACTGTTATTTCCAGATCCAAGAAATGAATAGTGGAAGAACTAACTTCCTATTTTAGATTAATGCCAATGTTATTAGCATTCAATACGGTTAGAAAAGAGTGTAAGGAGTCAACACTACCTGTCCATAGGAGGAGGATGTCGTCTATGTACCTAGCCCAGAGGACCAATTCTGGGGGGGTCTAGGGCATAGACGACATCCTCCTCCCAACGTGCCATAAAAATATTGGCCAAACTCGGGGAAAATTTGGCCCCCATGGCCACACCCTTTTGGAGATAAAAATCTCCATTGTACCAAAAATAATTATGTTTAGTAGCATAATGAATCTTTGTTTGGTTCTTGGGATAGTTTCCTCTCTGGACAAAAATAATTCAACCGCTGCTAGCCCTAAATTATAGGGTATGCATGTGTATAGTGCTGTGACATCAGCAGTAACAAGTAATAAATCCTCACTATTACTCGCTAATTAATCCTCACTAATTATTTCCAGATGGGGCTCTGTAGTTTGGAGATCCCTCAGAGTCTTTGGTGGCACGGGATCTCCAACCCTGTGTTCTGGTCTTGTGGATAGCCAGCAGGGTGTGTGCCCAGGTGCACACAGCCCATATAATGAGGGACTGGTGAGAGCAGTGAGGGAAGGAAGGTGGAGTGTGAGCAGCTTGCTGCTGCTGTTTGAAAACAGACTGGTCTCTGGAAAGCTGTCTGCCCTGAGGGAAACTGCAGCCCGTTTAAGAGGAATTCTTTGTCCAGAGACTGGGAAAGGCTGACCAGCCTTGAGAGTCAGGGAGACTAAGGAAGCCAGTGAGTTCAGGGGGCTTGAAAGAATCGATAAGTCTGTTGGGAGCAAGCAGGAACTGCTGATGAGAGAGCCAGGTGGCTTGGTATGTTTTCATTTATGCCTACCGAATTAAGTTAAACCCCTGTGTGGGATTCCTGTGTGGACTTTTGTTTTTTCCCATTATTAAACGTGGGCTACCAGGCCCTTAACTATAAACGCCTGTCTAATGTGGACTCACTGCACAAAAATGCATCTATCCACTTGAGCTAAACACCCCAATATCACAAGTGGTGGAGAATGCTGGCATATAGATGGTGAAATTCGGGTCTCAGCACCAGTGGTGAGTCGTGTCAGGAACTGCTGCTAGCTGTGTGTGGGCCAGTCAAAAGGGGCCAGTGGTGTATGAGACGTGAATGAGTGATTCAAACGGAATCCAGAATAAAGAGTGGGGTGCAGTTCAAGGGGCTGAGATCTGGGCCTCTGATTACATGCAACCCATGCTACCTACAGAGGAGGTTGGGGACTTCCTGGGAAATTTTGAAAAAGTCACTGTCAGAAGAAAATGGCCTAGGGACTGGTGGCTAGAATTGCTGCAACCTCTGTTACTGACGGAATTCCGATCAATTTACCATTTGATGGATTGGGACCATGATGACTACCGCAAGTTTAAAGAGGAAATCCTTCTTTGGGGAGCTGTCCAGCGTATTATGGTCCACCAGCAATGCTCCGGGGTCGGAGAGGTGTCACCGGGAGGCCAAAGTATCCGAGAGTCTGAGAAATGCAAAGTTTTGTGTCGTGGCTGCTTAGAGAAAGTCATCAGCCCAGAAAGGAGGGCGCAAAAGTCTCCGTCCTGCATGAGGTATAGCCAACCAGCTTTGGAGTGCAAGTCTGCGGTTACCCCTAGCAACAAGGATCTTGTGTTACCTGCAGGGGGCGTCAGTGGGTCCGTAAAGGCTGCAGTGTTGCTCCACGACCCTATTGTGCTGTCAACCTGTGGAGACGGCACACCTGTGAGACAGCGCACTCAAGTGAAGGCTATGACACCAGCTGCAGGAACTGGTAGGACTATTTCAGTTTATGGAACTGAACCCAGTGAAGTGGGAGAATGTCCAGTGGGGAGAACTGCAACACCAATGGACACAGACTTGCTGCAGTGTGCTACCCAGAACAGTGGGGAGGCACAGCGTAAAGCCCAACTGCCCGCAGGGCTGATGACTGGAAAGAACATAGGGACTCTGCACATGCCTGCTATAATCCAGCAGATTGCTGGAAAAATTGAGATGGGGTGACTAAAACAGAGCTGGTACCATGTTCCCTAGTGACAGGTGCTGCGAGGTTGCCCAGGGAAACTTCCAAGGAGCTCGCAGTGACGAAGCAGAGAGTTTCCCAGGTCAGCTATGGAGCTGCCCAAGTAGGTAAGAGTGCCCCTTTACAGAGCGCGGGTGCTGTAAAGAGTTTCTCGGAGGTTGTGGTGGCTCATAGACAACCCACAAAAACGGCAGTTATGTCTACATGCAATGAGAATGCTAATGGTCGTGCTGACAAAAGTGTTACTATTGGTAAAGGTGATGTTGATTGTAATGACATTGAAACATGTATTTCTTGTAATGTCATATCTGAGAGTGAGGTTGGTAATGTGTTCACTACCAATGATGGGTGTAGGAGATCTCCCGTGACAGGCAGAGGCACAGGATTGCCCGTGGAAGCCTCATGTGGTCTCCATGTGTTGGAGTCAGAGTCTGTCCAGGATGGCTTTGGTGCTATGCTGGTGAAACAAGGGGGACTAATTCACACAGTGAGAGTGTGTGGGCACAGTCCCACAACCCTAAGTATAACCCAGTTGGCAAGGGATTAATTCAGCCTGCAAAAGCTGAGAGTGCAAAGTGCCACCTGAGCAAGGTGGTCAAAATAGGGTATTGCACCTTGCCTTGGTTGAGGATGCAATCTCTCTGTGTGATGTGAAAAAAAAAAATATTGTCACAATGTGAGGTAGATAGAAGTGACAAGTGTGCTGTTTTGGCTAGTGAATCCCAGGTTCCTGTGGGGCCTTCTAGAGCAGCTGATGAAGCGCTGTGGAGCACCTGTGATGGAACCGCAAGGGACTGGGATGATTGGTGCAATAAAGGACTTGCGGCACTAGGCCAAGTGACAAGGAATTACTAAGCAATGATGTGTAGCAAAGGTCTGTACAGAACACCTGCTATGCCCAATGGAGGTATCACAGAATGGCCGGTGCTCAAGGGCACGTCAGCCCCTGTGAAGGCTGATTCCCCCCCAGTTGGAAGGACCAGGTCCAGGCGCATGCATGGCAGATGTTGTCCACAGCCCAGCCGCTGAATGTCTGGATCAAGGTGACAATGTAATGAATGTTGACTTGCAGAGGCTTATTGTTGAGTTAGAGGGCATGACTGGGAGACATGTGTCTGACAGTGCTCTGGGGGAGTGTCAGGCTGTGACGGATACCTCCAGTGTGGTGGAGGCCCCTTTAAATGTCCCGGCCTCTCAAGCTGCAGTGAATGAGCCCCTCCAAGTATCTGATGAGGGAAAGGTCCCTAAAGGTTTTGCATTGCGATGTGGAGTGCATTGAAATGACAAATATGCTAATGAAACTACTTGAACTGGTGAAAGCACATTCCTTGTATACCTGGGTGCCTCCATTACAGTCAGATGTGGTGATGCTGCAGGGTACCAAAGGATGGAGCCGGGAATTTATCACCAGTGGAACTGGCTGGTACGGTGCATTTTTTTTTTCCATAAAGATTTTATTAGAATTTTTAAACAGCTAATACAGAGGACATCTATAAATATATATATACTAATAACAGAACCCATACTCATAGTTCCTGTATTAAGTGCATCCTAAGTGCCTGACATATACAGTCATATATTCTTCTTAATGATGTCAATGCATATTCGTTGCTGGAATTGGTATCTCTCTTATCTATAACCACATCAGAGCAACCAAGGAGACTGGGTCCTCCAGGCTACCCCAACTTGTTTTCTGTTTGCTGCACATGGTATGGGGAGGATGGGGAGATGAGCAGACCACTAGATCTGCCCCCCACCTCATATCGCCCATCTGTTACAGTAGGTAGAAAGGGGAAAGAAAAGAAAGAGTAAAGAAGAAAAGAAGGGGGGGTGAATATGAGGGCCTGTTAGGAGAGGGGGTGGGAAAACACTCTCCACTAACTACTGGATGTGCCACTCGAGACCCCCAAGCCATAGTGCTTTTGGGTTGTATCATCGAGGGGTATCCAGAGTAGTAGATCATAAGTTAAGTAGTGTCTTGTATCAGTTCCTGATATTGCTAAGAGGTTTGATATTAAAAACCAATTAGCCCACGTAACTGTAAAGCTGGAGATTCTGTCTTGATTGATGTGTATCAGCTCCTCCATCGTTGCTATATGGTTAATGCGTGATGCCCATTCTTTCATTGAAGGGGGAGATTTAGACTGCCAATGAACCGGCAGGCAAAGGCTGGCTGCATTAATCATGTGCATAGCCAATGACTTATAATATCTTTTTGATGATATTTTAGAAAGGTAAATGAGGTACTGTGCTGGTGAGAACTCTAACTGGAGAGAACCTTTATGGATGTATAGGTGAATGCAGTCCCAACTAGTGTACTCGATCACCGCGTTCAGCTCAGTCTCCCAGAACACATGCTCTGAGCGCAAAGAAGCATATGGTTCCTTGAACATGGAACCATAGAGCACTGAGATCACATGACTCTGGGGAGATGAGCTAGAACACAGCGATTCAAAGACAGTATGAGGGTTTGTGAAGCTTCCTCTGCTCGCCGCATTGTCCAGGTAGTGTTTAAGTTGTATATAGGCTCAGAAAGGGAAAGATTTAGTGTTGGACAATGCGGCGAGTTCTCCTTGCCGGAGGAACCTACCCCTTGAATAGAAGTGTTTAGCCTTCATTTCTGCGTACGGCCACTCCACTGATAAGAAAGTCTTGGCCATTCCTGGGGGAAAATCTGGATTACCCTTAATGGGGGTGATCGTGCAGTCTTTGATATTGCGTGTACTTTGCAGGCCCTATCAAATGCCTGAAGTGTTGCCCCAATAAGCGGATGCGTGTGTATAAGAGGTGTTCTATATTTTTTAGAGAACCAGGAGGTTAAACGAAGCTCCGCTTCCGAGATCAATTCCTCGAGCAAGACCCAGCCCTTACATCGCATATGTAATCTCCAGTTAACCACCCTAGCTAAGTGAACAGCCCAGTAGTATCTCTGGAGACCTGGCAAACCTATGCCACCCCCAGATTTTGGTAGGACCAGCTTCGCCCACCCAATTTGGGCTGCCTTGGTTCCCCAAAGAAAGGCCCTGCACATCCCTTCTGTAGGATGCAAAAAAAGAAGGCAGTAGATGGATCGGGATAGTCTGCATTTTGTATAATATCCGGGGGAGCACCGTCATCTTAAGGATTGAGGCCCTACCAAACCAGGAGACAGTGGGTGCCTCCCAATTGTGGAGGGCTCGTTGTTTTTGAGTTCTGACAGGAAATTTTTTTCATAGAGGTCTTTTAACCTACCCAAGAGTTGGATACCCAAATAGGTGATAGCATTCATTTTCCAGCAGAAAGGGAAATTCGACTGACAGAGTTGTATTAGCTTAAGAGGTAATGAAATATTTAGTGCAAAGGACTTTGAGTAGTTAATTTTCAGGTAGTTTTGAACTATTCTAGAACTGGCATCAGACTGGGCAAGGACATCAGTGGGGATTAAAGGAAGAGCAAGATGTCATCCGCAAAGGCGGCAACTTTATATTCTTGTTGATGGACCTCAATTACTTTTATGTTTGGATTTGCTCGAATACAACGCAATAGAGGTTCCAGGATAAGGATATACAGCAAGGGGGAAAGAGGACAAGCCTGTCTGGTTCCATTATGGATAGGGAAGGCATCTGACAAATGCCCATTAACCCGCACCTTGGCTGTGCGATTGGCATATAAAGTGCCAATGAAAGCCCGCATACACCTTCCCAGACCCAGGGCTTCCAGGACCGCATCCATGTAATCCCAGGCCACACGGTCAAATGCCTTCTCTTCATCCATTGCCAGAGAGAAACCTTCTCTTTGGGTCGAGGTGAGCTAGTGGAGTAGATTTAGAGCCTTAACGGTGTTGTCCCTGGCTTCTCTGCCAGGAACAAATCCAACCTGGTCCAAACCCACCGGAACATGATAGGACAATCTGGCTGCCAGGATCTTGGAGAACAGTTTGAAGTCCACATTCAAAAAGGAGATGGGTCGGTAGATGACTACATTAGTGAGATCTTTATTTTCTTTAGGTATCATCGAGATATATGCCACTAGTAGGTTTCCTGAGGGACAAGAGGCATGAGATAGCATATTAAAGGCCTTAAGAAAACCTAGCGCTAAGAGGTCTGAGAAGCTTTTATAATATTGTGCCGAGAAACCATCCAGCCCCAGGCACTTGCCAGGTTTCGTGGTTTTCAGGGCCTCAACTCATTCCTCTGAGGATAACGGTTCTTCCAAGGCCTGCCAGTCAGAAGCAGAGAGTGCTTGAGGGCTATGTTTGCTAAGGAAGTCTTGCTTTAAATCCAATCAGGATTTAGGGAGGCATCCAATCTCCAGATTTTTGTTGACGTTTCCCTCTGAGGGAAACGTAAAGTCAGTGTGATCGGGTGATGGTCCGAGAGTATCATGTTCTCTATTGTCTCATCATAAAGGTAAGATAAGTCTGCCTGGTGTATGAAAAGGTAATCCAACTTTTAGTAGCGGTTATGCGGAGAGGAGAAGAATGTGCAGTCCCTCCCCCGTGGATTCAGTGAGCCAGGTGTCATGGAGTGTGAGGGAGGCCAGAGTGAGTTTCACTTGCCATAAAGTGGAGAATGGGAGTGAGGAGGTGCCTGTGGGAGGTGTCAAGAAGTGGGTCTAGGGCCATGTTAAAGTCCCCCCAAGAATAAGTAAGCCTGACTGAAATGTGAGCTGCAGGAGGGTTTCTTTTAAAAAGGTCATCTGTTTGGAATTGGGACAGTAGATATTAGCTAGCGTCACCGGTCTGTCTTTCCAGATTCCCTTAAGAAACAAGAATCTGCCTTCTGGATCCAGCATCTGGCCTGTGAGGCGAAAGGTGAACGACTTCACAAGTACTACTGAGACTCCTTTCATTTTGGAATCAGCACAGGTTGCATAGTAAGCCTCTGGAAAGCAACTATTGGATGGGGGGGGGGGGTGGATCCTGACTTAAAGTGGGTTTCCTGGAAAAAAAACACTTTGGCAGTGTGCCTCAGTGAGGACACTACATCACTTCTCGGGGATATTGAGGCCTTTAGCATTTAAGGAATAGACCTTGAGGGATAGAGGAGCTGATGAATGCCTCACAGAAGGCATAGTCACTAGAAGGGAGTGTATCTCGGTTTCACCCTCAGATAGCGAGTGGTGAGGGCCCATGTGGAGGGGATGGAAAGGAAGAGTAAAAATAAAGGGGGAGGGGATAGTAGGTAGAGAAAGAGGAAGAAGTTAATGAAAGAGAAAAAGGAGAAGAAAAAGAAGGGGCAGAAACTGCCCCTAACCTATTAAGCTCTAAGTGTCGTGTAAGTGCCTAAGTAACCTGGGGGGGGGGGGGGTAAAAAAAACCCTTGTATCAACTACCCCAAATAAGGGGCTCGTGGAAAGTAAACTTGAGGTAATTCCAGGCCTGCTGAACTACCTGAATAGGATCTTATGGAGTGCTGGAGTGGTGAAAAACTATGCCGGCAAGTTTCAAAGGGGAGACCTGCCTCTTTGAGGTGGGGAAGAAACCTGACACCAAGACCAAATTCTACATTCTACCATCCAGAACTCCAAAATGTGAGCATAACCATTACAGAAAAACCTCAGCTTGTAAAGCCCGGGGTGGCCCCCTCAAAAAAGATGAGTGAGGCTTTCCTCGGGGAGCCCCCATCCGGCACAGCCAATGGACTCAAAGGGTGTAATCTTATTTATAACATCATATACTAGCATTAAGCAACTTATATATAGCAAGGCCATTATGAAAAGACAGATAACCATCATTGTGTATGCTACGCTGGTCGACAGAGACCTCCGCTCCTAGGGACACCAATCAGGTGTTTACCCAGGAACGGGAGGCTCCAGCGCCCAACCCCTTCCCTCAGTGGGGCACCTAAGGAAGGCAAGAACTATAAAACCATTAGAACTGCAAACCATCATACTGTGTAAAGACACGCGTATCCTATGGAGAATAGGGCGAGCTAGTCATCTAAAGACGGCCTCTTTAGCCCCACCATCATACGTCATATACAGCATTTGATGAGGGAATGGGCCATGGTCCCTTTCCCACATGCTAATCACTGAAATTCCCTATTACGGAAGAACTGAGCTATGCAAGAACAGCATAAAACACATACAACAAATAAAAATGTATAACTGTGGTAGGCTGACCCAAATACATTCCCGCCAAAACACATGTATTACATTTATAGACCAAAGTACAATGTCTGAAAGAACAAATCATGGCGCCCAAGACCCCCACACTCAGCTCATAGTCTCTGAGAGCTAGCAGTTTGAGGGGGGGGAGGGGGGTGGAGAAAAAAGAAAAAAGGAAAAAAATAAAGGGGGGGATTTCTAGTACTGCTACTGATTTGCCAGTTGTTGAGTGTCCAATAAGCTTGTGACTCTTTTGGGGTGTGCAACAGCTCAATCCAAGAAGGGGGGAGGGTCAAGCATCTCCCCAAATCCAGCTATTGCTTTGTTGAAAGCGACTCCCTTTAGGCTGTATCCAGACGCCGATATATATATCTATATATATCTATATATATCTATAGATCGATATATATCTTTATAGATATATATCGATCTATAGATATATATATATATATATATATATATATATATATATATATATATATATATATATATATATTAATGCACTGCCTGAAGTGTATTAGAAACTGTACACGCTGTATTATATACTGTGTACACCACCTGCGCTATATTAGAAACTGTACACCGGTTCCACTGTATTATATACTGTGTACACCACCTGAAGTGTATTAGAAACTGTACACACTGTATTATATACTGTGTACACTGCCTGCACTGTATTAGAAATGGTGCACCGGCTGCACTGTATTATATACTGTGCACACCACCAGACGTGTATTAGTGGTGTACACAGTATATAATACAGTGCAGCCAGTGTACAATTTCTAATAAAGTGCAGGCGGTGTACACAGTATATAATACAGGGTGTACAGTTACTGTGTACACCGCCTGAAGTGTATTATATATATATATATATATATATATATATATATATATATATATAATATATATATATATAATTATATATATATATATATATATATATATATATATATAAACATATATATATATAAACACTGTTCCAAATTATTATGCAAATTCTATTTCAGTGTCACAAAGATTAAATATTTTGTTTTTCATTTTAACTCATGGATGGTATTGTGTCTCAGGGCTTTTTTGATCACTGAAAACAATCTTGGATACCTGTGATAATTAGATTGCCAGGTGAGCCCAATTAAAGGAAAAACTACTAAAGGAGGGTGTTCCACATTATTAAGCAGAGCACCATTTTCAGCAGTATGGGGAAGAAAAAGGATAAAATAGTTCAATGCCTTGGATGAGGTATGAAAACATTAGATATTTCACGAAAACGTAAGTGTGATCATCGCACTATTAAGAGATTTGTGGCTGATTCAGATGGGTTTTGTGCAGATAAAGCACACTGAGGAAGATTTCTGCCAGATCCATGCATCAGATCAAGAGAGCAGCTGCTAAAACACCATTACATAGCATCAAACAGATATTTGAAGCTGCTGGTGCCTCTGGAGTTCCACGGACATCAAGGTGTAGAGTCCTCCAGAGTCTTGCAACTATGCATAAACCTTCCATTCGGCCACCACTAACCAATGCTCACAAGCAGAAACGGATGCATTGGGCAGAAAAATACATGAAGACTAATTTTCAAACAGTCTTGTTCACTGATGAGTGCCGTGCAACCCTGGATGGTCCAGATGGATGGAGTAGTGGATGCTTGGTGGACGGCCACCCTGTTCCAACAAGGCTGCGACATCAGCAAGGCGGTGGTCGAGTCATATTTTGGGCCAGAATCATGGGAAGAGAGCTGGTCAACCCCTTTAGAGTCCCTGAAGGTGTAAAGATGACCTCTGCAAAGTATGTGGAGTTCCTGACTGACCACTGCCTTCCCTGTACAGAAGGAAGAACTATGCTTTCCTTAATAAAATCATCTACATGCATGACAATGCACCATCTCCATCTCATGCTGCAAAGAATACCTCTGCATCAATGGCTGCTATGGTGATAAAAGGAGAGAAAGTCATGGTGTGGCCTCCATCCTCCCTTGACCCCAATCCTGAGAACCTTTGGAGCATCCTCAAGCAAAAGATCTATGAGGGTGGGAGGCAGTTTACATCCATACAGCAGCTCTTTTTTGAAAAAAAACTGTTATCATTAGGAGGTTTGTTCAATAAAATTTTAATTGTACTCTTAATAGTTGATAACATGAGAATTATGCTGACTGTTGTTTACATCAATTATTTAGGTAAATGAGAAAAATGTCATTGGCATAATAATTTGGAACAGTTGGAAAGTGTGTGTGTGTGTGTATATGTGTATATATATATACGCTGCCTGAAGTGTATTAGAAGCTGTATAAACTGTATTATATACTGTGTACACGGCCTGCACTGTATTAGAAACTGTACACCGGCTGCACTGTATTATATACTATGTACACAACCTGAAGTGTATCAGAAACTGTACACATTGTATTATATACTGTGTACACCACCTAAAGTGTATTATACACTGTATATATAGGCTACACTGAATGCAGAGTATATATATATATATATATATATATATATATATATATATATATATATATATATACACACTAGACTGTGTTTACTCTTTTTAAATCATAATGGCAACAGAAACTACCTAACTGACCCTGAGTTTACATACCCTGGTGATTTTGGCCTGATAACATGCACACAAGTTGATACAAAGGAGTTTGAATGGCTATTAAAGGTAACCATCCTCACCTGTGATCTGTTGCTTGTTTGATGAGGCCGCCCAAAGCTTTGGTTCTCTCCCCCACCTCGCCCCGGTGTCACTATCGCGGGCATCCGGCTGTGACAGCTTGCGGCTTCACAGCCGGGTGCGCACTGCATATGCATTAATCATGCTGCGTGTCCTGAATGGCCGAGCAATCTTCTGGGACCTGTGACGTATCTCAGAAGATTGCAGGGAGGGAGGGGAGAGGAGAACTTCTGCTTGAGTCGCTTAGGTGGCGCGAGCGAAAGTGGGAGCTGGGTATCTGTCAAAACTAGGTACCCACCCCCCCCAAAAAAAGACATGTCAAATGTGGCATGTCAGGGGGTTAGGAGTCCTTAAAGCGGAAGTTCCACTTTTGGGTGGAACCTTGCTTTAAGCTTGAGGCCTGAGTAGTAGGTTTAATGTATTTTTGTGGTTGAAGTGATGGTAGAAATCCCTGCAAGGGGATCCATTTGTTTTCAATTTTGCTTTTCCTTTAAATAAAAGTAAGCCAAGCGCTGAAACATTATATCCTGGCTAGTCTGAACTCACTGGAAAGCATATCACATGAGATATGGGTCAGAGAGGATTAAGCAATGTTGGAAAACCTATAGGATGAAGAAACTTACAGTTCACTACTGCTTGAAATTCAATTAAGACAAAAAAAAAAAGAAAAGAATGAAAGCTACACTCACATTATATTTTTTCGATCAAATCTATTCCATTCAGGATAATGACCTGCAAATAAGGGTAGCTGGAACAACTAAGAAAATAGATGGCACTGTTCCTCAGGATTCAGACCAAGATATGGATGTCAATAGGACTCCAGTGGTGTTCAGTAGGTGCTTTATTTAGTCACAGAACATAGATGCTAATTTAAAAACGATTTGTGACTTTGACAAATCAGGGCAATGGGATGGGCTCTTAAATGCTCATCCACAACTCACTTATATTTATCAGAGTTGAATCAAACCCTGCATAAATTCCATGTCTTTTGGGGGCCTGGTAATTGGCCACTCAGTCTTAAGCGCTACAACCTGGGGTAAGATAACATACTCCCCATGCCCAGAATCACACAGTTTTAGACAATAAAGAAATAGAGGAATGTGGAACTGGTTTATTTTGGGATGGGGGTGGGCTTTCTAAAGGCAATCATTTTGCCTCAAATGGGCAGAGTGATGGAGTCTTAAAGCAGTAGTAACCTGCAGCAAAAAAAAAAAATTGGGCCCCGGGAAGTGTAACCACTTCCCTATTGGGCACTTTAACCCCCTTCCTGCCCAGGCCAATTTTCAGACTTAAAAAAAAAAAAAAAAAAAAAAAGAAAGGAAGAAAACATTTTTTTTCATGGTTTGTTATAAAATTTTGCAAACAGGTATTTTTTTCTCCTTCACTGATGTGCGCTGATGAGGCTGTGCTGATGTGTATTGATGGACACTGATGAGGTTGCACTGATAGGCAGAACTGATAGGTGACACTGATAGGCAGCGCTGGTGGGTGCTGTTGGGACTGCACTGATAATCAAGACACTGATATTCAGTGCTCCGATTATCAGTGTAGATGTCCCCATCACACAAGCCGGTTAACAGGCTTGTGTTTACATCGTGATCAGCTGCCATTGGGCACAGCTGATCATGTGGTAAAGTGCTCCTGTTATTGGCCCATGCTGTAGCCGTCTTTTGGCTATAGCGCAGGCAGGAACTGGTTAAGCCATAATATACTTGCATGCACCACATAGTAGCATATTATGACTAACTTACCTAAACACGAAGCCCTCCAGTGGTGTAGGCACTTCCATATTCACCCGGTCTTCCTTTCTGGATTCATGGGTTTTGACCGTATGAATGGCTGAGTGCAATGACATCACTCCCATGCATGCGTGCGGGAGTCACGGCTGCAGCTTGGAGTTGGGGGTACATAGTACCCCTATCCTTTCACCAAAAAAGTGTCAAAAAGTATAAAAATATAAATAAAAAAGTAATAAAAACAGTTTTTGACAATTCCTTTATTAAAAAACAATCTCCCCAATGTATATTCATTGTCAATCACGTACCACTGCCGGATCCAAAAAAGGGGGCGGAGTCACCTGGTGCTGTCACCTGTTGGCACCGCCCCTTGTGACATCACTGACTGATGCATGTTGGGTCGGTGATGTCACAAGGGGGCGGTACCACCAGGCGACATCACCAGGTAGCCCTGCCCTTACCTATATAAGGACTATCAAATGGCACGCCAGGCATTCAGCGGTTTGCCTTAGGTGATGGTGGAGCATTTTTTTTTCATCTCTGGGCAGTGGTGGTGGTGGCGTTGTGATTGACGATGGATTTACTTTGGGGGGGCACTGTTTTTATTATTTTTAATTAAGGAATTGTCAAAAACTGCCTCCTGTTTCTATTTATTTTTAAACTTGTTTGGTGAATGGGTAGGGGTATGTACCCCACACTCATTCACATAAGGGGCCAGGATCTGGGGGGCCCCTTGTTAAAGAGGGCTTCCAGATTCCGATAAGCCCCCTGCCCGCATACCCCCACAACCACAGCACAGGGTTGTGGGGATGAGTCCCTTGTCCCCATCAACATGGAGACAAGGTGCTTTTGGGTGGGGGGAAGAGCCCCCCTGATCCAAAGCACCCACCCCCACATGTTAAGGGCCTGTGGCATGGTATGGTTCAGGAGGGGGGTGGCACTCTCTTGTCCCCCCCCCCTTTTCCTGACCTGCCAGACTGCATGCTTGGATAAGGGTCTGGTGTGGATTTTGGGGGGGGGGGGGGGGGCCCACGCCATTTTTTTTTGGTGTGGGGTTCCCATTAAAGTCCAAAGGGGGAACCCCCACGCCATGTTATTTTTTTTTTTTCTATTGCTGGCAATGGTATTGTATTGCTGGCAATTTAAGTGTATTTCATTAATTTTTTTTCTTTAGAAATGTAAGTTCTGCTGCATTAGGTTCTATACATGTTACAGATGTGCCACTTTACAGGCAGACTAAGGGAAACCCCCAGGCACTATATTTAAAGGAATTTTTAATTTTTATTGTTGCACTTTAGGCATCAATAAAATTGTTGCTCCTGTAAAAAAAAAAAACTATATATATATATATATATATATATATATATATATATATATATATATATATATTTGGAAAATACTTTATTGGATTTTCCAACAAGAAAAGGACAATGGAGCAGACAGAATAAACATGTTACATAGTTGGTGAGGTTGAAAAAAGACACATGTCCATCAAGTCCAACCTGTGTGTGTGTTTTTATGTCGGTATTACATTGTATTTCCCTGTATGTTATGGTTGCTCAGTTTGTTAAAATTAGAAAAGGTTATAGGGTATTCCTGCGCTATCGTAAGACGGGGTGAAGGAGAGAAGGGGAAGCCCAAAACAAAGTGAAACAAGGAAAAGCAGCCTACACCAAGTAGGGTACAGCCTGTCCCTGGCTAAAATAAGGATGAGTAAAAGTGTGGTGCTGCGCTAATCCTTTAAATGAACACTTGTTCTATGTGTAATACCTCAGTAATGGTGGGTATCTCCAAACATACAAAAAAAATTTAAAGTAAGATATATAACAATAAACTATAACAATAAACTACCCAAATGTAATAAAAGCATATAATGGTGGTGTATCTTCTAGCAGCGTGTAGCAATATACCTATCGTACAGATATTCTACTAGTACTAACAATAAAACACACAAAATTAGTGAAAATGTGACTGGTGCTTCTGAATACCGTAATTCAAATACACAGAATATATAAAAAATATATAAAAAAATATTACATAAAGAAATTCATACAGCTAACTTAAGACGTGACCAGTCTCTGACTGGACTGGCAAACACCTGTGGCTCAAAACACTCCCAGGTGTATATATAGAAGTGAATCGTGTTTAAAGTGCATAACATAGAGTGACAGTCTTAATACGACTAAGTGATATAAAGTTCGTTCATATGCATGCAAATAACACATGCAACAAAAATAGTGCTCCTCTTAAAAAATGATCAATAATTCAAAGTCCACAAGATATGAGTGGTCCACTTGGTGCTAAGTATACGTGACGGTAGTGGTAAATCTTCATGCAGCACAGCACACACTGGTGGGCAGTGGCCCCTTACCTGAAGGTAATGGGGTACTCGCATTTAGCCACTTTAAGGCATGGCAACCTTTTGTTGTAGAGACCGTGGAATCAACCAGCTGTGGGGGGTGTTGGAGATGTAGTCCTATCCTGGTCTATCTCCTATGCGGGCGTCTGTTCCTTCAAGTAGTGTCCTGGGGTCACCCAGATAAATCAAAAAAGGAAGCCCACAATGGTATAGTATTGTATGGCAAGTGTATAACTCTTTATTAAAAAATTAATAAGTACTCACATTCCAAACACTAATACTGGGTGGAGATCCGACGAGCGGCGAGCTCGTAATGCAAAAAACAATCATAGAGTGCCTGTCCCGTCAGCTTTGATCACCGGATCTATCTATATGTCCACCCCTTCTTTCACTGGTAACTATTTCCCCTTATTTTTAATTTTTATTTTTATGTTTCCTGCCCAGTTGTCAGCCTGTGCATGCCGCTAGGGCAGCCACCGTTGCACACAGGCGATCAGTTACGCCGTCTGCCAACCTATTATGTATGGTTCCCCTTTGCTGACAGTCGTGATGTGCGCGACTGTCGATTGGCCAGATCTGACATAGCTGCTAGGGAATGGCGCCCGCCCCCGGCACCGCGATTGGCCGACTAACAGCATAGCTGCGCCCATCCGCCCTAGGCAAATTGGCCGCTGTTGCACTTCCTGGCGGCTCCAGGAAAATGGCTGCCCATTATAGCCTATGGGGAGATATTTAAGGACACCTACAGTGCTTCCCTTTGTCCCCTGAAGAAGTCACGTGACTGTGATGTCACGCGTAGGGACGGGACAGGCACTCTATGATTGTTTTTTGCATTACGAGCTCGCCGCTCGTCGGATCTCCACCCGGTATTAGTGTCTGGAATGTGAGTACTTATTCATTTTTTAATAAAGAGTTATACGCTTGCCATACAATACTATACCATTGTGGGCTTCCTTTTTTGATTTATCTGGGTGACCCCGGGACACTACTTGAAGGAACAGACGCCCGCATAGGAGATAGACCAGGATAGGACTACATCTCCACCACCCCCCACAGCTGGTTGATTCCACGATCTCTACAACAAAAGGTTGCCATGCCTTAAAGTGGCTAAATGCGAGTACCCCATTACCTTCAGGTAAGGGGCCACTGCCCACCAGTGTGTGCTGTGCTGCATGAAGATTTACCACTACCGTCACGTACACTTAGCACCAAGTGGACCACTCATATCTTGTGGACTTTGAATTATTGATCATTTTTTAAGAGGAGCACTATTTTTGTTGCATGTGTTATTTGCATGCATATGAACAAACTTTATATCACTTAGTCATATTATGTGGCATGTTCACCAACGCCAGGAGCATGGCAGACAAGATGGGTGAACTAGAGATACTGTTGTACAAGGAGGATTTGGATTTTGTGGGAATTTCAGAGACCTGGTTCAACAGCTCTCATGATTGGCTGGCAAACATTCAAGGGTATACCCTATACCGCAAGGATAGAGAGGGTAAAAAAGGGGGAGGGGTATGCCTATATATCAAGAATAATGTACAAGCAAATGTGAGAGATGACATCACTGAGGGAGCTAGAGAGGAGGTGGAATCCTTATGGGTAGAGCTCCAAAGGGATGAAGCTAAGGGGAAAATAATACTGGGAGTATGCTATAGGCCCCCTAACCTGAAGGAGGAATTGGAGACGGATCTCCTATCACAAATTGGATTAGCAGCAAGGATGGGAAGTGTTATCATAACGGGGGATTTTAATTATCCAGACATAGACTGGGCGGAGGGAACCGCGCATTCATTTAAGGCTCGCCAGTTCCTTAATGTCTTGCAGGAAAATTTTATGGGTCAGATGGTAGACGCATCAGCTAGAAATAAAACATTACTGGATCTACTGATTACCAACAATACAGACCTGATCACAGATGTGGAAATACGGGGCAATTTAGGTAACAGCGATCACAGGTCAATTAGTTTCAGCATAAATCACACAAATAGGAAACATAAAGGGAATACAAAGACACTGAATTTCAAAAGAGCCAACTTCCCTAAACTACAAATCTTGCTAAAAGGCATAAATTGGGATAAAATATTAGGAACAAAGAATACGGAGGAGAGATGGGTTTGCTTTAAGAGCATATTAAATAAGGGCATTAGCCAATGTATCCCATTGGGTAATAAATTTAAAAGAGCGAACAAAAATCCTGGATGGCTTAACTCCAATGTAAAAATGCATATAAAAGCAAAGGAGAAGGCCTTCAAAAAATACAAGGTTGAGGGATCATCCTCAGCATTCAGACTTTATAAAGAATGCAATAAGAAATGTAAGGGTGCAATTAGGACGGCTAAGGTAGAACATGAAAGACACATAGCGGAGGAGAGCAAAAAAAATCCCAAGAAATTCTTTAAGTATGTAAACAGTAAAAAAGGGAGGACAGACCATATTGGCCCCATAAAGAACGAGGAAGGACATCTGGTTACAAAGGATGTGGAGATGGCAAAGGTATTGAATTTATTCTTCTCCTCAGTCTTCACAAGTGAATCGGGGGGCTTCAGTAACCAAAACTGCAGTGTTTATCCTCATGACACAACACAGGAAGCACCTCCATGGTTAACAGAGGACGGAATTAAAATTAGACTTGAGAAACTTAACATTAATAAATCACCGGGACCAGATGGCTTGCATCCGAGGGTACTTAGGGAACTCAGTCAGGTGATTGCCAGACCATTGTTCCTAATTTTTACAGACAGTCTATTGACTGGAATGGTACCAGCTGATTGGAGAAAAGCCAATGTAGCACCAATATTTAAAAAGGGCCCAAAAAACATCCCTGGGAATTACAGACCAGTTAGCCTAACATCAATAGTATGTAAAATCTTGGAGGGGATGATAAGGGACTATATACAAGATTTTAGTAATAAGAACGATATCATTAGCAGTAATCAGCATGGATTCATGAAGAATCGTTCTTGCCAAACCAATCTATTAACCTTCTATGAGGAGGTGAGTTGCCATCTAGATAAAGGAAAGCCCGTAGACGTGGTGTATCTGGATTTTGCAAAAGCATTTGACACAGTTCCCCATAAACGTTTACTGTACAAAATAGGGTCCGTTGGCATGGAACATAGGGTGAGTACCTGGATTGAAAACTGGCTACAAGGGCGTGTTCAGAGGGTGGTGATAAATGGGGAGTACTCAGAATGGTCAGGGGTGGGTAGTGGGGTTCCCCAGGGTTCTGTGCTGGGACCAATCCTATTTAATTTGTTTATAAACGATCTGGAGGATGGGATAAACAGTTCAATCTCTGTATTTGCAGACGATACTAAGCTAAGTAGGGCAATATCTTCTCCGCAGGATGTGGAAACCTTGCAAAAAGACCTGAACAAATTAATGGGGTGGGCGACTACATGGCAAATGAGGTTCAATGTAGAAAAATGTAAAATAATACATTTGGGTGGCAAAAATATGAATGCAATCTATACACTGGGGGGAGAACCTCTGGGGGAATCTAGGATGGAAAAGGACCTGGGGGTCCTAGTAGATGATAGGCTCAGCAATGGCATGCAATGCCAAGCTGCTGCTAATAAGGCAAACAGAATATTGGCATGTATTAAAAGGGGGATCAACTCCAGAGATAAAACGATAATTCTCCCGCTCTACAAGACTCTGGTCCGGCCGCACCTCGAGTATGCTGTCCAGTTCTGGGCACCAGTCCTCAGGAAGGATGTACTGGAAATGGAGCGAGTACAAAGAAGGGCAACAAAGCTAATAAAGGGTCTGGAGGATCTTAGTTATGAGGAAAGGTTGCGAGCGTTGAACTTATTCTCTCTGGAGAAGAGACGCTTGAGAGGGGATATGATTTCAATTTACAAATACTGTACTGGTGACCCCACAATAGGGATAAAACTTTTTCGCAGAAGAGAGTTTAATAAGACTAGGGGCCACTCATTACAATTAGAAGAAAAGAGGTTTAACCTTAAAGAGGGTTCTTTACTGTAAGAGCGGTAAGGATGTGGAATTCCCTTCTACAGGCGGTGGTCTCAGCGGGGAGCATTGATAGCTTCAAGAAACTATTAGATAATCACCTGAATGACCGCAACATACAGGGATATGTAAGGTAATACTGACACATAATCACACACATAGGTTGGACTTGATGGACGGGTGTCTTTTTTCAACCTCACCTACTATGTAACTATATGTAACTATGTAACTATATTAAGACTGTCACTCTATGTTATGCACTTTAAACACAATTCACTTCTATATATACACCTGGGAGTGTTTTGAGCCACAGGTGTTTGCCAGTCCAGTCAGAGACTGGTCACGTCTTAAGTTCGCTGTATGAATTTATATAATATTTTTTTATATATTTATATATTTTTTATATATTCTGTGTATTAGAATTATTAAGAAGCACCAGTCACTTTTTCACTAATTTTGTGTGTTTTATTGTTAGTACTAGTAGAGTATCTATACGATAGGTATATTGCTACACGCTGCTAGAAGATACACCACCATTATATGCTTTTATTACAGTGTCACATTTGGGTATTAGTTTATTGTTATATATCTTACTTTAAATTTTTTTGTATGTTTGGAGATACCCACCATTACTGAGGTATTACACGTAGAACAAGTGTTCATTTAAAGGATTAGCGCAGCATCACACTTTTACTCATCCTTAGTTTGTTAAAATTATCTATGCTCCTTGCTGAAACCACTACCTGTGGAAGAGAATTACACGTCCTTACCGCTCTTATGCCCCGTACACACGATCGGACATTGATCGGACATTCCGACAACAAAATCCTAGGATTTTTTCAGACGGATGTTGGCTCAAACTTGTTTTGCGTACACACGGTCGCACAAAGTTGTTGGAATTTCCGATCGGCAACAACGCGGTGACGTCAAGCACGTATGACGAGACTAGAAAATGCCAGTTCAGAACCAAGCGTGGCACCCTTTGGGCTCCTTTTGCTAATCTCGTGTTAGTAAAAGTTTGGTGAGAGACAATTCGATTTTTCAGACTCGTGGCTTTCAGATTGTTTTCTGCAGTTCAGTTTGTGCTTGTGGGTTTGTATCTGCTCTTCAGTGCGTGCAAGCAAGTTCCGTGTGACTTTAATTAGTCATTGTGTTTTTGTTCGTTCGTTACTGTTTTTCAGGTCACTTTTCACAGGCCTTGCTGTTCTTCACTGCGTTCTGTTACTTCGTTCTGAGCAGCCGACCATTTTCTAGCCATATTTCGTAAACGTACTCCTCGTAGAGTTCGTGCTGTGCAGGGGCTTGGTGTTGGGGTCCTGACCTTGACACAAGTCCAGTCCATGAACAGGGTGGGGAGGAGTTCATGGACCAAGAATTGGTTGCTTCCGCGTGACCAGTTCTTTCATATGCCTTTGCTCCGTGAGATCCGTGAGAATAATCCTGATGATTTCAGGAACTTTCTCAGGATGATGGACCCTGTATTTCACCGTTTGTTGCCTTTGCTGACCCCCTATATCAGCAGGCAGGATACCTGCATGAGACAAGCCATCACTGCGGAGCAGAGGCTTGTCGCTACCCTGCGGTACTTGGCGACAGGGAGAAGCCTGCAGGACTTGAAGTTCTCGACAGGCATCTCCCCCCAGGCTCTGGGTATCATTATCCCAGAGACCTGTTCTGCCATCATCCAGGTCCTGCAGAAGGAGTATATGAAGGTAAGATTTTTATCCTTTAATATCACATTTTATTGTATATAATGTTTGCTATTGTATTTCTTTCCTCATTCCCTAATTACCATGATTGTAATATGCTGTGAATGTCCCCTTTGTCCTCATGCATGCTGAATTTTTATGTCCTTCATACATATTTGCCTTCACTAACCTCCCCAGCATGGTCTCCTGCCCTATATTCACCTCATGTAGTCACTTAACAATGTATTTTATCAGCTCCATAGTGCTTTACCCCAAACAACCCCTAAAATGTTTAGAAATGTGATTTGTGCTTTAAATTCAGGCAGAGTGGCAGAGGCTTTTTTTTGTGGTGTCCCCAAATCATTTTTATTAACCCTCCCTCCCCCCAACTGCTAAGTCAGCTGATCCCAATTCTCTATCTATCCTCAATCATCTATCTGCTGACTTTGCCAAACCCATACACACTATACCCATCTCTTTACTGGTCAGATTTATGGATGAATTCCCCAAAGCATGTAGTGCAAGGGCCTGCCTGTATACTTTCAAATGGTACTGTTTAAAGTTTTGGTATCCTATTATTATCTTGATAGGTAATAGCAGAATGTCCAAATGTGCTCAAATGTGTACAATGTGTATTTATATCTTTGTATTATGACACTTCTTACCTGTCCAGTGGTCTGCCAATAGTCTGCCAATAGTGTAACTAAGGAGGGGCAGTTCCAAGTAATACCCTGTATTTAGCCATTCATCTCTCAATGAAGTGAAGAGGGTTACCTGTCCAAGATCCCCCCCCCCCCCCATAATGTTAGAAATGGCCCATGAGAGGGGGGAGGGGGAATATGATAGGTGTACCTTATACTTTGGTGTTGTAAAATTCCCCTTAATAAATGTTGTCTGGATGTTGGCCAAGAATGTTTGTGTCTAATCTGCTTTCCATGTTTATGTGCAAAAATACTAAGTTTTTTTGTTTTCCTCAACAGTTTCCTTCCACGCCACAGGAATGGCAGACTGTGGCCTCCCACTTTGCCCAGCGGTGGGACTTTCCTAACTGCGGAGGGGCAATTGATGGGAAACACGTCCACATCATCCCACCAACCAACTCGGGGTCGTACTATTATAATTACAAGGGGTTCAATAGTATTGTGATGTTGGCGGTGGTGTTGGCTAATTACGACTTCTTGTATGTGGACGTGGGGAAGAATGGCCGGATGTCCGATGGTGGAGTCATCGCCCAGACGGAGTTTTACAGGCGTCTCTAGAATGGCAGCTTGGACTTGCCACCTCCAGAAGACAATGTGCAAGGACTCCCATTCGTCTTCATTGTGGATGAAGCATTTGCGCTGGGGGACCATCTTATGCGGCCATTTCCAATGAGGACCCTCACCCCGGCACAGAGGGTTTTTAATTACCGGCTGGCCAGAGCCAGAAGAGTGGTGGAGAACACATTGGAATTCTGGCCAGCCGGTTCCGCCTATTTCTGACACCCATCCATATGGCGGAGTATAAACTTAATCATATAATCCTGGCGTGCTGTGTTCTACATAACTTTTTACGCCAACATTCGGCCAACTATGCTGGCTCAGTTGGGCCTGAGGCTGGAATGATACATGAAACAACACTGACGGTGCTTGAAAGTGGCCGTCCTGGCTTGCCCTCCCTGAGTGCCCGTGATGTCCGGTTAAGATACCTTGAGTTCTTTAAGGGTAGGGGGGCCATCAATATGCCAGCAAATTTGTGAAGCCTTTGTCAAATAAAAAGCAAAAAAAAGCAAATCTTTGTTGACATTACTGCTTGTGTTTGTTTTAGCTGACCCTGACAGAAATGTGGTGAGTCCAGAAAATGGTGTGATTGTGTAACTTTATACAAAGCACTGTTGGGTGTTATTTACTAAAGGCAAAGACACTTTGCACTACAAATGCACTTGAAACTGCACTGAAACTGCACTTGTAGTGCAAAGAGGATTTGCCCTTAGGAAATAACCCCCATTTTCACAGAAAGCAGCAATTACATCACCACAAAAGTGTTGTAGTGTTGAGACAATAATCCACACATTCTTGATTCACAATCTTTTTAATACCTGCACAATCACATGTGCATTTAGAAAAGGTTTTTCTAACAAACTAACATGTTTGTTGTATAACAATTTTTGGGGTAGCATTATAAAAAATAGAAATGTCCATTTAAGCTAAAACAGGCATGTTTCCAAACAACAAGAAAGACACAAATCTTGAACTTACAAAGTTCACATTTGGTAGAACTTGAAGCCAATATCAGACATGAACTGTGTTTGATATTGCGTTCAGATGGGGTGAATTCACCCCAGGAAAAGCCAAATTTGGAAGATGCACACAAATTTACCAATGTCAACATGTGCTAGCTGCCATCACGGGGATCAAGGGATGTGTTTTGTGGGAGCAACCCCTTCCTCTCAGCTACTTTATTATTGAGGAAGGGGTTGCACCCCCAAAACACGTCCATTGATCTCCCGTGTTGGCAGATAGCACATGTTGGAACACTGTGTGCATCCTCCAATTTTGGCTTTTTGAAAAATCGCTAATAGATTTTTAACATTGTAGCACACAAAAAAACAAAGGGATTTGGAGGGGTTTTAAACTCGCCCCAAAACATCAATGATGTTTTTATTTTTTTTTAATAACATCATCGATGTTTTTTTTGAGGTTTTCCAATTGTAAATTACAGCCCATAATCTCCCCGATCAGGATCTGGGCACTTTCTGATGTGAAAGGATCTGGATCCACAACATCACGATCACCTAAAAAGATAGAAACCAAAAAAAAAAACAGGTATCAAAAATATGCCGGCATCCATCTCTTACCTGAGCCTGTGATCGCATACACTCACCTGTTGTGGTGACAATTTCCACCACATCTTCTTCCTCCTCCTGCCCTTCTTGTGTTGGGTGGATTTCCCTTCTTCCAGAGGTGGGGGGTCTGTGGTCTCCTCTGATGAGGGGTGTCCTCCGAGTCTTTTCTCCCCTATGTAAAACAAAAATGGTATACTTAGCACACAGATATTTGATGGCAGAACTATAAATAGGAAACATTGCTTGGAAGTGGGGTATAATTGTCTATTTTGGCCGAGTTCCAAAATGGAGCATTTTCAGTGTCCTTTGTCAAGCTTCAATACTTTACCTGTCTTGTACAAGCTTCACAGATGGAGACCCCCCCCATAGTATACACTGGAGCACCTGTGTGGCCCCTTAATAAAAAGGATGTTCTTGTGTCCCACACTAGTGCTCCAGTGTCCAGATGTGAAAACAGCTGCTCAGTGTCCTCTCCTTACACAGAGTCTAGCTTGCATTTCATTCTAGTAACAAAGCCATATGCACAACCAAATTAGTTTCATACAAGTAGGGCATAAAAATTGTGGCCAAATGCATATGGCCAAAACAATGGTGTTTTCTAGGCCGAAAGAAAAATGTTTGATACGAACGAATAATGTGCCCATGAACATGAAAGTTGCCATTTAAAAATGTACACTTGTAAGAAAAGCACATGGAGCAGCACGAACGTAATAAACATAAAGAATAGGAACACAGGACAACTACTTACTTTTTTGCAGCACTCTCCGGATCTTTCTGTACTGCTCATGTTCTCCCAGTTTGAGGTCCGACCACCGTTTCCTGAGCTGATCTTTCGATCGACGTACCCCGAAATGCCGGTGCAGACTCCTGACCACTTTCGCCATGATCTTGGCCTTTCTGACATTGTGGTTGGGGTAAGGTCCAAACTTCCCATCATAGTCGGCCTTCTTCAGGATGTCGACCATCTCCAACATCTACCCAAATGACATATTTGAGGCCTTAAATCGTCTCCTTCTGGATTGGGACGTTTCCGGCTCCGGGCTTTCCTCCTCCTCCTCCTCGTTGCTATAATTAGCACACACCTGCTGTGTATCCGCCATGTGCTCTTCCCCCACTGCACCCACCGAAAAGGGGCGGGGAATAGACTAGAAAGAACGTCGGGGCAGGTGGAGTTACACGCATGTGCAGTGTGTATAAAGCGTAACACGCGTACGTATTACGTACGATCTGTGAGCGGAGGAAGGGGAATCTGAGGCGCCGATCGTGATAACGAAGGTAAGATCTAAACTTGGGCCTATACTGCTTCGAAATTGAAGCCTATATTGTAACAAGATTAGGAGAGTTTAGCCTGACCTTAGGGTTTTTCTTGTGTTGTGTCTTGCAGAGAAAATGGATGGCTTCAATGACCACAACTTCCTCCCCCTGTTCATAGACAAATACAGGGAGCTGCCCTGTCTGTGGCAGGTGAGACATCGCCATTATAATCATAAACAAAAGAGGCAGGCAGCGCTGGAGAAACTGCTGGAGTTGGTGAAGCCGGTGGTCCCCACAGCAACCATCCCCTATTTAAAAAACAAAATTGGTGGCCTGAGGAGCACTTATCTTAGGGAGCGCAAGAAGGTCACGGATTCCCAGATCAGGAGCTGCAGCAGATGACGTTTATGTCCCCAGGCTCTGGTACTATGAGAGACTGCGATTTCTGTCAGACCAGACTGAAGTCAGGGAATCCCTGTCCACTCTTCCTTCCACTCTTCCTTCCACCCCAGCTGAGGCTTCCAATGTCCAACCTGGGCCTTCCAGTCAGGAAGAAGTGGAGGAGCCCAGCTGGAGCCAGGTATAGCATTCTTCTACAGATTTCTGGTCAATAAATAAATGATCTTTACTAGATGTCATTATTGATCACTAATTGCTGATTGAAAAAAGTGTTTTACATATCAATAGACAGTAGTGGGCACCCAAAATTGGGACAAGAATGAAAAATGCTGGGCTCAGAAGTCTCTCATATATATTTGTTAACATTCAATTTGCAACAGTCAGGAGGTGAAAATTGTGTGTGATTGATGAATCAAAAAATAAAACAATGTCCCTTTTTCATACACAGGAAGACCTCAGCCAGGAGGAGGTTGTGGAATGTGGCAGTCAGGAGGAGGCGGGGATTAGTGGCAGCCAGGAGGATGTGGGGCTAAGTGGCAGCCAGGAGAAGCCTGGGACCAGTCACAGCCTGACTGAATTGCAGGTTCCTCCCCTCCGCCTTCCATACAAAAGGGCAAGGATGGTGACTCACATGAAGGATTCAGCGCTCAGGCTAATTCAGGAGGCTTCTGCGTCCCTCCAAGCCTTACCCACTCCTGAAGAGGCCTTTGCCTGTATGGCTGCCACAAAACTGCAGGGCATGCAGGAGGGTCAACGCAAGCTATGTGAGGACCTGCTTTATAAAGTCCTAAGTAAAGGGGTGAGTGGGGAACTAACACCCAAGACCGACGTGATTGAGTTGGACCATCCTCCTCCTGCTGCCACGACTCCACCACCAGAGCCACAGCATGGAAGGAGGCATGGAAAGAAGACCAGAGAGTGATGGCCCTGGGTTCAGTCTGGTCTGACAAAAGATGCAGTCTCTGGTATGACCACAGCCTGGGGACACAGATGTCATCTGCTGCTTTCCGGATCTCTGGGACTTCTGGACCAGACTGCACTCCCTTAAATATGGACTCCTCAGGCCACCAATTTTGCTTGAAAATAGTTGATGTGTGCCCTGGGGGTCCAAAGCTTCACCCATTTCTGCTGTTTCTCCAGCGTTGCCTCCCTCTTTGTTTAGTTGTGAGCCCTTAATAAATTATTTTTTTGGAAAATTATACTCTCCTATGTATGTTTTCATTCAAAAAGGACAGTTTGTTGGTGACGATTCAGGTACATTTCTAAAATACAATGTGAAATTTAACAAGGGACAACAACACCATACAATCTCCTACAGATTAAATATAACAACATATCAATGGTGTTGTGGTAACTTGACACAAAAAACACACACAAAAATATTCTGGAGTAAAAATAAAAATACAATAAAACAAAAATCAGCCTTGAAAAAAATACAAACCAAAAATAACTAATCTGCCTTAAAACAAAAAACAAAACAAAAAAACAACACCAAAATAATGTTGTCAGATGTGACAAATCAAAATATATTGAGGGAATCCCGATAAATAATAAAGAAAGAAGTTTGTGAGAAGTGTGTGTGAATATGAGCAGCAAAACTACTTAATTCTTCTCACATTATAAAGAAGAAGAGAGTGCGCTGTATTAAACCATTTTTTACATTGCACCATGACAAAAGTGCTGTATCCATTGTGATCGCTAAATTTACCAGACCGAGCTGTTCCGTGTCGGAATTTCTTCTGAGCATGCGTGGCATGGAACATGGCATGGCATGGCATGGAACGTGTCGGAACAGGCCACACACGGTCAGAATTGACACAATCGGATTTTGTTGTCGGAAAATGTTATAGCCTAAACTTTGTGTGTCGGAAAATCCGATGGAAAATGTCCGATGGAGCCCACACACGGTCGGAATTTCCGACAACACGCTCCGATCGGACATTTTCCATCGGAAAATCCGACCGTGTGTACGAGGCATTACAGTTAAGAACCCTCTACACAGTTTAAGGTTAAACCACTTCTCTTCTAATTTAGTCAATGGCCATGTGTCTTTTTAAATTCCCTTTCACTGAAGAGTTTTATCCCTATTGTGGGGGTCACCAGTACGGTATTTGTACATTGAAATCATATCCCCTCTTAAGCGCCTCATCTCCAGAGAGAATAAGTTCAGTGCTTGCAGTCTTTCCCCATAGCTGACATCCTCCAGTCCCTTAATTAGCTTTGTTGCTCTTCTCTGGACTCTCTCCAGTTCCAGCACATTCTTCCTGAGGACTGATGTCTAGAACTGGATGGCATACTCCAGGTGCAGCCAGACCAGAGTCTTGTAGAGTGGGATAATTATCGTTTTATCTCTAGCGTTGATCCCCTTTTTAATGCATGCTAAAATTCTATTGGCTTTGCTTGTAGCAGCTTCGCATTGCATGCCATTGCTGAGCCTGTCATCTACTAGGACCCCAGGTCCTTTTCCATCCTAGATTTCCCCAGAGGTTTACCCCCTAGTGAATAGATTGCATTCATGTTTTTGCCACCCATATGCATTATTTCTCATTTTTCTACATTGAAACTCATTTGCCATGTAGTTGCCCACCCCATTAATTTGTTCAGATCTTCTTGATGTTGAGGTATACCCTAATGACATAGGTGGAACCAATAACAGGTAAACTTATGTACCACACAGAGGTGAAATACTGGGTAAGTTCCAAAGTATTATTACAGAAAAACGTTTAAATATAAGGTTTAATTACAAATGGTCAAAAATTTACTGGTGCAAATTTGAGGCGTGGGGTGATAACACTTCAATCCCTTCAGCATCACCCCCTCCTTGGCTCTGATCAGGAGAGAGAAAGGGGGGAGGCAAGTGTGGTAGGGGCTCTGGTGCCATACCCCCTTGGAAGGAGGCAGAGGCACCAAGTCCCTGACCCAGATGGGACTTGGTATGACACATTGTGGTTCACAGAGTAAGTAGTTAAAGTTTTAAATGAAGTAAAGAACATGGCTTGGAGACTATGGATGGATCAAGAGGCTAAAGAGGAGCACATATACAGTTTTGCTGCAGTGTACCGTGGTAAAAGTGTTGACTTAGAATCAATGGCAAGTAAGGCTTCATGTACACTGCTGCTCGTAAACGGACATTTAGGAGCAGTTGGGCATTTTTTTCAACTGCTCCTGAACTCTCCTCTATGTTATCTTATCATTACATGTACACAGGCTCGTTGATAGTCGTTTCTAGGCAGTTGCGTTTAGAGGCTTTTTTTGGAAAACAAAAAAATGCGTTCAGGAGCTGTGTTTAGAGGCATTTCAGACGCCAAACGCGGTTATCCGTGTTTAGGCATGTTTTCGTCTAGTAGCGTTTTTAAAGGGAAACATTTTATTCATTACTTTTGAGCCTGGAAAATGCTAAAAACACACCAAAAACTCAATTATCACTGTATGCAAGCTTGATATACCATGTAATATTCCCCTTATCAGTCAATTATGCTGTACAATACACAACTTGCATTACTTGACGCTGAAGTTGAATAGGAATTTCACTCACCCTTCAACCATTGAGAATTTACGAACTAAACGGGGTCTAACCTTATCCAAGAGAATGTCAAAGGTGGCAATTGAAATGCGTGTAAAATTAAAAAATTTCTCTGGGTAATTACGCAGCTGAACATACATATTAGAAAAGTATCCTGTGGACAAGCGTTGAGCCATCAATGGATGTGTCCAGTAGCGACAAACTCTGGTCCTCTCACACAATTTTCAACATCTTTGGAGCCTCAGCAAAAGCAACATCAAGAGCATTTCCTCACACATGCTCATTGTGGCATCCATATTAACAAACCAACCAAAAAATAACAGCTAGCTACAAGCACACTGCTTTCTCAATAAAAATAAAATAAAGAGTAATATGGTGCTACCTATATAAAATAAACAAGCAACCCAACCCATATCATTAATGTGGTGTGACATAACACTAGGTTATGAGTAGGGATGAGCTTCGAGTTCGAGTCGAACTCATGTTTGACTCGAACATCGGCTGTTCGCAAGTTTGCCGAACAGCGAACAATTTGGGGTGTTCGCGGCAAATTCGAATGCCGCGGAACACCCTTTAAAAGTCTATGGGAGAAATCAAAAGTGCTAATTTTAAAGGCTTATATGCAAGTTATTGTCATAAAAAGTGTTTGGGGACCTGGGTCCTGCCCCAGGGGACATGGATCAATGCAAAAAAAAGTTTTAAAAGGGGCCGTTTTTTCAGGAGCAGTGATTTTAATAATGCTTAAAGTCAAACAATAAAAGTGTAATATCCCTTTAAATTTCGTACCTGGGGGGTGTCTATAGTATGCCTGTAAAGGGGCGCATGTTTCCCGTGTTTAGAACAGTCTGACAGCAAAATGACATTTCAAAGGAAAAAAGTCATTTAAAACTACTGGCGGCTATTGCATTGCTGGTCTGACAATACACATAAAAGTTCATTGATAAAAACGGCATGGGAATTCCCCACAGGGGAACCCCGAACCAAAATTAAAAAAAAAAAATGACGTGGGGGTCCCCCTAAATTCCATACCAGGCCCTTCAGGTCTGGTATGGATATTAAGGGGAACCCAGGCCAAAATTTAAAAAAAAATGACGTTGGGGTCCCCCTAAATTCCATACCAGACCCTTCAGGTCTGGTATCGATTTTAAGGGGAACCCCGTGCCAAAATAAAAGAAAAAACGGTGTGGGGTCCCCCCAAAAATCCATACCAGACCCTTATATGAGCACGCAACCTGGCAGGCCACAGGAAAAGAGGGGGGACGAGAGAGCGCCCCCCCTGAACCGTAGCAGGCCACATACCCTCAACATTGGGAGGGTGCTTTGGGGTAGCCCCCCAAAATACCTTGTCGCCATGTTGATGAGGACAAGGGCCTCATCCCCACAACCCTGGCCGGTGGTTGTGGGGGTCTGCTGGCGGGGGGCTTATCGGAATCTGGAAGCCCCCTTTAACAAGGGGACCCCCAGATCCCGCCCCCCCCGTGTGAAATGGTAAGGGGGTACTTGTACCCCTACCATTTCACTAAAAAACTGTCACAAATGTTAAAAATGACAAGAGACAGTTTTTGACAATTCCTTTATTTAAATGCTTCTTCTTTCTTCTATCTTCTATCTTCCTTCATCTTCTTCTTCTTCTTCTTCTTCTTCTTCTTCTTCTTCTTCTTCTTCTTCTGGCTCTTCTGGTTCTTCCTCCGGTGTTCTCGTCCAGCATCTCCTCCGCTGCGTCTTCTATCTTCTTCTCCTCTGGCCGCTGCGCACCCATGGCATGGGGGGAGGCTCCGGCTCTTCATCTTCTTCTCTTCTTCTCTTCTTCTGTTCTTCATCTTCTTCTCCGGGCAGCTCCGCATCCATGCTGGGATGGAGGGAGTCTCCAGCTGTGTGACGCATCTCCTTTTCTGATGGTTCTTAAATAACGGGGGGCGGGGCCCCCCTCTGACACACGGAACATGACGGGACGTCCCTGTGGCATTCCCTGTGACGTCACAGGGAAGTCCTGTCAAGTCACCGTGCGTCAGAGGGGGGTGGGGTCACCGGGTGGCCCTGCCCCCGTTACTTAAGAACCATCAGAAGAGGAGACGTGTCACACAGCGGGAGCCTCCCTCCATGCCAGCATGGATGCGGAGCGGCCCGGAGAAGAAGATGAAGAAGAGAAGAAGAGAAGAAGATGAAGAGAAGAGCGGGAGCCTCCCCCCATGCCATGGGTGCGGAGCGGCCCGAGGAGAAGAAGATAGAAGACGCCGTGGAGGAGATGCTGGACAAGAACACCAGAGGAAGAACCAGAAGAACCAGAAGAAGAAGAAGATGAAGGAAGAAAGAAGAAAGAAGAAGCATTTAAATAAAGGAATTGTCAAAAACTGTCTCGTCATTTTTAACATTTTTGACAGTTTTTTAGTGAAATGGTAGGGGTACTTGTACCCCCTTACCATTTCACACAGGGGGGGCTGGGATCGGGGGTCCCCTTGTTAAAGGGGGCTTCCAGATTCCGATAAGCCCCCCACCCGCAGACCCCCACAACCACCTGCCAGGGTTGTGGGGATGAGGCCCTTGTCCTCATCAACATGGGGACAAGGTGTTTTGGGGAGCTACCCCAAAGCACCCTCCCAATGTTGAGGGCATGTGGCCTGGTACAGTTCAGGAGGGGGGGCGCTCTCTCATCCCCCCCTCTTTTCCTGCAGGTTGCATGCCCGGATAAGGGTCTGGTATGGATTTTTGGGAGGACCCCATGCCGTTTTTTTTTTTTTTTAATTTTGGCATGGGGTTCCCCTTAAAATCCATACCAGACCTGAAGGGTCTGGTATGGAATTTAGGGGGACCCCCACGTCATTTTTTTTTTTTTTAATTTTGGTTCGGGGTTCCCCTGTGGGGAATTCCCATGCCGTTTTTATCAATAAACTTTTATGTGTATTGTCGGACCGGCAATGCAATAGCCGCGAGTAGTTTTAAATGACTTTTTTCCTTTTGAAATGTCATTTTGCTGTCAGACTGTTCTAAACATGGGAAACATGCGCCCCTTTACAGGCATACTATAGATACCCCCCAGCTACAAAATTTAAAGGTATATTACACGTTTATTGTTTGACTTTAAGCATTATTAAAATCACTGTTCCTGAAAAAACGTCCGTTTTTAAAACTTTTTTTTGCATTGATCCATGTCCCCTGGGGCAGGACCCAGGTCCCCAAACACTTTTTATGACAATAACTTGCATATAAGCCTTTAAAATTAGCACTTTTGATTATTCATGTTCGTGTCCCATAGACTTTAACGGTGTTCACGTGTTCGAACAAACTTTTTTCCTGTTCGCATGTTCTGGTGCGAACTGAACAGGGGGGTGTTCGGCTCATCCCTAGTGATGAGATAAAAATGTGCAACTAATGAATGTGATAAAAAAATGGTGATCATTGACAAGCCTAAATCGCTAGAATTGATATGCAGTAAAAAGGCGACAAGCCTAAATCGCCTATGTAGTGAAAAGATAAAAATGTGCAACTAATGAATGTGATAAAAAAATATAGTAACCACTACTAAACAGTGATCAGCGACAAGTCTAAATCGCTAGAGTTGCTATGCAGTAAAAAGGCGACAAGCCTAAATGGCCTGTGTAGTGAAATGTGCTACTGTGGTAATATATACCACTACTAATATCATAGAAAAGCATGTTACCAGTGCGCAGGTGTGGGACTTCCAAAATGGCCGCGTAAGCCGGGAGCTCCGCTCTGCCCAGCCCAGCAAGCTGCCCAAGCACCGAAGTAAGGCCAGCAGGATGCCCGCTTTCTGTGGGAACCGCTCAAGGATCACCCCCAGAGCCAATTCATGCCAGGCAGCTCGGTCTGCCATGACCTGGGGCCGCAATTTTCAGCAGAAGATTCCCTGGCTGAATACAAGATGGCAGCCGCATCACAGCAGAGAGACTCACATACAGGGGGACATGTGGAGCCAAGGCAAGTGATTACTCCAGCCACTTTAGCTTACACTCCCCAGTCTATCTCCCACAAAGCTTCCATGGTGACACCCTCTCCGGCCTCCACAGAATCGCTCATAGAGCAATCAATGAACAACTATACTCTATCCCCCCTGATAAACATCCGGCACAACAAGACACCATGATCTCACTGGGAGACCCGGATGTGGATCTACCTCTGAATACAGGAGATCTGTTTATTAAGCTGTCTGATCTTTTGGATAGGGGGCTATCTAATACAGCTACCAAAATTACTAACGATATTCGATCTGACTTTCAAAACTTGGGTGCAAAAATTGGATATCACAGTGTCCAGGGCTAATCAGAACACTGATCACATTCATGTCATCCAAGAGCAACTTGAAGTGGCCCTAAATAGGATCGATGACCTCGAAAACAGGTCAAGAAGAACAGGTCAACTTCAGGGTCAGAGGAATTCCTGAATCAGCCACAGATGTTCCTAAAGCCATTCAAGACCTAATTAAATCCCTCATACCAGAGTTTACCCCTATCAAGTTAGAGTTGTATAGAGCACACAGGTCCCTGGGCCCCCCCAGGAACGACGGGTCACCCAGGGATGTAGTAGTGAAGCCGCACTTCTACAGTGTGAAAGAAGAGATCATGAGAATTTCATGTCAACAATCCTGCATTCTGTTCCAAGGTTTGGAAATACAAATTTTTGCAGACATTTCACCCATGACCATACAAAAGTGCAGAGCCCTTAAACCTCTTCTGAAAATTCTTACTCAGAGAGAAATCAAATACTGGTGGGCATTTCCCTTTGCTCTAAAATTTGCATACAAAGGCCAAAACCATTCATTAACTACATTTCCGGAGGGTGAACAAGTTCTTCATCTCACAGGACTCAGCAATGGACACATCAAATTTGCAAGCTGGATCATCTAAATGCCCCAGAGCTAACAGTCCAATCTTCCCCTCCTGGAAATCTACTAAAAGCAGACGGCTGAAGGAACACATGCCAACCTGAAGATGAACGAAAAACCCCCTTTTTTCTTTTTTGGTTCGTTTTTCTCTCATCCCATTTTCAGGGGCCCCACCTGTTCGGAATTCTCACTAAGGTTTTTAGTGCCTGTTCGAGGACACTAAACTGCCTATTCCCTATTAATATTTGCAACACTATTTTTCGATCTCCAGTCCCACCTGGACCATGTCGGACACTTTCTTGGGACTGCTACCTGAATTTACATTCAGATCCATACCACACATATTTCAAGGTTATTTTTATTTGCTTATGTGAGGGTGCTTATAATAGCTCTTGACAGATTCAATCCAGAATGGATCATTCCCGTATGATCCCCACATGTCAGGAGAGAAGTTGGTCTGTTTGCTTCCATTTTCAGGAATCTCATATTTTGGCCATCTCTCCCTGTCTCACCCTCCCAGATCCGTATGTTTCTTCTCATCTACCTCCTTGACTTTGCCTAACCCCCCTATCCTCCCCTTTCCCTCACTGGTTCCACACAGGCCTATAAAGATATAGGTACTAACTTCCCTTCTGGCTTTTCTCCTAAATCGAAAAGAAAGTTCTAATGTTTGAGTTATTATTTGTTGATTTCTTTAATTAGTTTTATATAGGTTCCAGGGCAAGCTCTGGCAGAGGCAGCAGACCTGCGCCGCCACCCATCTTTCGACAATGGTATTCCCATTCTCGTTCGATGGACTAGTGGTCCATCTTATGGACTACTTTTGTTTTTTGTATGAAGACGTGGGAAGGGATTTTTCCCCCTCCCCACACCGCCTGCCTAGGTTAGGCCAAAATATACTTTTTTCCTCCTTGCTTCTTTTTTCCTTTCCTAACCTCTTTTTTTTTCCTGGTTGCCAGCTCGCAGTCATCTCCTTCTCATTCAGCCACTCCAGGTCCCAGGCATGGTTCCGCGCTCAACTCCAGCTCACTCAGTCTCCTTCTGGGAGGGGTAAGTGACATGCATATTGTGACATATATTCACCCCAAAGATCATGCCCAATGACTCTTTGCCTCCTCTCCTCCTAAAAATTATATCGCACAATGTCCAGGGCCTAAATTCACCAATTAAGAGGAGAAAAATCCTTCAATCATATCGCTCCCAGAGGGCAGCAGTGGTAATGCTACAGGAGACTTATTTTCCAATACGGTACACCCCTTCTTTCCTCCATGCTCACTGCCCCCAGTTTTACTTGGCAAATGCTGAAGACAAAACTAAGGGAGTAGTGATCCTTTTTGCTAAGACTTGCCAATTTAAAGTCATCAAGACACATAAGGATCCCGAGGGTAGGTTTATATTGGTGAAAGGCCAGATAGAAGATCAGCTTTATTCATTCATATCTTATTACTCACCCAATAGAGGTCAGGGAAATTTTTTCCAATCAATGTTCCACTCCCTTGGACCCTTATTGGAAGGGATGGTAATTTTTGGAGGGGATTCAAATATTGCACTTGACCAGAGCCTTGATAAATCAAAACCTCCCTCAAAACAACTCACTAGGCCCACCAAAATCAGCTCCAAAATTGCAAAACTAATTCACGAACAAGGACTCACAGACATATGGCGAGAACTTAACCCGACCACAAAGGACTATTCTCATTTCTCGATCCCTCACCAATTCTACTCAAGAATTGATCATATTCTTATTTCATCCGTTCATATACCAGCAGTTATTAAAGCTCACATGAGGAAACTGCCCTCTCGGATCATTCTATGATCACTCTCACACTCCAAGGACATCTTATTAGACCCCCCTCCCCCATTGGCGTATCAAGGAACATATAATTAAAGACCCTGTTCAGATCTCAGTTTTAGATGGGGCCCTGAAAGAATACTTTCTCCTGAATAGTGTAGAGGGAATCTCGGCTGAGACTTTATGGGCGGCCCATAAAGCTTCGATTCGTGGCAAGCTCATCCAAATTTCCTCCCAGATTAAAAAGGAAATGGCTGTAATAAAGTTAGAAAGAAATTTTCACTCTTTATGCAAACAACACAAAAAAGACCCATCCATGGTCCAAATCGCACAGCTAGACGCCGCATGTATTAAGCTAAATCTGGCGCTCACGGTCAAAGCCGAGAGTTCCCTACGCTGGAACGGAGTTAAATTCTACCTAAACCAGGATAAAATGAGCTGGCCACGAAGCTCTCTCCCAAGTCACGATCTTTTTCACTTCCTAATATTAGATTACAAGACGGTACATCAACCCAAAACCCCCAACGCATTTTACAGTCGTTCCAATCTTTTTACTCTAAATTATACATGAAAAATGACATAACAGACACTCAAGCAATTAAATCATTTCTAGAAAAGTTGCCTATTCCCACTTTACACAAGTCCCACAGAGAGATGATGGAAGCCCCCATTACATTAGAAGAAACTTTAGATGTTATTAAAAATCTGAAAGGGGGATCGGCCCCCGGACCAGATGGATTGTCCAATCTATATTATAAGACCTTTGCTGAGACCCTAGCCCCCCACTTAACCAAACTTTTTAACTCCAAAAGGAAGGGCGAACCCATAGAATCCCACTTAAATGCTGCTTTTATCTCAGTAATTCCCAAACCCAATAAAGATCCTGAAATGGTAGAAAATGATAGACCCATCTCCTTAATTAATAATGATTTAAAAATATTAACCAAAATTTACGCTAATAGACTAAACACCTTTATTGGTATGTATATCCACAAGGACCAGGTGGGTTTTATCCCGGGAAGGCAGGGTCCAGACCAGGTTAGAAGGGCAATAGACATTGTTTCAATCCTACAATCGGGTTGGGACGGAGGACCACCCCAGGAGGGCCTCATCTTATCGTTAGACCTTCAGAAGGCTTTCGATTCACTCACATGGCCTTTTCTGTTCACAGCTCTCAAATACTGGGGTTTTGGTGAAAACTTCATAGGGATTCTTAGTTCCCTTTATTCTGAGCCCAAAGCAAAGGTCAAACTACAGGGCTACTTGTTCCCCATCAAAATCGCCAGGGGAACAAGACAAGGATGCCCCCTTATCCCCCTTAGTTTTCGTATTAGCAATAGAAACTCTTGCCATTGCAATTAGGTCAGATCCAAACATTAACCACTTGAGCCCCGGACCATTATGCTGCCTAAGGACCAGAGGTCTTTTTCCAATTTGGCACTGCGTCGCTTTAACTGCTAATTGCGCGGTTATGCAATGCTGTACCCAAACGAAATTTGCGTCCTTTTCTTCCCACAAATAGAGCTTTCTTTTGATGGTATTTGATCACTTCTGCAGTTTTTATTTTTTGCGCTATAAACGGAAAAAGACCGAAAATTTTGAAAAAAAATGATATTTTCTACTTTTTGTTATAAAAAAAATCCAATAAACTCAATTTTAGTCATACATTTAGGCCAAAATGTATTCGGCCACATGTCTTTGGTAAAAAAAATGTCAATAAGCGTATATTTATTGGTTTGCGCAAAAGTTATAGCGTCTACAAACTAGGGTACATTTTCTGGAATTTACACAGCTTTTAGTTTATGACTGCCTATGTCATTTCTTGAGGTGCTAAAATGGCAGGGCAGTACAAAACCCCCCCAAATGACCCCATTTTGGAAAGTAGACACCCCAAGGAAATTGCTGATAGGCATGTTGAACCCATTGAATATTTATTTTTTTTGTCCCAAGTGATTGAATAATGACAAAAAAAAAAAAAAAAAAAATATTTACAAAAAGTTGTCACTAAATGATATATTGCTCACACAGGCCATGGGCCTATGTGGAATTGCACCCCAAAATATATTCAGCTACTTCTCCTGAGTACGGGGATACCACATGTGTGGGACTTTTTGGGAGCCTAGCCGCGTATGGGACCCCGAAAACCAATCACCGCCTTCAGGATTTCTAAGGGTGTAACTTTTTGATTTCACTCTTCACTGCCTATCACAGTTTCGGAGGCCATGGAATGCCCAGGTGGCACAACCCCCCCCCAAATGACCCCATTTTGGAAAGTAGACACCCCAAGCTATTTGCTGAGAGGCATATTGAGTCCATGGAATATTTTATATTTTGACACAAGTTGCGGGAAAGTGACACTTTTTTTTTTTTTTTTTTTTGCACAAAGTTGTCACTAAATGATATATTGCTCACACAGGCCATGGGCCTATGTGGAATTGCACCCCAAAATACATTTAGCTGCTTCTCCTGAGTATGGGGATACCACATGTGTGGGACTTTTTGGGAGCCTAGCCGCGTACGGGGCCCCGAAAACCAATCACCGCCTTCAGCGTTTTTAAGGGCGTGAATTTTTGATTTTACTCTTCACTGCCTAACACCGTTTCGGAGGCCATGGAATGCCCAGGTGGCACAAACCCCCCCCAAATGACCCCATTTTGGAAAGTAGACACCCCAAGCTATTTGCTGAGAGGCATGGTGAGTATTTTGCAGCTCTCATTTGTTTTTGAAAATGAAGAAAGACAAGAAAAAACTTTTTTTTTTTTTCTTTTTTCAAATTTCAAAACTTTGTGACAAAAAGTGAGGTCTGCAAAATACTCACTATACCTCTCAGCAAATAGCTTGGGGTGTCTACTTTCCAAAATGGGGTCATTTGGGGGGGTTTTGTGCCACCTGGGCATTCCATGGCCTCCGAAACTGTGATAGGCAGTGAAGAGTGAAATCAAAAATTCACGCCCCTTAGAAAGCCTGAAGGCGGTGCTTGGTTTTCGGGGTCCCGTACACGGCTAGGCTCCCAAAAAGTCTCACACATATGGTATCCCCGTACTCAGGAGAAGCAGCAGAATGTATTTTGGGGTGTAATTTCACATATTCCCATGGCATATTTGAGCAATATATCATTTAGTGACAACTTTGTGCAAAAAAAAAAAAAAAAAAAAAAAAATTTGTCTCTTTCCCGCAACTTGTGTCGCAATATAAAATATTCCATGGACTCGACATGCCTCTCAGCAAATAGCTTGGGGTGTCTACTTTCCAAAATGGGGTCATTTGGGGGGGTTTTGAACTGTCCTGGCATTTTATGCACAACATTTAGAAGCTTATGTCACACATCACCCACTCTTCTAACCACTTGAAGACAAAGCCCTTTCTGACACTTATTTTTTACATGAAAAAGTTTTTTTTTTTTTGCAAGAAAATTACTTTGAACCCCCAAACATTATATATTTTTTTAAAGCAAATGCCCTACAGATTAAAATGGTGGGTTTTTCATTTTTTTTTTTCACACAGTATTTGCGCAGCGATTTTTCAAACGCATTTTTTGGGGAAAAAACACACTTTTTTAAATTTTAATGCACTAAAACACACTATATTGCCCAAATGTTTGATGAAATAAAAAAGATGATCTTAGACCGAGTACATGGATACCAAACATGACATGCTTTACAATTGCGCACAAACGTGCAGTGGCAACAAAATAAATACATTTTTAAAAGCCTTTAAAAGCCTTTACAGGTTACCACTTTAGATCTACAGAGGAGGTCTACTGCAAAAATTACTGCCCTCGATCTGACCTTCGCGGCGATACCTCACATGCATGGTGCAATTGCTGTTTACGTTTGACGACAGACCGCCGCTTGCGTTCGCCTTAGCGCAAGAGCAGGGGGCGACAGGGGTGCTTTTTTTTTTTTTTTTTTTTTTTCTTTATTATTTTTTTGCTTTTTTATCTTATTTTTAAACTGTTCCTTTCATTTTTTTTTTTTTTAAATCATTTTTATTGTTATCTCGGGGAATGTAAATATCCCCTATGATAGCAATAGGTAGTGACAGGTACTCTTTTTTGAAAAAATTGGGGTCTATTAGACCCTAGATCTCTCCTCTGCCCTCAAAGCATCTGACCACACCAAGATCGGTGTGATAAAATGCTTCCCCAATTTCCCAATGGCGCTATTTACATCCGGCGAAATCTAAGTCATAAAATGCTCGTAGCTTCCGGTTTCTTAGGCCATAGAGATGTTTGGAGCCACTCTTGTCTCTGATCAGCTCTATGGTCAGCTGGCTGAATCACCGGCTGCATTCTCAGGTTCCCTGTTGAGACAGGAGAGCCAGAGAAAAACACGGAAGACGGTGGGGGGGGGGGCATTCCCTCCCACGGCTTGTAAAGGCAGTCTAGAGGCTAATTAGCCGCTAGGATTGCTTTTACATGAAAGCCGACCGCTGGCTGAAAAGAATGATACCAAGATGTATCATCTTGGTATCATTCTTTTCAGCCAGCGGTCGGCTAAACCTGCAGGCATCATTCTGGTATAACCACTCAAAGTTGTGAATGGCGTACCTGAAGACAAAAAAATGGTTAACAATAAAGCACAGTAAACAATAAAGTATAAATAATTACATACCTGAAAAACAAACATGATAAAACATAATAACAATAACAATAACAATAAAACACTGCAGAATAGAATACAGTAAAAAAAGAGCAGAACAATAGAGAGAGAGAATAGAGAGAGAGAACAATAAAACGACAACTATTTTTTTTTATTTTATATATATATTTTTTTTTTTTACACTTTTTTTGTAACTAACTTTTATAACTGTAACCGGTTCCAGGTTCGGGTCTCTCAAAATGCGATGGCATCTTGGGAGACCCTGTGAAAGTGTGCCTAGTCTGTGCAATGCTGTACCCTACGCTAATACTCAACTAGTGTATGGTAGCGTTCAAAACATTCACCAATGCAAAGACCAGGATTGTCAGGACAGAAGGGACAATAATAGCGGGTGTCACGCCTATATCCGCGTTTGCTGCAGACACAACATCTTTTTTGGGGGGGTTCGTTGGGTAGGGGTACTCGGGAGCACATAAAAATGCCTCTCATGCAGCCGACTGCATTTCGTTGGGGGATGTGAATGGGGGAAGTACGGGCGCTGCAGAAGTGGTGGGTTCCCAATTAGGATTGGCGAATGCAGCAGGAAGGGCACTATGGGCACGACGGGCCTGTGTTTGTCTTTTTGGTGGCAGCGGGACACTACTTGTGCTTGCCACCTCACCAGCTTGAACTGCACTTATGGGACTCGCCACGTCACCAAGTGTTACTGCAGTGCTGGTTTGACTACGACCGGGGTGTACTAGGCCGCTGGTGCTTGCCAGTTCAATAAAAAGCTTCCAAAAAAACTGTTAGCGATCGCAGGGATCAGGCCTGACTCTGCGAACGCTGCAGTTATGCGTTTAGTGTTTTGTAAGTGACAGTGATCGATCGATACTGCACTTGGGTGGGCTGGACTGGGCCGGGCGGAGGGGCAAAACGCAGGTGCTAGCAGGTATCTGGGTTGATCCCGCTAACACTGCGTTTTTGGGAACCCTAAACTGCTGGGGACGCTAGTATAGATCTGATCTGATCGGATCAGATATTGATCCGTTCAGATACTATACCACTAAAGGAGGCGTATGCTGCGTGCGTGGGTGTTAGTGGTACTGGCGCTAACCTGACGCTGCCTGGGGCCGGTGCTTGCTAGTTCACCAAAATGCTACCAAAAAAACTGTTAGTGATCGCAGGGATCAGGCCTGACTCTGCGAACGCTGCAGTTATGCGTTTAGTGCCTTGTAAGTGTCAGTGATCAATCGATACTGCACTTGGGTGGGCTGGGCTGGGCCGGGCGGAGGGGCACAACGCAGGTGCTAGCAGGTATCTGGGCTGATCCCGCTAACACTGCGTTTTTGGGAACCCTAAACTGCTGGGGACGCTAGTATAGATCTGATCGGATCAGATATTGATCCGATCAGATACTATACCACTAAGGGAGGTGTACGGTGCGTGCGTGGGTGTTAGCGGTACTGGCGCTAACCTGACGCTGCCTGGTGCTTGCTTGCCAGTTCACCAAAATGCTACCAAAAAAACTGTTAGCGATCGCAGGGATCAGGCCTGACTCTGTGAACGCTGCAGTTATGCGTTTAGTGTTTTGTAAGTGACAGTGATCGATCGATACTGCACTTGGGTGGGCTGGGCGGAGGGGCAAAACGCAGGTGCTAGCGGGTATCTGGGCTGATCCCGCTAACACTGTGTTTTTGGGAACCCTAAACTGCTGGGGACGCTAGTATAGATCTGATCAGATCAGATATTGATCCGATCAGATACTATACCACTAAGGGAGGCGCATGCTGCGTGCGTGGGTGTTAGCGGTACTGGCACTAATCTGACGCTGCCTGGGGCGACGCATATCACCGCCGGGCGATCAGGGGGCTAAACCTTTATTAGGTAATAAACGGCGGGTGCCCTGACACTATAAAAAATAAACGAACTAACCTGCGTCACCCGTAACGGTTATACGGTGATAAGTGGTGAAAGGGTTAACTAGGGGGCAATCAAGGGGTTAAAACATTTATTAGGTAGTATATGGGGGTCCCTGTCACTATAAAACGCTGACGGCGAACCTAAATATTTACCTCACTAACTAGCGTCACCAGCGACACTAATACAGCGATCAGAAAAATGATCGCTTAGCAACACTGGTGACAGGGGGTGATCAAGGGGTTAAAACTTTATTAGGGGGGGTTAGGGGGGTACCCTAGACCTAAAGGGGGGTAATACTCACTGTCCCAACACTGTAACTGTCACAAACTGACACTATGCAGTAATCAGAAAAAAAAAAAAAAAAAAAAAAAAAAAAACCTGCTGGTGTCAGTTTGTGACAGGGGGGGGGGGTGATTGGGGGGGGATCGGGGGGCGATCGGGGGGGGGATCGGGGTGTTTTGTATGCCTGGCATGTTCTACTGTGTGTGTGTGTGTTGTGCACTCACATTGATGTCTTCTCCCCTCGGCGCTGGAACGGAAAATACCGAGCCGAGGGGAGATGACATCATTTCCTTTGCTGCTGTTTAGCATACAGCAGCAAAGGAGTGTTCCCATTGGCCGGCGGCGATCGCGAGGGGGGGGCCACGAACGGATGGCCTCCCCCTCATCTCGGATCGCCGGGGAACAGAACGGGACCGCTTCGGGCACCGGGGGGGGTCCGATCGGACCCCCCACCCGCGAGAGGCAAATCACGTACATGTACGTGATTTTGCCTGCCCGTGCCGCCTTGCCGACGTAAATCGGCGTTAGGCGGTCCTTAAGTGGTTAAAGATGTTGGGTGCGGGAAAAATATACATAAGTGCGCCCTTTTCGCGGACAATATCCTCTTATTTATAACCTCCCCTATAACCTCCCTACCCAACATTAACAATCTCCTCCAAAAATTTGGAGACTTATCAGGCCTCCAGGTCAACATGCTTAAATCCCAAGCATTAAACATCTCTCTCAGCCCAACATTAGTTGAACAATTAAAACCTCCTTTTAGATTTAAGTGGAGCGACTCCATCCATTACCTATGGATAAACATTACTCCTAGAATAGAATCCCTTTATCAAGCTAATTACCCCCCTATGTATTGCAAATTAGAAGAAGACCTACGATCATGGTCATCTCACAAATTACCTTGGTTGGGGAAAATTCATTCTATCAAAATGACCCTTCTCCCTAGAATTCTCTATCTCTTCAAAGCCCTTCCGATACCAATTAAAAAAAATCACCTTAAGAGTTTTCAGGGGAAGATCATAAAATTCACCTGGGGGAATAAGGGGTACAGGTTTGCCAGGAACATCCTTTATAGTCCTAGATCCAAGGGAGGCCTGGGTCTTCCCGAGCTCTTCAAATATTATCAAGCAGCTAGACTGGCCCAACTCTCAACAATCTATTTTAGAGGAGAAAAACCTGATTGGGTTAGTATAGAAAGGCAGGCGGCCCCAACGTTCACCCTTGATTTTCTTCTATGGTGCTCCCGCAAATCTAGACCCCCTATTATGGCTCCCACGCTTTCACATTCCATTAAGTTATGGGACAACTTGATCCTACTACCATCCCTGACCTCACAATTACGCCCACTTGCTCATATTTTCCACAACCCTCACTTCAAACCTGGGATAGACATCAAATCCTTTCAGTGGTGGCTGGACAAGGGGATTTATCGTATTGGACATTATTTCTCCGCCTCCGGCCCGATCACCTTGAAACAGTGTGTAGACAAATTAGATCTTCCTGACTCAGAGAAATTCAGATACTACCAGATTTCTCATTTTCTCCACATAATTTGGAAAAACAAATCCATCCCCCCGGAATTTACACAATATAAACGCTGGTGTGACCAAGCAATGGAGCAGAAATGGGGCATTTCACTGATTTATTTATCTCTGATTGATCCCTTATCCAAACTTCCATATATGACAGAATGGGAGAGCGATCTGGGTGAGTCATGGGACCTGGAGGTTTGGCACAAAATGGGAACAAGAGCCTCCAAAGGTATAGTAAACATTTCTTTGATTGAAGCAAATTTGTAGGTTCTCACAAGATGGTACCTGGTACCAACCAGACTAGCACAGATGTTCCCTTCCTCATCACCATTATGCTTCAGAGACTGCCAGGCCTGGGGTTCCATGATACACATTTGGTGGGAATGCCCGAGAATTAGAGGTTTTTGGAATAAGTTTTTTAACTTATTTTTTTTTTAACGGACCTTTCCATCCCGAAATCTCCCCAGACTGCACTTCTAAATGGCCACATTCCTAAAGTTCCTAAAAACTCTGGTAAACTTATCTCTTTCATGTTAACGGGCGCAAAAATTGCAATCGTGAGGGCCTGGAAACAACCAAGGGTCTCTCTGGCAGTTGCTAAAAGAAAGATCTCTTGGATCAGGTCCCAAGAAAAATTGGCGAGTTCATTAACGGACTCAAACAAAACCTTTATGGCAACTTGGGAACCCTGGGCTAGGCATGTAGGCGTTTCCCTCATCCCAGGAGTCGGAGCTTAACACCTAAGCGTTCTCTCCACGAAGACTGGCAACCCACCTATACCCTCTATCTCCCACTCTTGTTCTTTCCACCTTTTTTCTCTTCACTTCCCTTTTCTGTCTCTAGATGATTAATTAGAACATGTCAGCGTTTAAACTTTCTCTTTATTAGTACAAGTACATTACGATTTTGCTTTCTTAGCTTATCCGATATTATAATCTAAGGTTCCAGGACCTTTTCCTGATATTCTTTTGTTCTTTTGTGTACTGATCAGAAGTTTCACGTAGGGGTGCTCTCACCGCTTGGGACTTCTCTGCATTCCCGGGTGGTGTGAAAAGTCCTGGTAACAAAATGCACACTTGTAGTACACCAGTTCACGTTGGAGCCTTACACAGTTTGTCCCTGTTTGGGGTGTCAGGCCTGACTATAGTTATACGTGCTTTACTTTACATCCTTCTGTTAAGTTAAATCAGGAGACGACTTTTTGATTAATAGTTTTGTTTGATATGCCTTGCATGGCGTACATATATACTCTTTTATATGTGTAAGATGTACCTTAAAGATACGTGTCTGCCTTATTTTGTAATGTACTGCTCTTCAATAAATATCTTTGAATTGGGAAAAAAAATGTGACAGAAGTGTAATACACTAACCATAAGTGATAATGGCAGTGATAAATACAAGTAACTATATGCAGAAAGAGCGATACTCAGACATACACAAATATTCAAAATAAACACAAAAAAAACACAAAAATGAAAAGGAATCCAGTCCCAATATACTGTATGTGAGAAATAGATGTGAGATATAAGTAGATAGACCAAGTCCAAGTTGTAACATCCAAACTCCTTCAAAGACCAACAAAACAAAAGTCTTTTATAATTCTTAGATGCTTGGTGACTTCCTATTGTGACTATGAACACAGGAAAAATCCAGGTGACTTTTGGTGCTCCCCCTCTTAAGTCCTCTTAGCAGCTTTCTCAGCTGCTACTCACACTGTTCTGTCACAGAATGGCTGAAATAGTTAATAAATACTTGTTTTTAGTGCTTTCTAATCATTTGGGAGGGTCTCCTGAGGTTATCCTTAGTAAACGCTCCTGAACGCAAATGCAGCTAAATGCCGCTAAACGTGGCCTGTAAACGCTGCTAAACACACATTTTTAAACATGGATAACTAGCTGTGATGTTCCAGCATTCAGGAGAGGTTCAGAAATGTCCCGTGTACATGAAGCCTTAGTGGTCGACCCCTTTTGCTGTTGGTTACCCTAAAGCTGAAGTAAGAAGACGGGTGTGCGTGATCACGGTGGTACAAGCTTTTGTGTCGTTGAGATACAAGGATGATACCCATTGAGGTTAGGAGCTGGAAGGGTGAAGATAACAGGGGGTATGTATGCTGATGAGTTCAGGCGTAGGTTTATGGATTCTATAGCTTGACCTTAACCGCTTACCGACCAGCGCACGCCGATGTACGTTGGCAGAATGGCGCTGGTAGGAAAAAGGGAGTACAGGTAAGTCCCCTTTAAGAAGCTGTGTCATGGGAGCGCTCCTACCATGGTCTCCGTGACCGGGGGTCCCGCGGACTCAATGTCCGCTGGGTGTCCGCGATCATGTCATGGAGAGGAAGAACGGGGAGATGCTTTTGTAAACAAAGCATTTCCCTGTTCTGCCTAGTGACAGGACACTGTCCTGTGTGTTGTAGCCCAGCCCCCTAACAGTTAGAATCACTCTCTAGGATACACTTAACCCCTTCACTGCCTCCTAGTGGTTAACCCCTTCACTGCCAGTGTCATTTACTTAGTAATCAATGCATTTTTTAGCATTGATCACTGTATAAATGACAATGGTCCCAAAATAGTGTCAAAAATGTCCAATGTGTCCACCATAATGTCGCAGTCCCGATAAAAATCGCAGATCGCCGCCATTACTAATAAAAAAAATTAAAAATTAAAATGCTATAAAACTATCCCCTATTTTGTAGACACTATAAATTTTGCGCAGAAGAATACATATCGGCCTAAACTGAGGACAAAAAAAAATGTAATATATTTTTGGGGGATATTTATTATAGCAAAAAGTAAAAAATATTGCGTTTTTTTCAAAATTGTCGCTCTTTTTTTGTTTATAGCGCATAAAATAAAAACTGCAGAGGCCATCAAATGACACCACGCAATTGTCAATTAAAGTGATGCAGTGCCGAATCACAAAATGTGCTCTGGTCAAGAAGGGGATAAAATCCTCCTGGGCTGAAGTGGTTAAAGAGAGTGTAGATCTGCAGGAAGAAGGGGGGTTCCAGTAGATGTGGAAGGGAGGGATGGGGTACCAGGATGGTCAGATGTTGGTAGTGTAGTAGCGATGAAGGATGACCATTTGCGTTGGAATCGGGATGATGGTCTACATCTGGATAGGCATGCATCAAGATTTTCTTTATCCAGCTGGAATGTGAGGTCATTTTTGACATCCTGGATTGTAGGGGGGCTGGAAAAGAACCATTTCTTGAGTATCGCTCATCTGACTGACACGAAGCATGATGATAGCCAGGCCTTGTTGCGCTGACTGATTGCTGGGTGGTCAGGCTTTTTGCGGAGGGGATTTCCAGGTGACCAAAAAGCAGGGGGAAAATGTAGTTTGTGGGGGGGTGTCCCATGACCTTTAATGCAAGGCTTTCGACTTGGTTCCAAAAGCAAGAGATTTGAGGGAATAGCCAGAGTCTATAAAGCAGAGAAGGTCTCTCCTGGCTACACAGAGGGCATTGGTGTTTGTGAGGTTGTTGTGTTGGTGGCAGGAAAAGGGATGTAGGCATGGTGCATTATTTTGAACTTTTGTTCTCGCCAGAATTCATTGGAGATATATGAGCAGGTAGAGTTGTATCCATTTATGATATGACTCACTGCGTCTGGTGAGTTGAGGTCAGAGTTCCAAGATGCAACAGATGTGGCCAGTAAGGGTTTACTTTTGTTTAAAGGTTTGTAAATGTATGAGATCTTGAATTGTTGCCGTTCCAGTAGAGTGTCTAGAATGGAACTCCGAAAGCGTTGACGTTTTTTCAGGCATAGACTTGTAACATGTTGGACAGCTTAATGGAGGAGCAAAAAGTGGTGATATGGGAGCTTGAAATGGGCCAAGGTTTGGGAGACTGGTCTAGCATTGCCCATGTTCAAGTCAAAAAGTTGGGTAAAATGTTGTAGCTTCTGGTGGGCCCAGATTTCGTATCCTGGGTGAGACGTGGCTGATTGGAAGGATGGATTCCCATGGATTGGAAGGTGTTGAGAGACCCATGGGGAGAGGTTTAATTTGCACCTGACCTCATGCCATGTGATCATCGTATCTCTAAGAAGCAAGTTTTGATGGAGGTGAGGGGCTATAGACCACAGTTTGCAGTGAAGAAGAGCCGGTAGACTGTAAGGGGTGGCCAATTGAGTTTCCAGGTCATGATTGGAGTATCAGGAGGTGATAACCAGCTAAGCATATTCTTAGGAGACAAGATAAATTATACACGCTAATATTGGGGAGGATGGCTCCCCCCTCGCTTTTCAGGAGGACTAGTTTGTTCAATTAAATACGGGGGAGTCGTCTCTGCCAGAGATAGAGGGATAAGGCTTTATGTAAATTTTGAATGTCTTTGTGACGTAGGAGTAAGGGTATTGTCTGGATAAGAGTCTGGCAAAACTGACCATTTGAAACAGGTGGCACCTCCCGAAGAGCGAGATGGGAGATCCATCCATGTCTCCAGTTCATTGATAATTCTAGAGATCACTGGGATAAAGTTTTGGTTATATAAGGATAAAAGGGTCTTACCAATTTTTATCCCAAGATTAGGGATGAGCCGAACACCCCCCTGTTCGGTTCGCACCAGAACATGCGAACAGGAAAAAAGTTCGTTCGAACACGCGAACACCGTTAAAGTCTATGGGACACGAACATGAATAATCAAAAGTGCTAATTTTAAAGACTAATATGCAAGTTATTGTCATAAAAAGTGTTTGGGGACTTGGGTCCTGCCCCAGGGGACATGGATCAATGCAAAAAAAAGTTTTAAAAATGGCCGTTTTTTCAGGAGCAGTGATTTTAATAATGCTTAAAGTCAAACAATAAAAGTGTAATATCCCTTTAAATTTCGTACCTGGGGGGTGTCTATAGTATGCCTGTAAAGGGGCGCATGTTTCCTGTGTTTAGAACAGTCTGACAGCAAAATGACATTTTGAAGGAAAAAACTCATTTAAAACTACCCGCGGCTATTGCATTGCCGACAATACACATAGAAGTTCATTGATAAAAACGGCATGGGAATTCCCCAAAGGGGAACCCCGAACCAAAATTTAAAAAAAAAAATGACGTGGGAGTCCCGCTAAATTCCATACCAGGCCCTTCAGGTCTGGTATGGATATTAAGGGGAACCCCGGCCAAAATTAAAAAAAAAAAATGACGTGGGGTTCCCCCTAAATTCCATACCAGACCCTTCAGGTCTGGTATGGATTTTAAGGGGAACCCTGCGCCAAAAAAAAAAAAAAAAAACGGCGTGGGGCCCCCCCAAAAATCCATACCAGACCCTTATCCGAGCACGCAACCTGGCAGGCCGCAGGAAAAGAGGGGGGGACGAGAGTGCGGCCCCCCCCTCCTGAACCGTACCAGGCCACATGCCCTCAACATTGGGAGGGTGCTTTGGGGTAGCCCCCCAAAACACCTTGTCCCCATGTTGATGAGGACAAGGGCCTCATCCCCACAACCCTGGCCGGTGGTTGTGGAGGTCTGCGGGCGGGGGGCTTATCGGAATCTGGAAGCCCCCTTTAACAAGGGGACCCCCAGATCCCGGCCCCCCCTGTGTGAAATGGTAAGGGGGTACAAAAGTACCCCTACCATTTTACTAAAAAACTGTCAAAAATGTTAAAAATGACAAGAGACAGTTTTTGACAATTCCTTTATTTAAATATTTCTTCTTTCTTCTATCTTCCTTCATCTTCTGGTTCTTCTGGTTCTTCTGGCTCTTCTGGTTCTTCCTCCGGCGTTCTCATCCAGCATCTCCTCCGCGGCGTCTTCCATCTTCTTCTCCTCGGGCCGCTCCGCACCCATGGCATGGGGGGGAGGCTCCCGCTCTTCTCTTCTTCTTCATCTTCTTCTCTTCTTCTTTTCTTCTCTTCTTCATTTTCTTCTCCGGGCCGCTCCGCACCCTTGCTGGCATGGAGGGAGGCTCCCGCTGTGTGACGGCGCTCCTCGTCTGACAGTTCTTAAATAACGGGGGGCGGGGCCACCCGGTGACCCCGCCCCCCTCTGACGCACGGGACATGACGGGACTTCCCTGTGGCATTCCCCGTGACGTCACAGGGAAGTCCCGTCAAGTCACCGGTGACCCCGCCCCCCGTTATTTAAGAACTGTCAGACGAGGAGCGCCGTCACACAGCGGGAGCCTCCCTCCATGCCAGCAAGGGTGCGGAGCGGCCCGGAGAAGAAAAGAAGAAGAGAAGAAGATGAAGAAGAAGAGAAGAGCGGGAGCCTCCCCCCCATGCCATGGGTGCGGAGCGGCCCGAGGAGAAGAAGATAGAAGACGCCGCGGAGGAGATGCTGGACGAGAACGCCGGAGGAAGAACCAGAAGAGCCAGAAGTACCAGAAGAACCAGAAGATGAAGGAAGATAGAAGAAAGAAGAAATATTTAAATAAAGGAATTGTCAAAAACTGTCTCTTGTCATTTTTAACATTTTTGACAGTTTTTTAGTGAAATGGTAGGGGTACTTTTGTACCCCCTTACCATTTCACACAGGGGGGGGCCGGGATCTGGGGGTCCCCTTGTTAAAGGGGGCTTCCAGATTCCGATAAGCCCCCCGCCCGCAGACCCCCACAACCACCGGCCAGGGTTGTGGGGATGAGGCCCTTGTCCTCATCAACATGGGGACAAGGTGTTTTGGGGGGCTACCCCCAAGCACCCTCCCAATGTTGAGGGCATGTGGCCTGGTACGGGTCAGGAGGGGGGGCCGCACTCTCGTGCCCCCCTCTTTTCCTGCGGTCTGCCAGGTTGCGTGCTCGGATAAGGGTCTGGTATGGATTTTTGGGGGGACCCCACGCCGTTTTTTTTTTTTTTTGGCGCGGGGTTCCCCTTAAAATCCATACCAGACCCTCAGGTCTGGTATGGAATTTAGGGGGAACCCCACGTCATTTTTTTTTTTTTATTTTGGCCGGGGTTCCCCTTAATATCCATATCAGACCTGAAGGGCCTGGTATGGAATTTAGGGGGACTCCCACGTCATTTTTTTTTTAAATTTTGGTTCAGGGTTCCCCTTTGGGGAATTCCTATGCCGTTTTTATCAATGAACTTCTATGTGTATTGTCGGCAATGCAATAGCCGCGGGTAGTTTTAAATGAGTTTTTTCCTTCAAAATGTCATTTTGCTGTCAGACTGTTCTAAACACAGGAAACATACGCCCCTTTACAGGCATACTATAGACACCCCCCAGGTACGAAATTTAAAGGGATATTACACTTTTATTGTTTGACTTTAAGCATTATTAAAATCACTGCTCTTGAAAAAACGGCCGTTTTTAAAACTTTTTTTTGCATTGATCCATGTCCCCTGGGGCAGGACCTGGGTCCCCAAACACTTTTTATGACAATAACTTGCATATTAGCCTTTAAAATTAGCACTTTTGATTTCTCCCATAGACTTTTAAAGGGTGTTCTGCGGCATTCGAATTTGCCGCGAACACCCCAAATTGTTCGCTGTTCGGCGAACTTGCGAACAGCCAATGTTCGAGTCGAACATGAGTTCGACTCGAACTCGAAGCTCATCCCTACCCAAGATATGTAATGTGATTTTTTTGCTACCGAAAAACTGGAGGAGGTAGCCCAGGAGGGGGTTCTGAAATGAAACAAAGGAAGGATCTTGCTTTTGGCAAAATTAATACAAAGGCCTGAGAGATCTCTAAACATTGTAAGAATGTCCTGTATGAGAAGCATGTCAGAGGTGGGGTTGGAGGAGAAAATAAGTATGTCATCTGCAAACAGGGCTAGGCGGAGTTTGTGATGTCCTATTTGCACGCCATGTAAAGAGGGGTGGGAGAGGAGGTAGAGGGAAAGTGGTTCAAGGGCCAAATTGAAGAGTAGTGGGGAGAGGGGACACCCCTGTCTGGTGCCCTTGAATAGTGTCACGGTTTTTGAGATGAGGCCAGCTGCTATATTGTTTGAAGTAGGGGTGGCGTACATGGTGTAGATTAAGTGGAAGAAGGGTCCTGAGAAGCCAAAGTGTTGTAGGACACATGGCAACCAGGAGAATCTGACATTGTCAAAGGCTTTCTATGCGTCTAGGGATATTATGGCTATATCGTCATTGGTGTTAGACTTGGCATATTCGAGGAACATGAGAACTTTGTGAATGTTGAAGGAAGCAGATCGACCTTGGGTGATGCCAGGATTTTAGTCTAGGTTGCGTAGTGAGATGGGCCTGTAGGAACTGGGTTCTGAAGGGTCTTTACCTTTCTTTGCTATCGTCTTAATGTGGGCTTGATAGGTGGACGGTAGGTAGTTCCTGCCTTGGAAGATTTTCTGGTAGACCCTCCCCAAGGCAGGGATTATCATGAGTTTGAAGAACTCAGAGGTGTACCTGTCTGGGCCTGGGGCTTTCCCATTGGCAAAGGAGTAAATTGTTTTGTTGTTTTGCTGCTCTGTGATTGGGGAGTTGAGTTGGGCAAGGAGTTTAGAATCTATATGAGGGCATGGAGGGAACCTTCTTTAAGAAATCCTGGGCAGCGTTTGTGTCGGAGGGGGTCTGGGCCATATAGAGCGGTATAATATTGTTCAAGGATAGAGCTAATGTCAGTGGGAGAGGAGAAAGTGTTTCCTTGGGTATCTTTCAATGAGGTTATGTGTGTGGGAACATGTGCACCCTTGCACAGCTTCACAGGCAATTTCCCCCATTTGTTACCAAACTTGTGGTATTGCAATTCAGAGTATGATTTATGTACTCGCTTTTGAACAAGAACAAGTTGGGGTCTGAGCAGTGTGGGGCACTGGTCAATTCATAGTCCGCTCATGTCTCATGTAAGGTTTTCTGGAGATCAGGACTTAGGGAAGGTACAAGTTTTTGTGGTGGGTAGAGGGGTGAAATTGAATAATGATATGGATACGGGGGCATATTTAGATATAGCAATGTCATGTATGAGAGTCTCTGAGGTTTTGTTTAGCTGCGCAGAATTGCATAATAGTCGATCCTGTACAGAGTGTGATGGGGGGGAGTAAAAAGAGTATTCCCTGCCTTCTGGATGTGTTAAATGTCATGGATCGTTAAGCTGCAGGGCTGCTGCAAAGGAAGTTAGTAGAGTTGTGGTGGATTGAGACAGAGGTGGTGGGTTCGGTTTTCCTCTGCATTTGTCTTCTTGCATGTCCATTACAGTGTTGAAGTCGCCTCCTAGCAGAAGGGGGTATTGTAGGTATGGGGTTAAGTGTGCTGTGGCGGCCTGGAAGAAGGACTTGGTGGGGGAGTCGGGCACATAGATGTTGGTGACTATGAGGTTTTTGTTGGAGATACAGAGGTGTAAAGTCAAGAGGCGCCCTGCGGAAGACACAACTTCACAAGGAAGGTTTTTATGGATGAGGATCAGAACACCTGCTTTGCATTTAACAGAGTCTGATCTGTGTGTTTGGCCTACCCATAATTTGTGGATTCACCAGAAGTCATCTGAGGGATGTCTGTTTTTAATCTTTTCAAGTGGCAGAGTATCGCCATACGTTTGTGAGGGGACCGAAGTCCTTTGACGTTCCATAAAACAATTTTCATTGTGTCAAACGGGAATGGGGTTGGGCTAATGCAAGGTGTGTTTTGTCTGTCAATGGCTCTGAAGGATGGTTATGCAATCTGGGTCGGGGATGATGGGGGCGGTGGGGGAGGTAGATATGAGCACAAGGAGGAGTGAAGAGTAGTGAAAGTGTATTAAAAACAGTGGTGAAGAAACAGAGATAGTGTAGGTAAAATGAACTCACAATTTAGAGGAAGCCGAGACTTCACTTTCTTCCTCACGTAGCAATCTCCATATGACAGTGTTATTGGAGAGGGGGATTTGGGTCATATGCCAGTATGCGTTCGCCAGGTGGCCAGTTCAGTGGGGTGGCTAGGTACTTATAGGTCACCTAAAGATGCTGATGTCACGGTCCCTACCGTGCCATGCAGACAGCCAGGCGTGGTCACGCCTCAAGTGGCTCAAACCTATGACTGTCTGTTTAGTTACTTTGCCTCTGAGCCACACCTCAGTTCCTTTTAGCCTGCTTTCTAGCTTTGCCTAGTTCTGCATGAAATACTAGGGCCATACTCTGGATCTTGTTGCAATTACAGTTTTTCTCCATTGTTTTGGCTCATTTCTTGAAACAGAAATGACATTCTCAAAACAACATGGACAAATCTCCAAACCACTTGGCAATTGTTCACAACTGAATTGAATTTCTCATTCATTTCATCAATATTGCAAATGTCTCAGTACATGTCTCAATGTCTCAGTACATCTTTCAAATGATTCAGTACAAGTAGTCTACATTTAGCACAATTTCCAAGTGAATAGATCTTGTTGATCTAAACTGATTGTCAATGCTCAGTCTAATGGTTGTTCTCTCCAAAACGTGTCAACGTCATTTCATTGTTTAAGTCATCACATGCACAATAGTCTGTTCAATTGTCAAAATTATTCAGGAACATAATACCATGAATACAATATATAAATCTCTTGAAACATTTGATAAAATGATTACAGCAATTGACAGTCAGGTACAACTAGAACTTGACTAACAAAGGAGAAGTTGGAGTTGGTCTCAGATTACCAATCAAACAGTATGTTTAGTTACCTGACAGGTGCTGTCCATGATTGTAAATGCTGCCAAACATGTGTATATAGAGCTTGACCATGCAAGACCAGTACAATTTCTGAACATGGCACCTGGCCAAGTAAATGGACAAGGGAGGAAGAGGAAGAAGAAGAGGAAGAGGAGTAAAGGTGAGTGGTGGTGGAATAGGGGGAAGAGGCCGAAGAGCATGAAGACACTATGCTGTCCCTGATGAAATTCGGGCCACAATTATAGATCATGTCATCAACCATGGCCTCACAATGGCGGAGGAAGGTCGCCGAGTGCAGCCTAATGTGCCTCGCTCTACAGTCTTCTCTATCATCCAAACCTTTCACAGGGAAAACAGGTATGTAGTCAGTCAATGATGGAATTATATAATGTATAGGACAGGACACTGTGCATTACGATTACATTGGTAACTCATTCTGTATGGAATACATAAGGTATAAATTACGAATGGAGTGTTGTCCTTTGAATTCTATGTCTAGGATTGGACGACAACCTGGCACAGGTGGCCGAGGAAAACTTCTCAATGAACAACAAGAACAAGAGATCTGTAACATGGTGTTTGCAAATAATGCCATCACATTGAGACAGATCCGCACTGCAAGACAATGCCATATTCCAAAATGTCAACTCTATAAGCATCTCCACAATAGCCCACATATTAAAAAAGCATCAGATGACAATGAAGCAAATTTACAGGGTACCATTTGAGAGGAAGTCTGACAGAGTGAAAGAGCTGCGGTACCAGCATGTACATGTAAGTCAGTCACTGGTTGTCCATCAAGATAACCTTTTTACAATTACCATAAGCAGTGGTTCCCGAAAATGTATTGGTTTCAGTACCCACTTTACCTGATTTTTGAATCTAGGTAATCCAGGTATGAAAGTATTTGATTTACGTATCTGATTTATAAACATTTTGTCTAAAAACTGCAGCTTACTGTATGATGCAATTATCATTATAATCCTTATTTTCTTATTTTGAAGAATATACCATATAATACAGTAAGAAAAAGGGTCAAAGAGCTGCAATTACAGTAGTGCCTCCCATGTAAATCTATCTAATACTGTGGGTTTTACTGTAACATTTCAGTAAGTCCACTCATTGATAATTTTTCCCCTCCCCTTTCTGTCAAATACCCCCTGTAGTACCTCTGCATAGGGTACATGTACCCCAGGTTTGGAACCACTGGAATACTGGCCAGTAATATATTGAACTTGTGTAGAACATAGAACATTCCTATGTAACTGTCTGTAACTGTAGTGTACGACTCTTCTGTATGACTGATTTGATGTTTTCTTTTTTTACTCTATTGTAGAGAATAATGGCATTGGAAGGAAACGAGACCTCTCACATACTCGTGTATGTGGATGTGGATGAGGCTTGCTTCAACCTGGCCAAGGGCCGAAGACGTGGCCGTAATTTTATTGGCCACCGGGCCACGGTGGATGTCCCAGGCCAGTGAGGGGGCAATTTAACTATGTGTTCTGCCATTTCTGAGAATGGTGTGGCCACTCACATCCCCAGTCTTGGCCCATAGAATACACAGAAGCTCCTCATTTTCTTGGACCGCCTTCATTTGGATTTGATCCCTGAAAATAAGAGAGGTCTCATAGGGCCTCACCTACCACAATATATAATTGTATGGGACTATGTGAATTTCCACAGTGGCCTGCTTATCAGGGCTTGGTACACTGCTCATCCAAGAATGGATATGGTGTTCCTACCACCTTACTCCTTTCCTCAACCCTATTGAGGAGTCTTTCTCCACTTGTAGTTGGAGAGTGTATGAGCATCGGGCTCAAGATCAGAGGTCCCTGCTCCATGCAATGGATGCTGCCTGTGAGGATATTACAGGAGATCAGTGTAGGGGATGGTTGCAACATGCACACCGTTTCTTCCCTCGTTGCATCGCAAGGGAGGATATACGCTGCAATGTTAATGAGAATCTGTGGCCAGACAGACAGCAGCGTGTGGATGGGCAGGAGGGTGAGGACGGTGGCCAGTGAAGAGATGTTACAGTAGTTGTGAAACTCCAGCTTTATTTACAGCATTGTAGGCTAAATGTAATTTTCCTTGTTTTATGTTTGTGTGTTTATATTTCCGTGTATTATGCTGTATACATTTTCTTTTTACTCTGTATGGAAGTTACTTTGTGTGTGAATGATAATGGTTACAATACTGTAAAGTAATTTTTCCTTGGCAGTATGAGTGCAATGTGTGATGTCAAACCTTGGAGGTTACTCTTACCCTAAAATCTTTTCTTTTTTTTCAGTTTTATACACAATTGTATTCAGTTAGCTAGACAAAAACTGTACAGTAACCATTGTCAATGAAGGACTGGGCTAAGACTGAAAGGTGGACATGAGGGATATTTCAATGGTCCTCTGCCTTAGAGACAAAATATCTAAACATTTTGACTTGCAGTGCTTACACAATGCCAAAGGGACAAAGCATTTTGGGGGCACTGACTATTTGAATGAGAAAGAAATTTATTTTTTACACATGAGTGAACTGTTTTGGGAAAGATATGAGCTTTTGAAGGTGAACCATGGTGTTGCGCTGAAC